>NW_028262291.1:13765000-14071500 GCF_047370975.1 Nipponia nippon | reverse complement strand
ATCAAATGAGAACATTTCAATCCAAATTCCCCATTGTAGCAGAATAGGATCTATATGAAAGAACAAAATATCTATTAATAAACTTGTCTTTAGGCCACTTGGAAGCAGGGCCATGGGGGAATTTCGCAGAGAGCAGAATTTGTCAGACATTTGGGAGAGTAAAACAAAACAAAAGTCTTAGCTCCAAACCCCACATCCTCAAAATAGCAAAAATACACTTTAAAATGTGTACCCCTGCCTTTAATTCTATGCAGTTAAGTGACGAGGTGTCTCCTGTTTTAGTCTTTGCAGTGAACTTGGTGCTGTGGGTTAGATAGCCAAGTGCATCTGGGACATTTTTAGGAAAAGGAGTATAGAGTTGGATGAAATAGAAATAAGGGAGCCTGGCATAACCCAGACAGGCAGAGCAGTATAACTCTGAAACAAGTCTGAGTAAGACTCTGAAACCAAGACTGCAGCTGCTGACTGGGAGGGGTTTTGGATCTTGGAGCTGGAAAAGTTTTTCTGATCTGCATTAGTTTGTGGAGAGAAAAATCAAACTCTCAGCTCTAATTTTTTTCTTCCTTAATCAAGTTCTCAGAGAGATGAGATATGAGAACATGCAGCATGCAGAGTGCAGGTGAGGGACCCAAAAATATGTATTCAAGAGCTCTGCCAGTATTCTAATTTGCGCTATGTGATTTCTTTATTGGTTGAGAGACTTGGTCCAATAGAATAAGTGGGCATTTTATTCAATTATGATTGTACTGTTTGAAATACATTGGGAAAATTAATAATTGATATCTCATAAGGATGGCTAAATTTGGAGAAAAAAATCTCAAATATTTTCAAGAGCCTATAAAGTAGTTTAAATAATAGATGACTACATGCTACTATGATCCCCCCCCACCCCCAATACATTTGGGGTATGTATTCGTTTTCTTAAAGTGCAAATATTCTAAAAGAAAACACAGTGGAAGAAATATTTTAAAATTGGAAATCAATGCACGTACCTTGCTGCAGGCCAACAAGAAATGGAGAGCAAATTCTCCATGAAATAACACAGTGAACTTCCTCCCACGTTACATCAGTGATATGCCCCCAAAAGATGGTAATAGTGTAAACAAAGGATGCTGCGTACAAACCATTGAAGGTCTCACATACTTATGTTATGTGGATATATTGTATGCTGAGATAGGATTAGTTTCTTTGTCAAAATATTTTTCTTTCCTTATGTGGAGTAGCTGTACTCAGTTTTTTGACGTGAACAAGTGCAAAGTATCCATCTTCGGCTTAACAAACAGATAACCCAGTGGAAGCTTTTACCTTTTTAACTTGCAGTGGTTTTGGGGTGGGCTTCCATGTCTGACAGCTGTTTCTGCTGCACAACAGTGCTGTTCAGCACATCGCAGGTATGGCCAGAGGCGGTTGCCCTGACAATTCACTGCCGATGAATCAGACTTGTTGTCTAGGCAACTGCCTTCAGCTCTAACAGGAAAACAATGAGTTAAGACCATAGTCTTAAAACTGCAAGGCCTCCAAGGGTGGTCTCCTCACACTTAAGGCTCTTCTAAACCTTAATCTTTAGAGGCATGTGCTGTAAAGACGCAGTCTGAGGACGTAAGGAGGAATATAGCATCAAAGAGAAATGACAGATTATTTGCTGCAATGGAGAGCTGCTGCCTCCTCCACAGTGCAGGGATGGGGGCGGGGTACCAACTCCAAATCCCCATAAGAGCAGGCAAAAGGTGGAGTGGGAACACCGAGTGCCCTCTCTTGCCCTGCAGATGTCTGGCATTTCACTAAACGATGCAAAATGTCAAACTCTTTCCCTGCTGTTAAAATTTCTGTGCTGGGCAGAGCAACCTTTTATAAGGTCCAGGACAGACAGTGCTTGGTAACTTAATGGGAGGGGAGACTGTTTAGGAACAGCTGTGCCTGACTGATGGTGGTGCTGCCACCTACTCTTGAGGATTGCCAGCATGTTTCTCAAAGAGAAAACAAAAAAAAAGCTGCTTCTGGCTTTTCGATGTAGACGCATGCAGCGCCTTGCTTATGTACAATGCTTTATAGCAGGTTCCAGTCCCAGTCTTGGGGCCATCCTGGTGTAAGGGAAGACGACAGAGGGCACAAATAGATTTCCTTTTTCTTCTTGGATACACACATCTTCAAAAAAGTTTCAAATAGACTAGCTGCTTCTAACACGGTGGTAGCAAAGTTTGCTCATTCAGAATTACGTGAAATCAGCTCCGATATGAGAAGCTCACTGCACGCATATTTCAGTGTGCAGCTGAGCAGCTGCTAAATAGCATGAACCAGGAGTACTGAACCTGGAAGATTTACAGGGAGTGTGTGTGTGTATTGATCTTTGATAATTCTGGTTGGTTTTAAGCTGCATACCAATGTGCTGAATTGACGAAGTAATCATTTCAGGAATTTGTGTAAGTGATGAAAAATATTGCTCCCTCTCCTGAATCTATGGCTGTGGTGAGGGTGTCTTTTCTAGACCTGTGCTTTACCTGTGAGGATGCAACAATGGGGACCGCAGGTGGTCTGTACTGAGGAATTTAGGGATGATGGTGTAAAACAGAGGTGTGGGGGTGGAGAAGCTGGATGAAGCCAGCGGGCTAAGGACTGAAATAGAGGAAGACAGGTAAGTGACAGACAAAAAATCCATACCCAGCATAATCTGATAAAGGTTTAAAACCAGCTTCCTCCTTGGGGGAGCATAATGCATAGCCCATCTCCAGGGACTCAGCTCTTCACTTCTGCCCCTTGCGAACATGGCTGGAAATAAAGAAAGTGCCATATTTTAAGAAGTTGAGCTGGCTATTGAGTGGAATTTACAAGCTTTCATCACGTTTTTTCCTAGTAAGTATGAAGTATCTGTCTGTATTTATGAAAGCTGCCAAATGTCTGTCTTCTATATTTGTTTGAAAATCTGTGTGGCCAGACAGACACTGTAGTATGAGCCTGAAAACAAGTAATAAAAATTTAGAAAAGGATGGTCTTTGGGAATAGAATATAATGAAATGCCTTTGGTTTTGTTTTCTAGTAGAGTGACGACCATTGCTTCTGTTTAGTTTTCCTTGGAAGTCTGCATATATGAGGGATGTAGATATTAACATAACTACAAAAATTATCTGAAGCTTCTTCCCTCACAATGTCAAATTTTATAGTTTGGTATATATAATACAAAATCTATCCGCTGCTAACCACAGTAACAACTTACTTGTCACAATACAGACAGATGAAATACATTTTGTATAAACACATAAAAATGGTCACCTGAGACCTCTGAGAGAGAATAGGTTTTTGTTACAGTGCTTCTACCAGAGCCATCAACAGTCTTGACAGTTCCAGTTTCCTGCTGAAATGGAAACATATCATGGGAATAGATTAATTACCAGTAATAATCTTGACAGAATGCTGTCAAAACATCTTGTTTTGATTTACGTGGAATATAGAACGCAAGTCAAAATGAATCACTGGTGCTTGAAACAACATACTTTGGAGTCTTAAATTTAATGTTCTGAATTCTTCATTAAAATGAGTTCTTAGCAAAAAATTTGGAATTTTAGACATGGAAAATTGTTCCCAGTTGATTCCAGCTCATAGTTTTCTTTCCTCTTTATCTTATATTTTAACCAAATATATCCAAGGCATATAAAAGAAAACTCATTCTTAAAATGGTGATTATTGATGGTTTTTAAAATCTCTCTATGAATGTGCTATTGGTTCTAGATTTAAGGCCTTAAAATATATTGGGTATTTTAATTGATGCTGAGGATCAATATGTTTATCACATTTTGGGGAAAAAAAGTCATCCTTTTCTTGATCACATCTACTGAAACTCTTGGAGGCCCTGCCTAAGAATGTGCTATGCCCAAGATGCTGAGAAAGACTTTCATTCTGCTTACCAGATACATCAAATTCTAACCCTATTATTTTCCTCTAGGAAAAGAAGCTATGACAGAACTTCTTAAGTGTATTGCTGACTACTTTATCGGGAAGATACAACGTGTTGTGGTACAGGATCCCAGCACAGCTGTAGCTCCCTGCAGTTTTGCAAGAGAATTCGTGGGATCTGAAAGCAAAACAAATGCTGTCTTCTTTTTTGTACAGTGTCATGTTTATTTCATACTAACATAGGTGCAGAGAGGAGTGGTGTGACTAATATTGGAAGAGGAAGGGAAGAACAGTAAAATCTAATAATGGATGGGAATGTACGTGTAATGTGCTATAAGATAGCTCAAGACCTACAGCCACAGTCACGCTGTGTCTAGGTCTTTTCAGGCAGATACTGGCAGTAAGATGCACAGGTGTGTCTGGGCAGCATTGGCTTGCAAATCCAGCTTTTAAAAGTTTGGTTGAAGGGAAATGCTGATGAATGCTAGTTCAGGCTCACTTTGCTGTTTTAGAAATTTCCTCTCCTGTTGGACTCATGTGATAAATATTTCCCTGGCTTGAGTAGCCCTGCTCAGTGCCAAATTTCAGGAAAGAGGTGGAAGTGTAACACTGGGGTCTGTGTGTCGGAATCGCTTATGTTTAACATTAAAAGATATTTCACAGTTTGCAACAGTGCGTGTGCTATACAGACATGAACAAATACTGGATTTTTAAAAAGAGAAGGTGAAAAAGCAAATTCTTTGGCTCATTGAATTGAGTCAAAGACGATGGAAGAACATTGTTTATTCCCCTGGGCTGAGGATGAAGTATTTTGTGATGATTTGCCTTAGGCTTCTGAACAAAAACTGCAGAAACACCTGGCTGTTACTTTTTTTTTAAATCTCCATGAGAAATAGAAATTATTTATGGCAGCATTTAATTGTAACTATACACGGGATTTATTCAGCAGCTTTATAGCCATTTGCCTTTTTTAGACTTGTTTTATATGATATCTTTGCATCTCTAAATATCCCAATCTGTTTCCGTGAACTGTGAAGCTCGCATAGTGCTTCAAGATTTCTCATAAGGGTGGCTGAAGAAACCAAGCTAGTAGCTATGCTAATATATTTAAAATATCACTGTGGCTCATACAGGAGATCTGCAAGCATGGCAGAGCAGGTATTTTATCAACATGTTGCCTGATACTTAGCACGTAGGTGAATGCATCCAAACTTGCTTTCCTGCTGGCATTTCCTGCTGGACCACTTTTAGAAATGCTCTGAAACTCTACACACTGTACTAAGGACTACTAGAGCTAGTTGTCATAATCGTAGAGGCCATTATTATTTACATTCAGTAATTGATTTTCCCAGTTTCACTTCATTGCTTTACAGCTTTATTTACTTTCTACTCTTCTGTGTTGTTTTCTATAGATGTAATGAGCATTGTGGTTTTCTTGGTTAGTGTCATTTTAAACTATTCTAGCAGAAAACTTCATATGTAAAGGAAAGCTAGGAGTAGAAGCATCATTTGTTGGATGTAGTAGTCTATAAACTAAGCCAAGTTACAAGGTGCAATGTAAGGAATTTGCCATATGTAAAGTGGAAGGAGGAAATATTCTAAAATCCAGTCTACACTTCAAGACAACTCTCATTTGTTTTTTCTGCACATACGTAATGCAAGACAGTGTTTTAGTGATTAATGTAACAGGGAGTGTAATCTGCGTTCCCTGCAAAATGAAGATGTTAACACCTCTATTAATAGGGGAGAAAATGTGGTGCCAATTTTCTGTTTGAGGACTAGAGGTGCCATACTGAAATACATCACATAATTAACATCCATGTTTTGAATCTCCTGATGTCTCCAAGTCCTCCTGTAGTATTCCAACATAGAGCAGGAAAACTCACTTATTTTTCTAATTGAAATAAACAGCACCTGTCAGCATAGAAAGAACGTGCTGCCAGAAAGTTTTTAGCTGGAGCATTTGCCACCCTTTCCAGCAAACTTTGGTTTCATGATTCAGTCAAGAGGTAGTTGAAGGTGCCAGTAAGTAAACAATTAGGCAGCTTAGTGCTTACATGTTTATGGCAGACCTATCTGTAAAGCCCATTGCCCTGAAGCCACACTGCTGGTGGGGAGGGAAAGGAAGGAAGGAAGGAAAAGCTGCTGTGGGGTCAAGAAGTGGAACTCCTCTTGTCAGCTGCAGTGAATTGGAAGGGGGTGTAAGCGGCTACTGATTTTATTTGGGATTCTGGGCAATTATTCTGAATATAAAAAGAATATAAAAAGAATATAAAAAACCTTTCTGTGTCTGAGACTGTTAAAAGCAACATTTTGTCCAAAGTTCAGCTCAATTAATTGAAGGGGGATTTTCCCTCTCATTTTTTTCCCTTGGTATTTTAAGAAAGCATAATATTTGTGTATAAATACTTGCTCTCAAAGGCTTTGGGGGGTTTGCCACGGTCTGTTTTCCAGTCTTACTAGGTAAAAAAAGAGAACCCTACATATGATGAGCTTTTCTCCTTCCTCCATTTTTTAGTGTGTCCTTAAGCATCAAACTATTTTCTAGTACAAGAACTAGGAGTCAGCAAATGAAGCTAGTGGGAGATGTGATCAAAACAAGGAAAAGGAAGTATTTTTTTGCACAGCAGGTGACAGATGTGTAGCTGCTTGCCAAAGACAGCTGTGGATGCAAGTTTTTTTATATGGAATCCAGGAGATTTGACTCAGGAAATGCCCTGAACTGAAAATACTTGAAGGCTGGAAGAGGCAGTATATTTTTTTTTTAAGGCATGTACTTGCCTTATTCATTCTTTTCTCTGGGTGTCCACATATTGCTTCTGCTGCAGGCAGGATACTGAGCTAGGCAGCCCCTTGGTCTGAGCCTGCACAACTCTTCTGCTGTTCTCACTGTATTTCACACTTCGCACTGTTAGTGTTTCCATGGCTTTTACGGAAACCAAATAACACCCCAGAGGTAGCTGCATGTCAGCATTAGCTGATGTAATCCCTTTGAGATGAAAGGAGCTCTATAAGTAAATATAAAGTCATGTTCTAAGCTAGCACTTTTGATGAGACAGTGAAATGATTTAGAGACCAATAAATATGAATAACTCTCAGTCAGCAGTTTCCTTGCCGCTGTCCACACTTTGAGCAAACAAGTGTTGCTCTCTATAGCTCATAAAATTCCCATTGAAATAATAATTGAAACTGATAAGCCTCTAACCTGGAAATCTCTGTGTAGATAATAAAAAGGTGCCCATTCTCCAGACATAAAACAAAGAGCCATTGAACCTGGCAGAGTTGGGGAAGGCACAAAAGGCATGGACAGAGATGGATTCTGCAGTGCTGGGTAATGAGTCTCTTTTCCAGCTCCCTGGGGGCTTTTTAAGTCCCTCCATGTGCTCAGCTGGTTCTTCCAGTGTCAGAAAGTAATGGTCACAAGGTGGAGGCAGAAGTTGCTGTCCCAGAGAAGATGCCTTTCCTTCTCTGCCCCTTTGACTTGCAGCCTGGCTTCAGACCAGGAAGGCACTCGCTTTCTTTTTCAGGGCAATTCCAGAGGAATTCGATAGCCCTGTATTTGGAGGGAAAGGATTACAGCACTGCTCGTTGCCCAGCAGGACCAAGTCTGCAAGACTATGCTCCCATCCATGGTTATCTCCCACTCACCCAAACAGGTGTCAAAGAAGTATTTTTGTCTTAAATCTCTTTGATAAACTGCACATGCCATATATAGATAAAATGAGTTAATGATAGTGGTAGCCTGGCCTTGCTTTCCTGTCTCTTGCATATAAATACGTATGAATATAAGCAGACAAAAAATAGGAGTTGCTCCATCATCTGGAGGGTACATTGTGGTCAAAAAGTACCTGGGCTCCCCTTTGACCTCCATCTGCTCTTGACTTGAGTTCTTAGTAACATCTAATCAATGAGTGTGTTTGCCTGTCAAAGAACTAGCAAACTTTCTGCATAAACTGCTTTTCCATTAAGCAGCATACATGCAATTTTGCCCCTGTTGCCTCCCTGAGGGGAGAGGTGTTTGGTTTGTGTTTTGGTTGTTTTGGTTTTGTGGATTTTTTTTGTTTTTTTTTTTTTTGAGATTTACCTCTTAAAGCACTGGCCATGGAGGCAGACCAAACACTGATCTCTTCAAAGGAGAAGGTGGCATTTGTGGCCTGTCACTATTGCTTCCCTGGCCTGGAAGGATGCACCCTGAGGAGATATTGGGTTCTCCAATATTAATCACTAGCTAAAAGGCTGAGTACTGTGTATTAAAATAGAAAGCAGAACAGAGATATGTTTAAAACAGTGCACAGAAAGAGTATGAGTGCTCGAAGTAAAGAAGCTTGAAAAGGAAATAATACTTGGCAGCTCTTCTGGAGACTGATGTGTGGGGAACATCTCGCTTAATCCATCACAGGAGAGCTCTAACAACAGGGGGAAGGGTGAGAACCAAGCCCCAAACCAGCAAAAAGGTGAATCGTCTTGCTTTGTGTTTAAATGCCAAGAGGAAATTAGTATAATGTTTCCCCATCTGTTCCGCTGGGATCGGAGTTCTTCAAAATGCTTCTCTTGCTTAGTGGGCAGGAAAATGGCAGGAAACATCTAATATTAATAAGTCTGCTATAACAAACTGTTCCTAGCCTGGACTTGGATGCATTAGTTTTAACAGTGGTCTTACCTATGCTTTTGTTATTTAACTTTAATTCTTGTAGGGGCAAGAAATCTCAGCTGTGGGATTGGATTCTGTTGCCCTCCACACTGTAAGAACAGCCACACAAAAAGACTTCTGTAACAGATCCATGCTCTGGAGAGAGGGACAGAAAATAAGAACTGCAAAGTCATATAAGCACAGACTGCATATTGGCATGTTCTGATGGCTTTATGAGAACACGAGAAAAATATCTGCATTTACTTCTTTTGTCAGGATCATGGCACAGCTCTTTTACCAAAGACCAGCAAGTTAATGAACTGATGAATCTTGTTCCATTTGTCTTTCATCTCTGGTCTCTGATACAAGCAGGCAGAGAGCTAGCACAAGGACTATCGTTCAGGCTTGACCCAACAATGTTGATACTCTTTGGTGTTTGTTACAGCTGTTGCAGGAGAGGTTACTTCCTACAGGTGGGTGGTGGTGTGTCGTGTTGTTGCAGAATCTCTGCCAGCAATTAGCTCATATGCCCATCTCTCAGGAATAACAAGGAACAAAAAGCTGTGGGGCTGGTAGGATTGTGGGTCAAGAAATCCTTCCTTCTTTAGCATGTGAGGGCATTTTCCTACTTGCTGTTATGCTGAATAAATGCAAAAGGCTCATTTGTGGAAGCCCACTCAGTCATGTAAAGTTGCCTGATTTTGCTTTTATGTTTCAGCACTAATTTTTCTTTGGTAAGGGTTAATTTGCTGTTTTCGAACAGTACTTATACTTCAAATACATCAGTGATTTGAGTAATTTACTTGAAAAATACCATAACACTTATCAAATTCATGATATATTAGTGTTGCAATTTGGTGTATTCAGTTATGTCTGGGAAGAAATTTAATACCTCCTGTGTTATTAGTTGTAATAGCCTAGTCCCTTGCCATTAAAAAAAAAAAAAATCTAATTTTCAAACCGCCTTTACATGTTTCACCAGTCAGTCCTCCTTTAATGCTGCTATTGATTTTGTTCCTAGAGACTTGACTGTTTTCTTCTTAAGATCGAGGGAGGGAGACTTGTTATCCAAAACTGCTTTTGAAATGAAAATGTTGGACAGACCTCATTACATGAGCAGAGAGAGCTGAGAGTTATTTTAAAGGATACAACAAAAATTATGCTTTTTTTATTTAGTGCTGTAGATACGATGTATGTTCTCACAGAAGTACTCTGCCACTGCCTTGACGCCATCTGATGAATCTTGATGTAAAATTTAGGCTCAGTTCTCAGCCACCTTCGAGTAAAGCTCTGATTCTCATGTGTTTTAAATCCTACCTAGGCCTGGCAGCTGAAAGCACTGCACTTAGTGAGCAGGCAGGGGAGACTGGGAAAGCTCTTCCATCTGATGGCGAACCAGTATGTGGATCCTGGCAATGAGATGGAACAAAATGCACTGTTTCCGTAATGGCAAAGTGGGGAGGTACCCAGGACTAGCGTGTCCCAAGAACACCTGTGGGCATGGACACTGTTGTGAGCAGAGGACTGGTTCCTAAACAGCCATCTCTGCTTCTTGTCTGATGATAGTATGCCTTTCTGTTTAGCTCAAATAGCTACCTATATAAGCATAAGGATTCATATGCCTGAACATGAGCCAGCAGTGTGCTCAGGTGGCCAAGAGGGCCAATGGCATCCTGGCCTGTATCAAGAATAGTGTGGCCAGCAGGACTAGGGAGGTGATAGTGCCCCTGTATTCGGCATTGGTGAGGCCGCACCTTGAGTACTGTGTTCAGTTTTGGGCCCCTCACTACAAGAAGGACATTGAGGGGCTGGAGCATGTCCAAAGAAGGGCAACGAAGTTGGTGAAGGGTCTGGAGCACAAGTCTTATGAGGAGCTGCTGAGGGAGCTGGGGTTGTTTAGTCGGGAGAAGAGGAGGCTGAGGGGAGACCTTATTGCTCTCTACAACTACCTGAAAGGAGGGTGTAGCGAGGTGGGGGTCAGTCTCTTCTCCCTAGTAACGAGTGATAGGACATGAGGCAACGGCCTCAAGCTGCACCAGGGGAGGTTTAGGTTAGACATTAGAAAAAACTTCTTCACCGAAAGGGTGGTCAAGCATTGGAACAGGCTACCCAGGGAAGTGGTTGAGTCTCCGTCCCTGGAGGTATTTAAAGAAAGGGTAGACATGGTGCTTGAGGACATGGTTAGTGATGGACTTGGCAGTGCTAGGTTAATGGTTGGACTCAATGATCTTAAGGGTCTTTCCCAACCTTAACGATTCTATGATTCTATGATTCTCCTACCAGCTCTGCAAGCTTCAATGAACACTTAAAAATGTTCAGGGTTAGAGCAATACTCTGCTGATTTCTGTTAGTGACGGAGCAGTGGTTTTGTTTACCAGTGGATTGTTGGTTACTGTCTATCGTTGGTGAAATTTAATTCATTTTCTCCATACAGCAACTTGTGTGTGCTACTTCATTTGCATTAAGCACTGCAGACAACCATGGAAATGACCTTTTTTAATTGAAAAGGAATCATTTGCTAGTCAAGTTCAATAAACCTAAGCTGGCAAAAACATCTGCTCTGATTTGATAGTAATGAGAATTTTACAAATTCAGGAGTAAAGTTATCCCAGTGCTTTTTTTTAATGTGTTATAAAACACATGCATTTAGGCATTTGCTAGTAGAGAGAAGTATGAGGAGCTGAAGCATATCTGTTCATGCTCAAACTAGGGCATTAAAACAGAGACAACCACTTCTGAAATACAGCTGGTGTTACCAGGCAGGTGATTGAAATAGGCTTCAATGTCGTAGCAAGTAAAGATGTAGGCCTAGCTCATCACAGCAATTAAATGTGTTTCTGACCTAGTATACCTTAAAGCATGTGATTTAGGGTGTTCCTAAATTAGGATCAAAAGACAGAAAATGCCCAAATATTATTGATTTTGATTAAGCAAACAACAATTAGAGTTCCAGTACATTGCAGCTCTGATTTCAATGTTTTTTATACAATTGGCAATATATAGCAGCTGAGTATCTCTCTCTTCCTGTCGTTCTGCAGTAACACCAATGTTTATTGCAGGGCTATTCTGCAATCAAATGCTCTTAGAGCTGGCCATGCTTTATCATGCTCCTTAAATTAATCACAGCTGAACTGGTCAAGGCCAATATTATTTCTCGGGAAGCAGCTGAATGATTCAGTCTTTCTTTAGATGAAGAGGAGGAAGAAAATACAAATCTGCTCTGCAAGTAAGCATTTATTTGAGTTTGAACTTCTCTGGGATATAACTCTTCTGTCTGGGTTATGGCATGAACTCAGTTACTTTGAATCACTGATTAGACAGGCCTGGGCACTTAACAAGTAAAATTTCTGTAAGGCAGAAATGTGGATGGGAAATTAGGGAAAGGAAACTTTTATGAGAAAACAGAACTAGGTAACCCTTTTATCCTGTGTCCTGTTGAGGGTACCATGGGAGGGGAATCGGCTGTGGGGATGAATGGCTTATATATAAAAGCTGAGATTTTCAGAATGGTTGGACTGTTCAGCTGTATCCTACTTCAGAAATTGTGTGCAGTCTCTTGGGGAACACAAACTCAAGAAATATTGTCCTATACTATACCATTCTTTGGAAAAACATTTTAGCAGCAAAAACTATTGGAGAAAACAGATGATTTTGCCAGTGAAGGTATTTCTGTACTTAGCTGTTCTAGATTTTCATGGACTTGCTGCTTATGCCTCTTAGGAATTTATTTATCTAAAGAAGCTCTCTTAATTACATGATATAAACTCAGTGAAGAGAAGCCATCTTTGTTTTACTGTGAACTTACTCAGTTCAGTTTTATATTTTTATCAAAGACTGGAGTTGATAAACAAATGCAGGCAGCTTCTGAGCATTTTCTATTTCTGGTTATCTAACAGGTATTAATTAACTGAGGTGGAAAAACACTGCCGAGAGGGAGCTACTTCAGGCTATGAAGATATGTCCTTATAATATGTGGTGTTGGCACAGATGTAAGAGTGTTGGTGCTTATATTGGAGATTTGGTCATTTCTGCTGTATGTGTTTCAGTACCTTCTATTTGTTGAAGCTGCACAAAGTACAGAAAAATACTCTAGTTGTTGATTATTGCAATGTTGATGCTTATGAATCTGCAGTACGTTTTCATGCTGTGAGCTCACGTGGCAAAAAGACTGCCTGTAATGAGCTCTGCAAGAGCTGAATTTGTGCTTAATGGCTCTTGCAACTTGATTGGGAACGTGGATGAAATCACAAAAGCATAGTAATGTTGCATGCAGATGCTTCAGTGTGGAGATCTGGTGTTAGAGGCCAGCATAACAAACAGCAGTCTCTTTTTCAGTATTGGCTGGAAGCACTGGAAAAGCAGCACTTACCAGGAGGGTGGAAGGATGTGAATACATCCTACAGCATGGTGCTTTGCATCCTTGAGGCAGGAGAGAATTTTCAGGAAAAGCTGGCATTTCTTGATTTTTTTTTTTTTTTTTGAAAAATGTACTATCTTAAATTTCATTACTTTGAAAACTCCAATTATGAATATGTGCAACACTTCAATATGGTTTTATAATTGCTCATCAGAGAAACACCTGTCTTCTAAGACATGCTTATTTTCTAGCTGTGGACATTATCAAGTGGCACCTCACAGAGTCTGATGGTGACCCTGGAAGCTTGCTTGGAGGCCCTCACAGTCAGGGCTCTTGCAGGTTGCAACCTTCTGTTACCTGCCCAACAGTGTGACTGTGGGAGGATCAAGAAGAGTTCGTCCCCACTGCACCCACCTGGTGGTGCAGAAAGAAAGACTGGAGGTGGCTGCTGCCTTGTGTAGGTTGCTAGTTGAATAAAGAGGATAGATGCAGGACAAGAAGACACAGGAGAATGTATAGCCAACTGATGAGAAAATAGGAATGGGTATTTTGCATCTGTTTGAGTTTTTCTAGCATTAGAATTACAGTGGACTACACAGAAGGACGGGGCAGGAATTGGGAGTAAAGAGAATGGGGAGAAGAGAATGATAAATAGCTGAAGACAGGCAAGAAGGCTGACCTGAGGGAGACTGAAATAGATTTGGAGAGGCTGGAGCAAACAGGGAGATATTCAGTCAAAACTACTTTCTTACAGGTATTCTCTGATATCTTCCTGCTTATGTTTTTTTTTCTGTAGAAGCCGAGCTGGCTTTGCTCCCTGTCTGGTCTATGGCATCTCATGCTCCCATGTACCCCCAGGTGCAGACCCTGCCCTGCCTCTTCTCCGGTGCAACAGCATTTGTTTAACTGCCTGTTGTAGTGACACCGCTGGTTACACTTTCTGGCTGCAAAATCGTAACTGGGAATTAGGGTCCCATTTTTTTTTAAAAAAAAAAAAAGGTAAATGTGAGTCTGTCACTTGAATACTTTTAAATGTTCCTTAAAATTCCCATAATAAAGTAATCCATTGCAGGAGATGTTCAAAACAGCCTTCAGCTCTCTAGATCTTCTGTAGGTTGATTTTTTTTTTTTTTTTAAATAGTCAGTCTACAGTGAAAACCTGCCCAATCCAGATAGCGATTCTTCAGCTAGCTTCTTAGAAACAGACCCCTACAAACATGACATTTTTTTTGCTGAAGTTTTCTAATTTCTTCTCTTAAAAATCCAAATTCACTAATTATTTCTGCAGCTATCAGAGCCAAATTTCAGCATTAGAGGTTGACTCTGTTGGAGCTTAACTCAATATTACTAGCTCAAGAAGCAAGGTTTTTTATCTTTGCTATTTCATTTGGGATATAAATGTAAAATAGGTTGTCAGGTTTTTTTCAGATTGTAAAATCTTTGGCTCTGATAAATCAAAAATACACTTTTGTAATGTTGTACCTGTCTCAAAGGATTTGAAGTTATACACCGAGGTCAGATTTCAGTACTTAGTGAAACTTCCATTTTTATATTCTGTAAACATCAGTGGTGTTTCTCTTTGAATAGAGCTGCAATCTAAATGTACTTACAGCAATTTGCCTTCTAGTCCTTTTATGTCAAATAGGGTAATTGAAATTCTTCCTTCCTTCTTTAGTCTGAAAATATTTTCATTAAAACAAATGTTTGCTCTGTTGAGATTTTTGTTATCGCAAACGTGTTCAGAGGTACTGATTTGATCAGGATAAGCATTGGCAATTACAATCTTAATCTTACAATCTAGTGTCCTTAAACATAAGTAGTGTTATCTGTGTTGCTTTTAGGAGACTTTATTTCCTCTCTGTGAGAGGAGAAATTTTTTTTCAAATTCAGATGTAGTTGGAGTAAGAATGTGAGCATGGAGCTATGTGGGGCACTACAAATTGTTCTGATACATGGCATCCTTGTCCCTGACTTATTCCCTTCTCTTTTTGGTCTAGTTGCCTACCCTTTGTGTAACTAAATGCCATTTAGATTCTGACCTGTTTCTAAGGGTCTTCACAATGGTCTAAGTCATTGCAGAAGGTAAGAAACCATACAAATAACATCTTACGGTTCACAGTCATTTTCTGCATAAAGTTTCTGTGTGAACTACTCAGTCAACACTACCAAACACACAGGGAAGCCACTTTACCCAAAATACATGTGCACATGCACAAAAGAAGCTGAACATACATGTGGGAGGAAAACAAACTTTATCCCTAGTGGAAATAACTGATGAAGTGTTTTTGCAAGCAAATGGGACTCAGGGTGGCCATGTATATTTTAACTACCTCTGAAGGACCTTGGGAGCTTTAATGTCTGGAAAGAAACTGAAAGATGTAATACATAAAATGTTAATGATAAAAGGGGAGCAGGTGTTTTTTTCTCTCTTGGTAATTCATAATTAATGTTTTCAAGGCTGGAGAAGGTAGGGGTTTTTGGTTTTTTTCTCTCTTTATAACTTGGGGAATTTTAGAGCATGGTAAACAATGGATTTTCCATTCCAGTGAATAAGCTGTTCTGGGCTCTCAAGCTGTAGCTTTTAGCCCATTAGATTGAATCCTGCTGGAGTGATGGATGCTGCAGCCCCCATTCAGTGTTGGCAGTCTGGTGTGTCTCCGTGCTTAATTAGTCAGTGAAATCAGCTTGAAAGGCAGCACTTGCCTTGACAGAAGCACTGAGAGAGGTTAGTTGTTATGTGTTGGCTTTTTTATGCAGTAAATGTTTGGTTCCCAGGGGATGACAGTTGGCTGGAGCCTGAAGCAAAGGAGGTGGAAGAAAGAGTGAGCATTTAGCCAAGAGGTGTGGAAAACACGTCACAGTAAAGAAGAAACAGGATTTGGTTCTGTTGGTGCAAGCCTACTAACCATAGGGCAGTATTTCAACAGCATATAGGAACTGGGCAAACTGAACTCTGGCCCTGCTTTTTGGGCAGCTGAGAGCCTGCCTTTCCTCAGCATACAAAGTAGCTATGAGATTGCAGTGCAATTATATAAGATGATGATTTTAAGTAATCTCAGTACAGCTCCTGGGCCAGGCATCAACTGGTGCTAGTGGTTGGGCTACGTGGGGAATGGATTCGAATCATGCATCATTTAGAGTAGGCCATTTCCCATGCCCACCTACTCCTTGGCTGTTTTTCAGGGAAGACTGGTCTATCCCAGTCTCTGTAAGCCGAGTATCAGCTCTGATGGCAAGAAGCTATGGTAACAGTTTGCTCTCACTGCAGATAAGACAAACTGTGTTCTGTGTTGCATTATAAGGAACATACCCAAGCAGACCAGGGGAGGCATTTATCCTCACCTACTTGGCACTGGTGAGACAGCACCCAGAGTGCTGGATCCAGTTGTAAAGGAGGCGATTCCCCATCTAGCTGCCTCTGGCTGTGACTGCAGGCTCTCTGCTTTTACACGCTTGTCCCTGTGTGGCATCCTTGCTGTTAGATACTATGTGGCAGAGGCAGATATGCAGTATAAGCATGGCAACAGATGTAACAAACACACTAATTAAGGCAACTCTTCCAGTGCTGTCTCTGCAAATGGCACTCTCGGGTACCTGACTCTTCATTGTTATTATACCTTCTTCATAGCATTGCCTCAAATAGAGGACTTCCCTCTGCCTACGTTTTTCAAGAATGGCTCTTTTGTGGATTGGCAGACATTAAATTAGAAACAGTTTTTATCCATGGTCTAACAGAAAGTCACCTGTTACTAATAAAGTTCACTAAGGTGCCTGGAGTTTATAAGCCCACCAGGCAGGAAGAAACATTTGGGAAGCAGCAAATGGGACGGAAGGCAGTTACAGTTTCCTAAATGAAAGGACTTGAGATGCCTATAAGGAGAGTGGGAGAAGCACTGGGTGATGCAAGGAGACAAGCATTACTAGCCAGACATCCTCTACCCAGGAGAAATGCGTGCTACCCATGTCTGAACAACATTGCTCCTTTTCTGTCATTCCCCATTGCCCTAGATGTACATTCTGTTCTATTGAATATGAAAACACCATATCTGATGTTTTTATGTTGCTGTATTTTGGTTTTTGCTTTCTTGGTTGGGGTTTGTTTGTTTGTTTGTTTTACCTTAATGACATCTAAAGATGTTTAAACTGGGTTTCTCTTCATATGAGTCTGAATTGGTAGCAGTAAGAATCAAATGAAGAGTATAAAGCTAAGGAACCAGGAAACTCGGGAGTTATTTTGGTAAAGTTCAGGTCCACTTTTAGTGATTCAGGTGACCTAATTACCTCCAGTACTGTGGCCAGTGACTGGAACATCTAAGTAGTAGTACTGAGTGCCTGTAGACTAAATGACTGCTCAGCATTGGGATGTTTTCCTTCTCACAAAGACTCTTGTCTCTTCTTTTCAGTGGATTTATGCCAGTGAGGTGAGGAGCATCCTCGGTCTTCATTGACCTCACCAGGAAATTGGGATGCTTAGCAGCTGTTGGACTGGTCTCCAGCTGTGATACAGTATCTTCATACACCAAAGCATGACTACTTTGTACAGTAGTTTTGGAGCAGTCAAGCTTGATAAGCTTTGGAGACTGAGAAATACATATGCTCAAGCCCAGGTCTGTCCTCATCCAAGTGAGAAAAGTAGCTGCCTTCAGCTTCATGTGTAGTTGTGAGAGATGTGTGACTCAAGGGCCAATTCAGTACACCTAAGAACTATTCCCCAACTTGGATCCCTTGAGCCACTTAAATGTAGGTGGGAAGAATCCAGGTTGTAGCTAATAAACCTGAAGCAGCCCTGATCCTTACCTTGTTTAACTTGACCTACCTTTTGTATCTTCATACTGCTATTATAAACATATCAACAGAGGGGATTATTGCTCTCCCTTTTTTGCCCATAGCCCAAAGCAACGGCAACATCACCTGAGCAAAGCTTGCCTGTGTGCTGTTGTGAGTGGCTCTGAAGAGACAAGTGGGTTATGACCGAACTAATGACGCTCCTGTCTTTTTGGTTCTTTGTCTTGATCCTTCCAAATATTTTATTAGGTTCTTAAACAAACTAAGTATTCCTGACATGGTGCTAGTGCCAAGTGTCATTTTCCAACAGGGTTTTGCTACATTGCAAGCATGCTTCAGCTGCTTGCTTTCTTCAAACAGTTCCCAGTCATGTTATTAAGAGCAAGGTGCTGAGGCTAAGCAAAAACCACTTTAGCTAAGGCAAGCTCCTAAATTTTTTCAGGACTTGAAGGCAATTTTACTAAACCTAACACCTTATACCAGAAAGCATCTGAATAACGCCACGTACAAGAAAGGTCCTGAAAGCCTGTATAGTATAGCACACTGTTTTAAAACAAGAAAGATGGCTTGTGGCAATGCTAGACTCGAGCTTAGAAAAGCTGTGAAACTGTTGCAGACAACAAAAGATGATCAGGCAATAGACTTCCTTGAACACGTGCTTCATAAGGGCAACTGGAAATGACAGCTATAAAGCCATACTGTTCTGTGGCAGGCTTGAGTAAATTTTGTTTGCTTCTAATGCAAGAGATGGCCTTCTCACAGTTGTAAAGGTTAACACAGGCAGTTCACAGTGTATCAACAAGACAACTGCTAACAGAGAAACAGCAAAAATATCCAGAGGAGCAGGGGGGCATGACAATTCCTTTAGAGGATATTTGATAGGGTGAGCCCTTGTACAGGGAACAGAGACAACTTGCAGACAGACGCCAGTTTTACAGTCAGACTTTGGAAACTCCAAAATTGTAAGTTTCCAGCACTTGAGTTCTGGCTGAATCAGCTCCTGGAGAAAACTAGTCCATATCTCGTATGCCCAAAACTAGCTGCGTAATGTTCATTGTTCACAGTAGGAGCTGCCTGAAAGTAAGGCTGTGAACTAGAACTAGCTCTTTCATATCTCTTTTGCACAAATGCGACTTGTAATCTTATGGTTTGCACATGGACGTTACAGACCACAGCCTGTCAGTGCTGTCAGCCTTTGTCAGTGCAAAGCTTTTAAGCACAAATAAAAATCCTGAATGTAAAGAACTTGTCTTCCCTGAAAAATTCTTCAGGCCTGGTTTCCCTGTGGCTTGGAGGGGTTCACAAGAACCGTTCTCTCTTTCTCCAGATCTAATAATAATCTTTTTTCTTCAATATTCAATAACTTTTGCAACCCTGTGCGTTATAGTATTTTTTTTTTTAGTTTTGTTCTGTGAATCATTTTCAGTATGATAAACAAAGGCCTATGGATGAAATTGCAAAAAAAAAAAAAAAAAAAAGTGGCTTTTGGACTCAGATTATGAAGAGAAAGCAAACACTTCAGAAAGCTCTCAATAATTGGAAATGATATGACTTTCTAGTTGAAGTTCACTTTTCTTTTACTGTAAGGTGCAAGACTTAATAATGGCAGTTAAGAACCTTAAGAACGTTTAACAGAGGGGGATGCAGCAATTTCTGGGGGGCAGCTACACTTTCATGTGCCCAAAGATAAAGAAATTCCACTTTGTTTCCTTCAGAATGAAGGATAATGCCTCAGTACTACCAGCTGTCAGCCCAGCCTCTAAAAAGGGAGAAATATCGCCATCTTGAGGTTACTGTTCTGTATCGTGACTAAGATAAGGTAATGCGAGAAGTAGGCAGCTACAATTAATTAAGAATAAAATATCTTAAGTTCTGCTTGAAAGGCTCTGATGGAACATAAAAATAAAGTTACTGCAATAGAGAAGACTTGATTTTTTTCTTAGTTGTACCCTTCTAAAGAAAAAAACATTGATGGATAGCATTTGTCAGGCTGTCAGAATCCTATTAAAATAGTAACTGTTTTTCTTTGGTTAAATAAAAGGAAAAAAGTCCAAGTGATATTTTAAACATATTTTAAGACAGCCTAACTACCACTTGTGTCTTCATATAAAAATTCTGCATTTGTTTTTACAACACCACAGAAGATTCAAGTTCTTAGTAATTGTTAACATGTAATTTTGTGTGTTTTGACTGTACAAGTTGATCCTCTTTTGAGGATTGTAACTGTGTGTAAATTCTACTACACCAAGAGCCACATACAAAAAAACCTTGTTGCAATTATACTTTTTATCATCCTGACACTGATCTATTATATACACAGGGATTGTTTTTTGAAGGTCTAAGCTGTGGGGGCAGAGGAATGTAATCGGACACGTATGCCTATTCCTAATTCTTAAGGTTATTGAATTGAATGATGCAAGATCTAGGTGGACAAATCAAAAACAAATGTTGAATTTTAGCCCTTAAAATGCTGATAATTTCAGCGCAATGTATGTGGGGTTGAAGTCCAACAGAATTTCACAATACTTCAAAGGCAAGCTTTTAGTGCTTGCTTCCAGATGAAACTAAAAGATCATCTGGGAGCAATTTTATAACTCTTTCTTACATTCTTGACCTGGTCACTGGCTTTCTGATTAACTCTGAACCTGTTGCTGAGTGTCTGTGTTATAACCTCTTTGCCCATAAAAGAGATGACTGGCTACCTGAAATGCATAAATGAGATGAGATCCACAGTTAATGCCGAATACTCTCAGAAAATGGCTTTGCTGTGTAGATACTAATAATGGTTATTGGCAGGATGTTCAGAACAGCTGGGGAAGGCAGGGAGTATTGGCATTGCCCTGTGCTGGTTCTCAGAAAGAATTCACTGCAGGTCTCTCACTATGGAATAAGTGCTGATTGCACACCTCTCAAAGCCACCTCTGCTGTGCGCTAGTGAGTGCTGCTTATGGTAGTTACATCGTCGTATCCTCTTACTTTTAGAGGAGTTCTGTATTTCTGCAGTTATGGTTGTGTGCATACTTTGTACTCTGTTTACAGGGGTTTTTTTATGGGCTAAACTGCAAAAATAGTATCTCGGCTTTGAGGCAGAGTCTATGGGAAAGAATTTGTGGAAATACAGAAACTGTAGTGGATTTTACAATGGAACAGCTTTTTTCCTTCCCTCTGTTCTGCATCTGTCAGACTTGTACATGTTAACTACAGTGATTTTTTTTTTTTTTTAATGGGGAATGGATTTCTTCAATATCTCATTTAGTACTCCCATTTCTGTTTAAAAATAAAAAATTATAGGGCAAAGATAGTGCTCAAAACAGAAGCTTCAGGAGTCCTGATTTCTAAAGGTTTAGGGTTGTTTCAGGTCAGGGTAGAGGTCTGACTAGTCCACTAATTTTTCTGACAGCAGCCAGCAGAAGATGCAAAGGGAATAGTGTGAGAAGCAGCCAAGAATATTTCACCACATACTTTTCCACTCAGATTATCAAGTCTAATATTAAAAGAGTAATGCAGACATATGAATGTATTTGTCAATGTCCTGGCATGTAATTCAAAGAAAAACAGTTTTTACTGGATGGAGGCATTAGCACAAAGAGCTACTATCAGATATGCTAGTGGAGAGCAGAAAATACGCATCCTCATTACGGAACAGTTACAAGCCAAGGAGAGGAGGTAATAACCCTTTAAAATGGGATCAAGCCTAACATGAGAAAAAGGCAAACAATTTATCTGATACCTTTCCTCTGCCACTGTTGGTCATGTGCTAGCTGTGGCCCCTGGAATGTACCGAATGGCTGGTGACTGTAAATGTGAATATCCATCTTCTAAAAGAGCAGTGCTGGCTGGGCTGTGGCACTGGGTGGTTCTGGCATGCGCTGGAAATTGCCCATGGTCCACGGTGGAGCTCTCGTTATCTCAAAGTATATGATGCGAGTGCCTGGAAACGAAATGGAGCCACTTCTGAGTGAGAGCTGTGTCTTTTGAGCTTGTCACCCCAGATATGACAAAGACTCTGTGACTATTTGTCTTGGGAGATACACAGCTAAGGTTAGAGCCATGCCTGTGCAGATGGGACTCAGTTTTCCCTTCTAGTCCTCCCTTTTGCTCCTAGAAACCAGAGTGAAGCACAACTGGCTCGTGGGAATGAAATAACAGAAATCTCTTGTCATTTGTAAGAAAATAAACTAAATGGATCTAGCCCTTTGGTTACTCCCATGTTCTTGCTTTCTTTCCTGTCAGGAGAAATTGTGAGCCCATACCTGTTCTTGGACTGTGCCCTCTAGGTGGCAAACATTGTGATTTAGTGCTAAACTGCAGTATTGGCGGTTCTGAGAATTTACACATCAACAGTAACGATTTTTCAAAAAAACAAGTTTAAAAATTAGTTTAGATACTTTATTTTGTTCCAAGACTTTTAAACATTTCTGAGGTTGTGGTTTTCAAGCTTTTCTCCATAAACCTGGCAGCAGAATGCCTTTATAGGAAAGCGGATCTTCTTAACCAGAAGCCCTTCTATAAGAAAAAAGATTAAGTATCCTGAGAGTCTGGATAAATATGTTGTTGTCCATGCTTGTGAGTTTTATGACCTTCCTCCTTTGCCCTTTAAAGGAAATTATGCACAACTCTGCTCTACTTAAACCTGACTCTGCTTTTAGATATGTTTCCATCTTCTTGGTTCCCCTGGTCAGCATGAAGGCTGTGGGATCTTAAGGGACTGCACTGAGGATCAGAGGTTTGGCTTAAGCCTGTGGTCTGTTTCAGACTTCCCTGCTGCCTTGGTAAAGTCCTTTAAATGCTTTGTTGGGAACAATGATGATGTACTAATTGTACCCTGACCAAAACTTCATTAATGGGTAATGAGTTTTTTCTATGCTATGGTAACAGAAGGCATTTTGGTACCTCAGCTGCTTGTGTCTTGGTCTGAGACTCCTGTCCTTTACTTCTGGTAAACCAGGTAGTTCTAAGCTCTGCCTTTGTATTTGAAAAGATTTCTCGTGTGGAGGTGTTTTCCTCCTGACAGAAGATAGGTGGAAATACAGCTTACTTACAAAAGTGAGAAACTGGCCTCATGAGAGCATCTGCTGTGCAACAAAGGTAGGAGGGGAGGAAGAGAGCCAAGCGTGTAGTGCTATTGATACTCTTTCCAAGCCACTAGTTTTGCATTTTTTCTTTTTCTTGACAAATTATAGATCAAAGTACAGGCCTGAATGTGCATGTTAGGAAAAAGCACTTGGATAACTTCTACTTAATTATGTTACAGCCCATTATTGCATTAAGACAAAATTGTCGATTTCATTAGAGTTAATTGTTGCAATTTTAATGTCACTATCAAAGTGAAGTATCCTAGCTGTAAGAAGCAGCACATCATCTTCTATTGTGTAATGTCCCACATGTTACTAC
Organism: Nipponia nippon; assembly: GCF_047370975.1. Taxonomy (NCBI): domain Eukaryota; kingdom Metazoa; phylum Chordata; class Aves; order Pelecaniformes; family Threskiornithidae; genus Nipponia; species Nipponia nippon. The sequence continues at coordinate 14,048,446 of NW_028262291.1, read as the reverse complement.
ATGCCCAAGATCAAGACTTGGCTGTCTTTCTGAAAGACACATTTGATTTTAGCAACAAATGATTGGGTTTGGCGCAGCAATTACGGGGTGATACTCCAAGTCTCTTTAGGCAGGAGGTCAGAATGGCTCTTCAGGGCTAACGCATCTGATTGTGGTAAAGCTTAGATACCTGTGGTTCTTTTTTACTGCATTTTTTAAGGGAAGCAGCTTAGCTGCACTAATGTGGCATTAAGCAGTTAGGCAAGCAGCTCCCAAACCTTTTAACGGATATTGAATTGCCTTGGTTTTGTGTTCTCAGAGGATGCATTGGGGCCACTTTGCTTTTGGATAGTACCTCATGTGAGCAGGAGGTAGACTCTCTGAAGTAAGTGTCTTACCCCAAAAGCTGTCTCTGGCTCATCGTGTGGAATATGCAGTGGTTTGCTTCTTTGGATCAGCATTGGTTTTTCAGTGTTTAAAATACCCCAACATAGTAGAAATGAATGCATGTGTAATTTAGGCAGGTCAGTTTATTATATTATATAATCTTATAATTATTTTTAGCATTGTTGACTCTCCATAAAAGACAGAACAGCCTAGATGCTATCTTTGTTAGTTTAATGTACTACTACTTCAGCTTCTTTACTGGGAGGGGAAAAGATGCTAAATATGATTTAGTAGGTACTTGAAATTGTGTAGCAGAGCTGCTCTTAGAGAAGGCTGTGATAAGACAGTCACTTAAGGCTAAAATTAACTGTTTTATCTCAATAAAGGCCAGGATTTTCTCTTCTAATGGCTTTTAGTGTCCATTTCTTTCTCAACTAGGCAGAGAGGCAATAGAGAGCAACTGGAAAATCCTGTTCTGAATTGAAAGAATTAGCAGACGTTACTGGGAAGATGTAACTCGTTTTGTGACTGACTTTTTTTTTTTTCTTCTCTCCTTGTTGACTCCTTTGGGCATTTATTGCTAAGGTGTTTGCACTACAGTGAGGTCCCCATAAGGATGCCAGTGGGCAGAGTTTGTGTGGAAGGGAGGGGAGGGCGCTGCATGTTTGTGTCCTGTAATGGAGGAGCTCATAGGCTTTAACGGGCACCAAGCCAGCGAGTTCTCCTGCAATGCAATTTGTTTCTCTGGGAATTTCGGTTTTTACTTACAGGCTTTCATAGAGTCTCTCTTTAAAGGCCCCGTGGGCGGCACGGGACCGGTGCGCGCTGCGATGGAGAACACCTGCGCTGGCACCTCAGTGAAGCGGCGGCCGCTGAGGGCGGGCTCGGGGGCTGTCCCGGCTGGAAGGCACCGCCGCGGGGCTCGGCTCCGGCGCTAGCCGCGGCTCGCACCCCGCGGCCCCGGCAGGATTCCGGCGGGTACCTGCCGCCTGGCAGCCGGCAGCAGCGCCTCGCCCGCCCGCCCGCCCTGCCGGCCCTCCCCTCGCCGCCCGGCGGCCGTTAGCCGGTAACGGCCGCCCGCGAGACCGCGCGCCGCGTTACCACGGGAGCCCCCCGCCGCCGCGCCGTTGCCATGGGAACGGGAGCTGCGGCGCCCCCGGGCGGCGCGGCCCGGCCTCGTCGTGCGGGCCCGGCTGCCGCCCCGCCGCGGGCCTGCGGCAGACCCGCCGCGCCCGGCTGCCGTGCGGCACCCCGCTGGCAGCTCCCTCCCCTTAACGTATGAAGTGAACTCTGGCTTTTCTTCCCTCCGCTCAGCCTAGCCAGGAGGAGGACGGAAGAACAAGCATGGCGTAGCTAGTCGGCTTTGAAGGAGGGCGGGCGCCAGCTGTGCCGTGGCATCACCCCCCGATGCTTTAAGAGGCACCGTGGGCACGAGGGGTTCCTGTTCGAAGCAAGCAGCAACGCGGGAGTCCCGCTGCACGCTGCGCCGCCCCCGCTGCTGCTGCTGAGGCCGGTTCAAGTAACGCAGCGAACAGATCTCGGAGACGCGAGGCTGGGTTTGTAAGATGCTCCTAGTTCAAAGCGTGTCCGGGCATAATCCCACCAAAGGCCGACCGGCTGTCTCTCTGCAGTGCCAGCTCTGCTCGCTCTTTGCTAGTGGCATTTATGCCCATGTGGAGATGCGGTTTCCTACAGCCGTGGCTGACGGGTCTCTCTTGTAAAAGCCATGCAGTGGGCCAACAGCAGAGGCTTAGGGAAGGGTGCGAGAGCAAGGCAGCACCACTTAACCTGGGCAGCGAAGGCTTGTGTTCTCCAGTCCAGAAGTCTTAGGTTACCTGGGCTGTTAATGGCTGATTGTTCTGTTTTATTATTGCTTAGAGCAGTAGGTAACTGGGAGTAAAACCTTGTTATGCTAGGCACAGTCTTTCCTTGAAATAACTAGTCTAAAGACAGGAGCTAAAAGTAGGGAAAGAAATAAAATATTGCCAACAAACTGCAGCTCCTGTGGGGCAGGATAACACTGGCTAACTAGTGAGCCTTGCAGATCCTTCCTGCAGGCCTGGGTGCTTGCTGCGTTGCTTGCTTCAAATGAAACCAAGCACCAGACCGAGGCTGGGTTTTTATGTCATTCCTTTGTCAAAAGGCTGAATTAAGACAGCAGGGTTTGGCAGAGGCAGGGAGGTGGCCTTTCAGATGGAGTCCTGCCTTGTTGCCAGCCAAACTCCTGATGTCTGTGTACAGCCCCAAGCTTCAGCATGGCAGGGCAGAGAGGTTGTGCCTTGAGCCCCGGCGGGTTATCTCAGAAGGCCAGCGCTACTTACAGGCAGGCAGGGTTGCCTTCTCTTGGGAAGTCGGGAAGTCTGTAAGTGCCTTCCAGATCAGGAAGCAGCAGTGGAGTAACAAATCACCTCTGTAATTGGAAGCAATCGTCATCATCCCAATCAGCCCTGACCTAACCAGCCATACATTTTGCAGCATCTATTTGCATTCTGTGGTTTCCTTCAGTCAAGGTGTCGTTCATTGCTGAGACTGCTCTGCCAGCAGCGTGACGCCCAGGGATGCCAGCGCAAGAAGGAAAATGACATTTTGAGAAGGATGTCATTTCTTTTTCAACACTACAAAACATCCACCCATCTGTCACAAACGCATGTCTTCTTTCCCAGCACTCCAGCATCTCTGTATCAGTCACACACAGAGTACAGCTCAGCACAAGGGAATTTATCATGTTAATGTTATATCATATCAATCATATGCCAGTTCGCATTACTTATGAGTGCCAGAACCACCTTCTTTCCCCTTACCATCAGGTTTGGGCTTTTATTTTAAGCTTATCCTAGAGAAAAGAGCTGGAGAAAACACAAGTGGGGAGATAGCGCTGAAGTGTTTCTGGAAGACCAAGTTGGCTTGTGGACAAACTGAAGGAAATCTGCCATCAGATTGCAGAATTGGAGGTGGAATGCTTAAAGCCACGCACAGCCTATTGCTCCCCAGATTCTCCTGCTGCTCCTTTTTGTTTGAAACTCAGCCTGGTACCTTTTGTCTGTATTAAAAGATGCTGACCCTTTACAAGAGAAGAGGCCACGTGACTTGCCTGACGAGCTGTCACACTAACAGCAAACCAAATTATCTTCATGCTGTTGATTCTGGAAATCATGTTCAGCCTAGTAAAACACTAGTTGCAGTGTTACTTAACATCTTGGGGGCTAATCCATGTTTTTCCGAGTCACTCTGTGCCATTTAGAAATGGTACTTTGAAAAGCGTTCAGCTAACCGTTGGTAAAATATGCTCTGTGACTGTAATGAAGTGCCGGTTGCGCAGTAATTAATAGCATGTTGCAAAGTTCTTGCTGTGTGAAAATACAGTATCAGGTGTGCCTATATTACCAGAAATACTTTCAGTTCAGATTAACTTGAAATTTTGGTTCGTTAGCTGTCAGCAACTCTCAACAAATATAGTAAGGAGAAAACATTGATCAGTAGCCTCAGAAACTGCAGGCATGTTTGCAAGAAACTCTGATTTGGCTCTATGAACAGGAGCTGGCTGTAAATTCTAGGTTTGTTGTTAAATGTTTGTTTACTCATTACTGCCATATTGATCTTTCATAAAACTCAAGGAAGTCCAAGTCACACTACTGCATCAAGCCATGCTAGAAAATGAACATTACAGCATCGTTAAATACATGGGAGTCTGAAACAGAGCAAAGCCCAGAGAAAAGCCAGTCTAATTTAATGTAGAATATTACATATTTTGTATATAAATTGGTATTTGTAAAGTTATCTGGAGCAATTCCATTGTTATGCTATTTAAGAATAACTTTATTTTTAAAGGTATAAAGAATACATGGTGCACACACTCTTACTGTAAAGAAGATCAGACAATTTGCTGTTTTGTCTGTGAATTGTTTAATTTGCTCAGATGCTTCTGTTGATGTCCAACCCCTTATTGCCACCTTCAGAAATATCTCGCTCTTTGAGTCAAGAATTTTATTTCCTTTATCAGGCATTTATAAATGTGTCTTGGGTACCTGTGTGTCACCGCTGAGTTAGCAATCAGCCATAGCAATACTGGAGAAAATTAATTCTCCTTGTGTCTCGCTCAGTCACCTTGAATGCCAACTTTTAGAAGTGAGATAGCATTTGTCATTCTGAGAGTGCTGCTATTTTGTTGGCGAGATAAGATGAAAACTGGGATTAGTAAAGCACGCACATGGCTTATCAGGCAGTTTGGTGGATGCATTTTAGGTTTGGAGGACTACAAAAGATGGGACTAAATCAGGAACTTTTATGCTTAAGCCTTTGCAAACTTGAAATTTTTTGAACCTTCTGTATTTATCTGTAAAAAAAGGCACCTGGACTTTATCTGACCACTCCTTGAGAAGAGACAAAACTGAAACACCACCCCTCAATAGAGAAGTGCTTGACACAGGGAGCACTTTTCCAGTCACTGGTAGCAAAAATGCTTTAAATTTAATAATTTTAAATGAAGCTATTTATTTATTTGACTACAGAAGATGGAGGCCTCTGCTGTAGGCTGCTGGCCAGAAGGTGTGCTCGTGGGAAGGAGTGCAGAACAGGAAAGGTGTAATAGCAAATACTGGACAGAGAAGTCGACCTGCATGTATTGCTCCGTGTATCAGCGATTGTCTGTCAAGGGCGATGTGTGCTTACTAAGCAGGTCTATAAGGTGGCTCCAAAGGCCATAGGAAATTACCTTCCCCTCCCCCCCCAACAGCTTTTTGTCTCCTCCTCACATGGAGGGACCCCGTTCCCTGCTACTACAGCCCCTGAGACTGAAGGCCCCCTTCCACAGGGCTTGCCCTGTGGCAATGCTACCCCGAGGGTATGTCCGTATGATACTGTGCTGAGACTCTCATTGAGCACCAAAGAAACTAACCTAGATGTGGGCATACAAGATAGTAGTATTCATGGCTTTGCTGCCTGGACTCATTTGCCCTGATGAGCAAGAGGGTGTTTAAGTCTGGAGGGCCCTGTGGTACAGGACCGATACTGTTTTGGCTGCTCATGTGCGTAAGTAAGCTGGAATCATACTGAGCTTGCCTGGGATTTGTGACTAAGGAAGTTTTGCAGATAAATAAAGAAAAACCAGAGATGGGTCTAAATTTTTGTTCCCAGTTTGTTGACATGAAAACTTTGAAAAGGGGAAGTCGTCTTGCCTTTCTCTGTAATCAGCATTGGAACTGCCAAGGAATTCTACAACTCTCACTCCTTTCCATGGGGCACCGCCATCAGCCACCTGGTGACCACTCACCACTGTCTCTCATATGACTCTTAGGAGCCAACAGGCTGGCTTTTGTTTTCCTTTTTGCAGCCTGCTAGTTCAGTGACCCATGTGTATGACTATGTCTGATTGCTTCTAATGGGAAAGGCTCTCCAGCTATGGCAAAGGTGTAAGCTTTGCTTCTCCTTCAGGGCTCTGCCTTTCTTCTAGTCACCTGTTAGGCCTCCACATTAGAAGAGGGATAAAAAAAGAGGTTCATCCCTATTCCTCTGAGGAGATTTTCCCCATGCCCCACAGACATGAAGGAGATGCATAAACAGATGACAGATTTTTCTTGCTTCTATAGAATAAATTCTGCTGGCTGAAAAAAATCATTGCTTTTATCTCTGAAAACCTCTTCCAGCCAGACCAGCAGGGGACATGAAGACTGTCCAGAAAATTCGGACTGGATTGCCTAGAGGTTTATTACTGGGATGATGGTCCAGCTGGACTGAAGAGATGGGCAGGCTGGGTTGGGGCTAACCAATATGTGGGGTCAGTAGGAGTGCTCTGCGGTTCATGCAGTGCTACCTCTAAATGTGCGGTCAGCTTGCAGTGTGATGAGCGTTGAACTATTTCAGCCCATAAGCCCAGTCTCTTCTTAGTCATAACTGCAGATTTAAAACTAAGGGTGAATTATCAGACCGTGCTGTAGCCAGAGAACAATTATCAGCCTGTCTGTCCCTTAAATAGCCTTCTTAGAGGGGGAAAAAAACCCAAAAGCAATCAAACAAAACCCACCCCAAAAAACCCTGATCATTTTATCTCCAGTATTGTAATCAGCATACCCGAGTTATGGCCAGAATGTGAAAATAGTGTACTCTGAATTTGCTACTTCTTTTGTAGTAATAGATCTGTTAGCAAACTGTCAATCAAATACTATTTTTTTCAAAGAAAAGTGTGATGACAGCTTTTCTGCAATGGAAACTCCTTTATCCATCACCTGAATATGCTACCTAAGCAATGCAACATCCTTCAAATGTCCTGAATCCTTTTGTATATCTTGTCTGGTTTTGGCTGCTTTGAAAATGTTTTACTTTGACTAAACCATTGCAAAAAATTTCTAGTCATCTCTGCTAGCAAAACATATTTAGTTTTAACTTGGAGAATAGGATGCAGCACTTATACTGCCTGAGAATATCTTCAAAGATACAGCACATGCTTTACGTCAGGTTATTGAGTGCACCTTTTAATGAACTGTCTGAGTGAGAAACAGAAAGATTGATTGTGGGGGTTGATGTTAGGTAAGTAAGCACCCGTCAGGTGGAAAGCTGATGGTTTGGGGGAGTGGTTAGTTGCCTAGAACTGTTACAGGGGTCTAGAGTGGAAATACATAGAAAATGCTGGTAGTCATAAAAAGTAACAGCAAAGGAGGAAGGAGGCTGGTGCAGGGAAAGGACATGGTGAAAGGATGTAACGCTAGGTGAGTTCCCATGCCCTCGTCTCTAAGCCTGCACCCCAGGCAGGAGCAGACGCGCAGTGGGGACACCAGACCATCTGGCCTTTCTTGGCCATCAACCCACTTTATTTTTGGCACTGGACTGATGGTAGTGGCTTTCCTACCCTCTCTTAGGCTAGGTGAAGATGGACTATCATGGCTGCCACAGTGGCAAGGTTCAGGAATTTGCTTTTGAACCTCTTTATAGCATCCTCAGAAAGGAGCTGGTGCTGAGAGAGGGCATGCGCTAGCAGGTAGGATCCCTGCAATGGGGTGTGCAAGGGCCATCCCCAAACGTTACACTAGCAAACTTTTAGACCTCAAGCCAGGGCCAAAGGATACTCCACAGAAGAATATACTGGGTTATACAGTGGTGGGTCTTGACTTCTTGGGAGGGCAAGTGGAGAAGTTGATCTCTCATCTCGTCATCCTGCAGTGTCCAAATGGATCAAGCCATTTTGACATTCTGATACGGTGATAGAGGAGGAAATGGCCCTCTATTCATGACCCAGGCACAATTAATGCCTAGCTATGGATAAATGGTTGTTACAAATAAACCTGAATCCTGATGTCTGGTCCTGTTTGATAAAACAAGCCTGCAATTCTAGAATTTAAATAACTCTGAAAGCTGGTTCACACAGGCTTCCTCTGATTTCCCCTTCCAGTTGGTCTGGAAGTAAAATGCAAATCAGCTTTCGAACAAGCTGTGTGTTTCAGGTCCCTCATGTTTATCCAAAAGCACTTAAAGAATGTTTTTGGATAGAAATAAGTTTTTAATTTGGATTTTGGAGGAAGGAGGGACTTCCTTTGAGAATTTTAATTTCCTCCTGCTTAAGCAACTTGCTGGCTACTCCAAATGCTAAATGTACAGCTTAATTCAATAATGACATCCCTCAGATAAGTACTGAAGGAATGTTTTAGAAGTCCTAATCTGCTTTTCTAATTTAACAATGAACAATCTATGATTAAGGGCTAACAGGAATTCATCTGAAGCTTCAAATGAGATGGAGCCAGTGAGGGTACATGAGACAGGAAAGCTGTCACAGGCAGAAGGATCCCTATCAGTAAAAGAGGAGTGCGTGAAGAAAAGAGATTCAGCCAGGCTAGAAAAGCGGAAGGTGTATCATGGGAATAAAGAGCTTTACGTGTTGATTTGGAAAGCAGTATGTGAGAAGGATGGCAGAAGCTCTCTACAGACAGTCTGGAACTGGAAGAACTGTGCCAGAGAGATAAGCAAGTCACAAGGATCAAGTTGAGCATGGTTATTAAGAAGTATCAGTAAAGAAGTTGATTTGGCTAATGTCAGTTCAAATGTGGTGATTAAAGTTAATGGGAAGGGTAACATGACCAGGAAAGAGAAAGGAGGAGAATGAGACAAAATCTATAGAGCCCTATTTCTGTTCGGGTTCAAATTGTGTTACTGAATCTGTTACCCATTTTGCATAAACTGGAAAACAGTGGAAATTAAGGATTCTCTTGGTTATTTAGTTTTGTCACCAGTGGCTTGAAAAGACTTTAAAAGTCAGAAAATACAGATAAAACTATTTTATTCAATCTTGCCTGGATTCAAAAGATCTATTCCTGTTCAGTTTCTATGCATCTCTTCCAAGTTGTCTCTATTTTTTCAAGCATATTAAAAATTGTTTTCTATAAATACTTTGCATTGGTTCTGGTGACAGCTCTTAGGATTTTCTCAAACACGACCTTAACTAAGTAATCCCAAAGCAATCTTAAATATAAAGACACCAGGTGGGAATGTTTTTATTCAAAGAAATGAGGTAAATGCATTAGCTTCCTATGAAATACCATACTGCAGGTTCTTGTTCTAAATCTTCTGTTGGAAATGTCTCATTTAAACTGCTGCTCCTGCTGCCTGTATTTTTGTTTAACCTAATTATTTGGTATTTACCATAGCAAGCAGTCACGCTGGCACCAAGGGAATGGTGCCAAGAAGGCAGAATTGGGTGGCCCAGGGGTGTGACTCTGTGACTGTTTGTGTTGAGCCTCAGTGTCCAGCCTCCACCTCCGCTCCCACTGTGTGCCATGGGAAGCGCTGCTGCGGCGCTCCCCCGGCCAGCCCAGCTCTCAGCACAGTCTGGCGTAGCCAGCGTGCGCGGGCACTAAGGGAGCCTCAGAAGTCTAGCTGTGTCCTGGTGTTTTGGGCAACATCCTTTGCCCTCGCCCATCAGGCTCAGTGGCCAGAGGTGGTGGAGAAGGCAAGGCTGTCCTTTGATGGGGTCAGGCTGTTTCCACAGCATCTCAGGTTTCAGATGGCACCAAGACCATCAGAGCTTTTAGTGTACAGCTAAGGTGGTTTTTTTCTTCTTACTGTACACCTAATGTACAACCTGTAGTTCTGTCAATACCAGTTAACTAATTGCAAATTAACTTGTTTTACCTAAGACAGTGGCAAATTCGGTGTCTGGACACTCCATAGAGTTTTGCCCCAAGACAAGTTATTACATATGTGAGTAGAAGTCAGCTGTAAACCCTAGGCTAGGCATAGATGCTACAGTGATGGATAACATGATGGATAGATGATGAACATCTAAACACATTTAAACACCATAACTTAGGTTTAAACACCATAGTCAATTTGAGCAGGGCCGTGCTAGGCGTTCCTTTAGTCCATTCTAACAATGAGGAAAATTTGGAGAGATTTGATTGTGCTGATTTAGAAATGCAATGTGGTTAAAAGCCGTTAGTGAAATAGCTGAATTTTTGTATGCCAGGTCACAAACTGTGTAGGCTACCAGCACTGAAACACTGGGAGGGAAAATCCTTATCTGGCATATTCTAATACAGTGTACTTGAGAAAATCAAGCTGTGCAGTTTCTATAATTTTCTTATTCTAAGAATATAACATAAAATGATGCTGCATTGCAGATCAGAAAAACCTGTAATTTTTTTACTTCATTTATACAACTTCAAGCAACATCTGATAATGTAGCCTCTAGATTTTGGATGGTAGGATGACAATAGGAATTTAGAGTGGAAGTTATTCTTTCTGATTTGATGGGGTTTTGCTATAGACTACAGAAAAAGAAATGTGAAATGTGTACTAATTGGCTATCCTTAGCTTTTATTTTTGATTTTCATTCTTGCATTTAATTGTTTGAACAGGCAAACTATAATCCTCCTGCTGAAAATTGTAACTGGGCAGAGAATTATAGCACTTAGTTTATCTCAAAGAACAGCCAAAATTACAGATCAGTATCAACTGAATTATAACCAAAGGATGTAGACACTTACTTTCGCTCTTGTAAACTGGGAGAATTAGCATCCTGAAAAAAATTTTAATTACTTAATCTATGGAGAAATGTTTAAAAGAAAGTATGTGAGGAAAACCCCAGAAGGTTTCAGATGAGACACAAATCAGAAGCAGTCGTGGTTATAAACCAGTAATAGCCAGTAGCACTATGTAGAAATGAAAGCAAAAATCACTTATGAAAGCCCATGTCTGGTTTTTCAAGATGCCTCGTGTTGATTTCTTTCTTTCAGTATGCTATTTCCAAAATCATCTAAGTCTTTCAAGTTAAAAGCTGTACATCGGTTGATATCCAGGTTTTTCAAAATATTGTACGTTTATGAAAACGTTCAGTATCTGTGGCCAGTGACACTTACGGTAAGATTGTCTAGATGAGGCTCTTGCCGCTTTAAATAGAAAGAGCATGAGAACAGCTTGGCAAAGTGATTCCTGATTTATGTATGCATGTCAGCATTTCACAAGTACTAAAATATAGCATTTGCTTATTTGCATGATGATGCCCGAGCTGAAAGACATCAATTTAACTACCACTGGTTTATTGGCTCTTGGATCGTGCTTCTCAATATGTTTTATAAATGTAAAATAGTTTTATCAGTCTAGTGCTTTTTTTTCACAGACACAAATATGCAGAAATTAATATGATTGTTTTCTTCAGTATAGTATATTATTGTGTCCATGAACATTGCCTGAAATACCATACATCTGAATTTTGCAATTGTCCTTGGCAAATGGAGAACAACACGGCTCATCTTTGTGTCTAAATTTGTGCCCTTAACTAGCAGCCCTGCTGTTCAGTCATGACTGCAAAGGGCACCGAGGCCAGCTGTGTAGATACCTTGTCACAGATGACTCAGAAATATAGGGTGAGGTTTTGTTGCTTGTTTGCTTGTTACAAAACCTCTGAATATTTCTGATAAGGAGGTGCTTTTGCTAAAGAAAGCAGAGCTCTCTGCAGCAGTTGTGTAGCATGGAGGTCAGGCGCGTAATGCAAGGGAGTTCCTGTTTGCTGCTTTTCCAGAAGAAGCCTCAAGATTGGAAGTACTGTGTTGATTTCATTCAGGCACCAAAAATGCTTTCATCTTTTTGGCATTCAGCCTGTTTTTTTTTCTGCTGTGCCACCTGATGGTGCTTCATCAGGCAAAGGGCTGAGCTGAAAGGATGTGAAGGATGTGCAATTAAAACATGCCGCAGAAGTATTTATTCATTGGGCGTAAAGCAAGACAGAGATTTAAAAAGAAACATCATCCAGGAGCTCAAGTGTTGCAATAGCTGGTATGCCTTTCCATCTGAGGGAAAGGGCAGCATCATGGCCACCAAAATAGTCTGAATTTCAAAATCCAGAGTTCAGTTGAGTGAATCACATTTAAAGGCTTTAAAAAATGTATGATAGAACAAACTCTTCTGGGTGTTCCTTATTTAAAGCTAATTAGGCTACCTTGACCTGCAAGGAAATTAGACTAAGTGTTACTGGGAACAGAGAAAGTATTTTTATTCCAGTTTTTGTCTGGAGGGACAGTTTTTGCATGGCACCCTTCTGTAACATTGATCTTGTCACATATATTATTTTTATCATGTGTGTTTCATTTTGATTTATTAATTAGATTACTGTAGCTCTAGAAGGTAATCAGGCCACTTGATTATTCATTTTTTATAGCTGCATTAGAGTTTGGGAGGAGGAAACAAAAAAACCCGCAAGCAATCCTTAAATTTTCTGTGCAGTACACTTTTTCTTTTGCTCCCATTCCTCTTTGCAGCCTGGCAGTGATAAATGGGGAGCACAGAAATTAATGAAACTGGGTATTTTTGAAAGCTTGTTAATCTCTAAACCACCCATCTGGATTGCTTAGTGTGGCAAAAACAGAAAATACTGAGCTTAAACTAGACAGGTTTTAAAACTGGAATCTTTGTACAGGCCAATGAAAAACATTAGAGTGCATGCAAAGGAGAAATGTTTGCTGATGCATTTGTAAAAAACGATTCAAACATTAATACACTAGTAACAATGTTGAAGACTTTGTAAACGTACATTTGTAGTGATTCATTCCCATAATGAGTTGACCCATTTTTAAAATATGAAATCAATAACTTTTTTTTTTCCTTTGGCTTGGGGGAACAAGTGAAAGCATTTGGGTTTTTGTTTTGGATGGCATTTGGGTTTTTTTTCTGTTTCTTTTTTACAAATGACAGTGAGGTAGGAGAAATTCTCCACTTTGCTTCACTATGTCTTATTCTGAGAAGTTAATTAAGTGCATGAATTTGCCTTTAAATATATTTATTTTTCCATAGCTGTCTTTCGCTATTTTCAAGGGCAAGTGAAGTATTCATTATAAATATTAAAGACTATTTTCTTAATCAGATTTTCAAAGACAGAGATCAGAAACAAATTCTGGCATTTTTCAACTCAAATATTTTTCTTTTGTTGTGAGGGGGAAAACATAATTTGGTGTGGCTTTTTGGAGGGTAGATGAGCATCTTGGAGTGATGGGCCAAAACAGTCTCTTCTTACAGCACAGTGAGCATGCTAGTTGCTGAGTGTGTACCTGCCTACTGCTCTCAGGGCACACCCAAGGAGGGAGATTATATGCACACGGGAATGAAATGCTGGCTTTGCAAAGTCGGTGAGAGTTTGACTCACGGTCAATAACACGCTTTGAGGTCCTTCAGGAATTTCGAAATATGTTTCTTCACCTGAGTGAGTAGTGGGAAATAGTCACAAGGAGGTTGTGCAGGGTATGGCCGGGGATGCACCGAGTCCCGTGCTCTCTCACCAGCAGCACCCCGAGCCAATGAGTAGGAAACGCATGCCTGCAGAAGGTGGGTGCTGTACCACGTACCTTGTACCGATCACAAATGCTGTACTGCTCTTCCAGCCTCGAGTGATTTGCCCCTTAGGCACTTCTGAACCAGAGGTAGAAGCTTTGTGACAGTGTATTTTTCTGCCATTTCTCTAGCCAGTTTTTGACCATGTGTAAGCTTTTAGCAGTCATAGTATCCCAAAGTAAGCAATGCCACCAGTTAGCTGCTTCTAGTGCCAGGGAGAGAAAAATGAATCCTTCCCCACTCATCTTCCCCACAGCAATGACAGTTAGTAAACCCTGTTCCTAATCCAGCCTCAGCTCTCCTTTTTCCACGCTGTAGAAGCCAGGGCGTATGGAATTTTTCCTTAGGAAACATTCTATACTTTTCATAGAATCATACAATGGTTTGGGTTGGAAGGGACCTTTTAAAGTCATCTAGTCCAACCCCTCTGCAATAAGCAGGGACATCTTCAACTAGAGCAGGTTGATCAGAGCCCTGTTGAGCCCCTGACCTTGAATGTTTCCAGGGGTGGGGTGTCTACAACCTCTCTGGGCAACCTGGTCCAGTGTGTCATCAATTTTATCATAAAATATTTCTCCCTTGTATCTAGTATGAATCTACCCTCTTTCAGCTTCAAACCACTACACCCTGTCCTATCGCTATAGGTCCTACTAAAAAGTCTGTCCCCATCTTTCTTATAAGTCCCCTTTAATTACTGAAAGGCTGCAATAAGGTCTACCCGAAGCCTTCTCTTCTCTAGGCTAAACAACCCCAGCTCTCTCAGCCTGTCCTCACAGGAGAAGTGTTCCATCCCTCTGAACATTTTTGTGGCCTTCCTCTGGACGCACTCCAACAGGTTCATGTGTTTCCTGTGCTGAGCACTCCAGAGCTGGATGCAGTACTCCAGGTGGGGTCTCACCAGAACAGAGCCAGAGGGGCAGAATCACCTCCCTCGACCTGCTGGCCACACTTCTTTTGATGCAGCCCAGCACACGGTTGGCTTTCTGGGCTGCGAGCGCACGTTGTCAGCTCATGTCCAGATTTTCATCCACCAGTACCCCCCGAGTCCTTCTTCGCAGGGGTTAGGTGCTCTAAAATCCCTTCATCCCCCAGCCTGTCTTGATGCCGGGGGCTGCCCTGACCCGGGTGCACTTGGACCTTGCACTTGGCCTTGTTGAACCTCAAGAGCTGCACACGGGCCCACTTCTCGAGCTTGTCTAGGTCGTGCTGAATGGCATCCCATCCCTCAGGCCTGTCAACTGCACCACTCAGCTTGGAGTCATCTGCAAACTTGCTGACGGTGCACTCAATCCCACTGTCTATGGCGTTGGAGAAGATATTAAATAGCGCTTGTCCCAGTACGGACCCGTGAGGGACACCACTCATCACTGATCTCCATCTGGACACTGAACTGTTGACCGCTACTCTCTGGATGTGACCGTCCAGCCAATTCGACTCATCTGCCGAACAATCCATCCATCAAATCCGAATCTCGCCAATTTAGAGAGAGGGCTGTTATGGGGGACCGTGCCAAAGGCCTTACAGAAGTCCAGCTAGATGACAGCCATAGCTCTTCCCTTGTCCACTGATGCAGTCACTCCACCGCAGAAGGCCGCTAGGTTGGTCAGGCAAGACTTGCCCTTGGTGAAGCCATGCTGGCTGTCTTCTCGAATCACCTCCCTGTCCTCCATGGGCCGTGGCTTCTAGGAGGACCTCTTCCGTGATCCTCCCAGGCACAGAGGTGAGGCTGACAGGTCCCCTTCACGAGATCGGGTTGCTCAAAGCCCCAGCCAGCCTGCCCGTGAACACTTCCAGGGATGGGGCACCCACACCTCCCCTGGGCAACCTGCTCCCGTGCCTCACCACCCTCGTGGCCAGAGGCCGTTCCCTCAGCCCGCCCTTGTGTGCCGAGTGCCCCGGCCCCTCACCAGCTCGAAGGCCCTGGGCTGGGCCCACACCCCACGCATCACTGCCTTTCCTGGGCCGGGGGGACCAGGAGGGGACAGAGGAGGCCAGATGCCGCTGCCAAAGTACCAAACAAGAGAGGAGGAAAGCATTTTTGCTGTTATTTTCTTGGTTTATTGGTGGCTGGTTTGGGTCTTTTTAAATAGGGGGAGGAGATGGGGGATGGGAAAGAAGGGCTGACGCCACCCGCGGCGATCACCACAAGAATTGTTGATGCCGGCAGCTGGAACGGGTGAGCCCGCAGGGCGGCCAGGCGCAGAGGCTGGGCCTGTCAGCTGATGGTGGTGCGGTGGCCACGCCAGGTGCTCCTGCGACGCCGAGCGCTCCTGCGACGCCAGGCGCTCCTGCGACGCCGGTGCCGTGGCGTCATGGAGGGGAGGCCTGGCACGGTGTAGTGGTGCCAGGGGAGCCACGCTGCAGGTGGATCCACTTCCATTGGTTTTTCTTCATCTGTGGGTGGATCCACCTCCATGGGCTCCACGCTGTCAGCCACATGGCAGATGTGGCTGATGGTGCCCCCCCTCTGCTGCCGCCTCCTTTTGCTCTGCGGTTGCTGCAGCCATGCGTCTTCTCTGCCTCCACGCAAAGACGGGCAGCCGTACACTTGGCTCTTGGGCCTCTTCTTTCCAGGCATGCTTGGAAGACGAGGCCCTCGAAGCTCAGTGAATTGTGGGCCAGCTGCTCTGCATTTATAGGGCCCGGAACAATGGGCAGCGAGGTGGCTTGTGCCATCAGGAGGCCATTGTGATGGGGGTGCCCGTGGCCAAATATGGCTGTCCTGGGAGCTGGGGGGCCTGAAAGATGGCCTCATGTGGGAGGAGGAGGAGGGTCAGGGGGGCGGGGGGCCCCTTTCCTGGGGATTGCTCCCCGGTGCCCTTCTGCTGCCCCTCGGGCACAGGGACTGCCCTCCACCTCCCCTCGCATGCCTGGGCTCCAGCCCCCTCCTCAGCCCGTGCCTGGGCTCCCCTGGACGAGATGGTGGCAAGGGTGTTACAGGAGGGCCGGGGATCCCTCAAAGGGATCGAGGGGGGCACTTGATGCAGCCCTCTAGAAGGGCATTTGTCCCTCTGCATCCAGGGTGATCGAACATGAGCAGTCTTACTAGAAAAGGAGCTTCCAAAGCTAATGCCTAGTAGATGATGGCAGGACTACTGCATTTGCCCTCCAAAAGCGGCTGTGCCTCTACCTATTAAAGACGAGAGAGACTGGAAAACGGAGCTAGAAAACACGCTTTCACTACAACAAGCAAGGTGCTGCACAAGCCTTGCTTTGGTAAGATTTGGGCACCTCCGTAGCAAAGGACAGTGCCACTGAAGGATTCCTGAACAATTCAGGGCTACTGACCTTTTTTACAAAGGCAGTTACAGGATAATATCACACAAAGCTGAAGAAATCAGCTTCCTTGGGGGGGGAAGCTTATTATAATCTAACCAAGCAGGATCAGCTAAACCTTTCAAGGGGCATTTAAGAGTTCTTTGGAGGAAGACTCAACTCCACTGCTCTTCCCTGTGTCAACGATTACAAAGCCCTTCTGACTTGCCTTGGGCAAAGTATATGTCAATTTGCAGATTCTCCTTAAAACAGCAAGATCTGGTCCTCCGGACTTCTCTACATCAGCCTGGTTTTTGGCAACCTGAAGCAACTGAAGCTTGATGCAGTGTACTGAAGCATAGGATTGTAGAATCACATTGGTAAGATGGAATGGTTTGTGTTGGAAGGGACCTTTAAAGGTCATTGAGTCCAGCCCCTCCTGCAAGGAGCAGGGACATCTTCAACTAGAGCAGGTTGCTCAGAGCCCCGTCCAGCCTGGCCTCAACTGTTTCCAGGGGTGGAAACATCTCCAGCCTCTCTGGGCAACCTGGTCCAGTGTGTCATCAACCTCATCGTAAAACATTTCTCCCTTGTATCTAGTATGAATCTACCCTCTTTCAGCTTCAAACCACTCCCCCCTGTCCTATCGCTACAGGCCCTACTAAAAAGTCTGTCCCCATCTTTCTTAGTAGCGCGCTTTAAGTATTGAAAGGCCACAATCACGTCGTCTCCCCGGAGCCTTCTCTTCTCCAGGCTAAACAACCCCAGCTCTCTCAGCCTGTTCTCATAGGTGCTCCATCCCTCTGATCATTTTTGTGGCCCTCCTCTGGACGCGCTCCAACAGGTCCATGTGTTTCCTGTGCGGAGGACTCCGGAGCTGGATGCGGTACTCCAGGTGGGGTCTCACCGGTGCGGAGCAGAGGGGCAGAATCACCTCCCTCAACTGGCTGGCCACACTTCTTTTGATGCAGCCCAGCACATGGTTGGCTTTCTGGGCTGCGAGTGCACAGTGCCGGCTCATGTCCAGCTTTTCTCATACCTTCATCCCCCAGCCTGTCTTGATGCTGGGGGCTGCCCTGACCCGGGTGCACTTGGACCTTGCACTTGGCCTTGTTGAACCTCAAGAGCTTCACACGGGCCCACTTCTTGAGCTTGTCTAGGTCGTGCTGAATGGCATCCCGTCCCTCAGGCCTGTCAACTGCACCACTCAGCTTGGAGTCATCTGCAAACTTGCTGACGGTGCACTCAATCCCACTGTCTATGGCGTTGGAGAAGATATTAAATAGCGCTTGTCCCAGTACGGACCCGTGAGGGACACCACTCATCACTGATCTCCATCTGGACACTGAACTGTTGACCGCTACTCTCTGGATGTGACCGTCCAGCCAATTCGACTCATCTGCCGAACAATCCATCCATCAAATCCGAATCTCGCCAATTTAGAGAGAGGGCTGTTATGGGGGACCGTGCCAAAGGCCTTACAGAAGTCCAGCTAGATGACAGCCATAGCTCTTCCCTTGTCCACTGATGCAGTCACTCCACCGCAGAAGGCCGCTAGGTTGGTCAGGCAAGACTTGCCCTTGGTGAAGCCATGCTGGCTGTCTTCTCGAATCACCTCCCTGTCCTCCATGGGCCGTGGCTTCTAGGAGGACCTCTTCCGTGATCCTCCCAGGCACAGAGGTGAGGCTGACAGGTCCCCTTCACGAGATCGGGTTGCTCAAAGCCCCAGCCAGCCTGCCCGTGAACACTTCCAGGGATGGGGCACCCACACCTCCCCTGGGCAACCTGCTCCCGTGCCTCACCACCCTCGTGGCCAGAGGCCGTTCCCTCAGCCCGCCCTTGTGTGCCGAGTGCCCCGGCCCCTCACCAGCTCGAAGGCCCTGGGCTGGGCCCACACCCCACGCATCACTGCCTTTCCTGGGCCGGGGGGACCAGGAGGGGACAGAGGAGGCCAGATGCCGCTGCCAAAGTACCAAACAAGAGAGGAGGAAAGCATTTTTGCTGTTATTTTCTTGGTTTATTGGTGGCTGGTTTGGGTCTTTTTAAATAGGGGGAGGAGATGGGGGATGGGAAAGAAGGGCTGACGCCACCCGCGGCGATCACCACAAGAATTGTTGATGCCGGCAGCTGGAACGGGTGAGCCCGCAGGGCGGCCAGGCGCAGAGGCTGGGCCTGTCAGCTGATGGTGGTGCGGTGGCCACGCCAGGTGCTCCTGCGACGCCGAGCGCTCCTGCGACGCCAGGCGCTCCTGCGACGCCGGTGCCGTGGCGTCATGGAGGGGAGGCCTGGCACGGTGTAGTGGTGCCAGGGGAGCCACGCTGCAGGTGGATCCACTTCCATTGGTTTTTCTTCATCTGTGGGTGGATCCACCTCCATGGGCTCCACGCTGTCAGCCACATGGCAGATGTGGCTGATGGTGCCCCCCCTCTGCTGCCGCCTCCTTTTGCTCTGCGGTTGCTGCAGCCATGCGTCTTCTCTGCCCCCACGCAAAGACGGGCAGCCGTATACTTGGCTCTTGGGCCTCTTGTTTCCAGGCATGCTTGGAAGACGAGGCCCTCGAAGCTCAGTGAATTGTGGGCCAGCTGCTCTGCATTTATAGGGCCCGGAACAATGGGCAGCGAGGTGGCTTGTGCCATCAGGAGGCCATTGTGATGGGGGTGCCCGTGGCCAAATATGGCTGTCCTGGGAGCTGGGGGGCCTGAAAGATGGCCTCATGTGGGAGAAGGAGGAGGGTCGGGGGGGCGGGGGGCCCCTTTCCTGGGGATTGCTCCCCGGTGCCCTTCTGCTGCCCCTTGGGCACAGGGACTGCCCTCCACCTCCCCTCGCGTGCCTGGGCTCCAGCCCCCTCCTCAGCCCGTGCCTGGGCTCCCCTGGACGAGACGGTGGCAAGGGTGTTACAGGAGGGTTGGGGGTCCTCAGTGACCTCCCACTGCCCCAGTTCCCTGGAAGGGGAGAAGCCTCCATGTCTGACAGTGGCTGAGAGGGGACGAAGCATCCAGACATCCCGCTGGTGGGAAAGGGACGTGCAGCTGGCCTGCACAAGGTCTTCCAGCACTCCATAAAAGAACTGCTGATTGTTTTTTTTTCCCTTTCAGTGTCTTGTATAGTTTGCTATGTCCTTTTGGAAATGGGAGGACTAGGGCTGTGCACAGTATTTGAAATATGGGTGCAATATGTATTGAATTGTTGATATAAATGTGTTTGTATTCTGTGTTCTATTTCTTTCCTTTTGATTTCAAACTATCTATTGGCTCTCTCATCCACAAAGTTGCTTTGAAACTTCACTAACTTATAATCATAAAAGTCTAATTGTTAGTGTAAGTAACGGAATATTTATCAAAAATTAATTTCCACGAGGGCTCACATTCGTGGCCTGAACAGGCTGTTCTGTCATTGAAGAGACTGCTACATCTCAGAATCACAGAATCGTTTACGTTGGAAAAGATCATCAAGTCCAGCCATTAACTGACCACTGCCAAGTCCACCACTAAACCATGTCCCTAAGCACCGCATCTACATGTCTATTTTGTGCTCATGTGAGATTTTTATTCTGTGTCAAATTGATCTAAAAGTGTGGCTATGAACTTATTTCAGAAGATGTTTAGTCCATAAAATTTGTGTTCCTATGCTTGATTTACATGAAGTGACTGTTTTTAAGGAAAAACAATTAAGTATTTTTGTAATGCTAATGCAAGCAGCAGAAACTTGTAATGAGTTTTTCACAGGAAATTAATAGACCAGGAATGAAATTTTTGGCTCTGTGAAATAAGCAGTAATTTCATGGGTTTCAGGGATGTACTCCCTGTGAGCTGCTGAGTAATTTCAAAATACTGAATAGGTTTCAGAACACTGTGGCTATCTTCAAGTGCAACTTTTGAACAAAGAAACCACTAATAGTTTGATTAAATACCTAGGTTTATCTTTCTTCTCCATAGGCCTATAGTGAGCATACTGACAAACCCAAGCAAAGGCCCGGTGAGTACAACAGATAACTCTTTGGCTAAGCGGAATCAACAGCTTGTCACACTGCTGCCTTCCTCCCTGTAAGCTCAGTACCCAGAAGCCTAATAGCTCGGCATTGTCAGACTGAGTCAAATTAACTGCAAATGACGGGGTGATATTTATTTAGGGCAACTCTTGACATACCGTTAATTTACATGTTCTACTACTTAAGGATTTGCTCTTCAGTGGAAAGCAGACTCATTAGAACACTCAGGGAAGATTTTGTATTCTTTCTTGAAACATGTTGAGCATTTTGAATAAAAGAGTAATTATAGTTGTTATAGTCAGCAGAACAATGTGAAGTAGTTTTACTTAGAATGATATGCAAGCACTTGTCAGCTTGCCATTCACAGGAACCTTTTAAAATGCCACAGCAGTTACTTTCTAAATGCGTAAATATTAAGTCACTGGAACACAATTAAAACAATGATATTCTAGGAAAGATGTTCTTGCATTTGGATTTTGACCACACAAGCCGTGGCAGAAAATCTATGTTATCGAGGTTACTGCCTTGGAAAGGATCTCTGCACTGTACTGAATCAGCACTGGGAAGCACCAGGGTACTGAGCCATTTTGAATGCAATGTGGTAAATAGTTACCCTGCTTCTAAAATACTTCAATACCAAAATCATATACCTGGCATTGCTGAACCTCATTTTAACAAGTCAGATATTTGTATATGACACTATCCACCTGGGCATTGCTGAAAGCACGTACTATGGGAGGTGAAATTTTTAATCCCTGTTATCTCTGTGTAAATCTGGCAAAAGTTTATTAATTTCAGTAGGCTTCCTGGTGAGATTTTTTCTTGTACAACAGGGCAGAATCTGGGTTATGTTCTCATTTCCAAGACCAGTGCTCCTGCAGACTTCTGCACTGTTCCATGCTGGCTGCAATAAAGGCACCGCACAGCTCAGATAACCCGAAAGCAGAAGTGCTCCTTGACATTTGAGCTCCAGCTCATGGGGTTTTTCTGCCTTTCTCCTTTCCAGCTTCTGCAGGCTGACTATGAACATTCATTAGGCTGCTGTATTCTAAAAATAGACTAGTTACTGACATCAATAAGTCACTTAATTTCGAAACAATATATGGATTTTTTTCATTGGTGATTTTGGGGGAGTGGATAAATTGCATGATGAAGACCCCGGGACTGATTTGATAGAGTATCAGCTGGGCTTTCAGCTCAGTCCCTCATGAAATTGGGCATGTAAGAAAAGCTGCTGTGCTCCTTTTTCTGTGAAACATGCTCAAGGTCTTTGACTCTTGGAGGATCTTTGCCAAAACCCACTACCTTCGTATGTACCCCTGCCAAAACCACCCTGTTCTCAGCTACGTGACATCATACATAGTCTTCATCCCAGTGAAAAAGGAAAATGTGTAGGTCAGACACCTTTGAGCAGACTGTCAAGAAGGAATACACCCTGAAAACAGCTTGCAACTGAACTTCCTTCAGTGGCTAGCACTATTATTGTAGGTAGTACAACGTTTTTATCTAGAATGGTGGTGCGAACTTACTGGTATATATTTGTGTACAGATGTGAGAGTACTTTCTGAGGGACAGTATAGTCTGTGGGTCACTGTGGGTAGCTCAGATAGGATTGCCTACAGGCGTTAAAAGTTATTTCTTAAATCATATAAACACCAATAAACATTGCCTGCAGGAATAAGGAAGTTGTTTGTGAAAATGTGTTGGAAAACTGAAGATTGTCTTCACACTGGAGAGCCTACAGCAAATTACCTGACACTCAGGCTGTTACTTAAAGAGTCCAAAGCAAGGCACTATGTTTAAAAATACTAGTCATGATATTAGGGACCTAATCTTTTACATAAAAAGCTCAAGGAGCTTTGCTATTTACTGAACAGATGACTAAAAAAACATGCTGTTTGAGGTTTATGCTCATGGTTTTTCTCTTCTAATCAGAGAGCCACTTTACACCTTTTGATAATTTTCACAAAATTGCCTGAAACCCAGCTTTAATGATTTAAAGTTAAACTAAAGCTTACTTTTAGTTTGTGCCTTTTTGGTTTCTGCAGAAATGGTGGGACCGACGGGAAAGGATGTGAGAGTTCATTGACCAGAAGAAACAGAAAAATTGTCTGTGTAAGCAGAAAAATAATATATTAAAGAACAAAGCAAGGTCAGCTTATTGCAAGGTCAGAAAGGTTCTCTGAGGGATTTGTTTGACAATGACGTAAAGAACAAATACTTGAATGCTGAAAACTAAGTGTAGACGGTATGTACAAGACAGCAATTTCTTACATCAGGACAGAAATCTGTGGTGTTTTTATCTTGGGTGAGGGTTTCATGGTTCATTGAATCTTTTTCTTTGGTTCACCAGGACAGTATCTTTCCACATGGCAACAGCAAGGGGGTGTCGCAGGGCATTGGGAATAATCAACTGTACAAAAGCAAGGAAGATCTATACTTTTAAACTGCATTTTATATTATAAGAGA
Organism: Nipponia nippon; assembly: GCF_047370975.1. Lineage (NCBI taxonomy): Eukaryota > Metazoa > Chordata > Aves > Pelecaniformes > Threskiornithidae > Nipponia > Nipponia nippon. The sequence goes on along the minus strand of NW_028262291.1, from coordinate 14,025,564 downwards.
CAGCTATAGGGGGGCAACAGTACAGGAGGTGTTTCTGGCTCCGAAAAGTATGTGAAACTCCAGCATTTTTATTTTTTTTAAATGGAGAATGAAATGGACAGTCCCACAGGTATGCTCTATGACTGCATTTAGGGATAAGATATGTATCTTCCTACCTACTATTCACTCAGTGGTGGATTTATGCAGTGACATACTCCTGACCATAGTAATTGCTTTGAAAAATACGTTGTATTTAATGCATTGCTTTCTTTGTCTCAGGGACCAGAATATAATAAAACTCAAGACTTAAAAAGAATATGCCTTACTATTTAGCCCACAGGCAACCCCTCGAGGTCTAGCTTCAGCAGAGGCTTTCAGTAGCTGGAACATCAGTCAGGGCAGGAATGAACCTGGAGCAGAACATAAGTAAATGGGGACTGTCGGAAATATTCAGGCTACAGTTGGGAAAACAGTATCAATGCTGAAGTCTGTGGCACTGGCATCTTTCTCTTGACTGCCACCCCCGCCCCCCTTTTCTCTCTCTCTTTCCTGCTTTTTGTTACTATGTCTCCAGTCTAGGACATGGAATTTTTAAAAAAGAATTAAAAACTCAACCAAGTATATTAATGCTTCATTTGAATTATTCCTTTAAACAAAATGTTGCGCTTGATTTTCTTTATGTTATTATTATGCATGGTAATTCTTTCTTTTCTAGCCTGTGGAAAGCTGTGCTACCCCTACGAACCTGTCTGAAAGTGGTGGTAGTTCTTTAGGACCGTGACAAGTAAATTTGTAAGGCCCTGAATAAAGAGGAAATAGTTTGGTTTTGAACATGACCTTCCACGCTGTATCTTTGCCACCAGGCTCCTCTTCTACTTGGTCTGAAGTGATAATACTGTAATTTGGCCAGAATACAGCTGGTGAATTGATTACCTGTCGTAGCTGTGGATGCAAGGCACAGCATGGCGAGGAGCTCTCGAGTAGCTGAACTGCAGCAGCAGCTTACGAAAGAGGCACAAATTCTTCCCCCTGAGCTTGTGTGGGCGTTCCTCTCTGTTTGTAATGCATGTAGTATTGTTCCTCCCGCATATTTACAGATTGTCTTAACGTGTTACATAAAGTGCTGGGCACCACATTAATTATTGGTCTCTGCTGGGTAGAGACCAACCTGGTCCTGAATGAACAAAATGGGCAAAATAAGGATTAAAAACTTGCTCAACGTCAGTGTCAGCCAGTGGCTGAGCCACAGGGAGAATCCAGCTGTCCTGATAGATGGTATGGTGCCTTTCCACTAGGCCGTGACATCCTTGTTGTGCAAATAATACATTCAAAAAATGAAAGGAAAAAAAAGGATGACATCATCTGGACTGTGAGCCACCTCCTTTTCAGCATTAAATGAATAGCAAAATCCTGTAACAATGCAGTGAGATAGTTGCCCATGATGTAGGTGTTTGTGTTATGGCTGGTACTTTTAAAATACACCATAGAAAAGGCCACGCAGAATCATCTTGAAGCTTATGTTATTTTTTTAATGTCAAGTGCATTTTTTGATCTGTTACAATTCAGTGTGTATTTACTGATCTTATTTGTCGTACTTTCTCAAACATGTGAGACTTATCAGAATACCTGCTGCTGTTGTACAGCTTTTACCACAATTTTGCAATGGGGTCACACTACCACAACATTTCTGGATGATATTCTAGAATCTTAATAAGAACATAGTCTTTCTTCCACATCTTTAAAGAAAAAAAAAAATAAACAAAAGAGACTTTATAGCAGTGGTGACATTTAGCCTTCACTTTCCAGGGCTATATTCCCATCAACCTGGTTCTCATCGATTTGAGCAGAAATAGGACTTCTGCTTTGCTTTTCGTTGAGAGAATTTGTTTGGGATTAAGCGAGCTAGACAAAGTTGTCTAAAAATGATACTGTGGCAGCTGAGTCATCTGAGGATGTCTCTCTCTTTGATCATGTGTTTGCCACAGAGACATGTGAGGCCACGTTGTAGGTGTCCCTTATAGTTGTGAGGTTCAAAAACCTGTGTCCTGAAATAGTCTATGACTCACCTGTATCTGCAACGCTTGCCCTTGTGACCACAGGATTTTATTATTTTAATGTCCTTCTAGCACAGCTGCCAGCAATTCGTCTTCAGAGCTTCTCATTTGTTCAAAATGCAGCTGTCTGCTTCCTCGCTGAAGTCAGCAACTGTGCCTGTTTTGCTATTACACTGATAGATTGCCTTTAAGTTGTCCCTTTGTTTTTTGCAGACCTTAATAGATATGCTACTTGTCTGTTTTTCTCTGAGCCTTGTACTTTAAGATTTGCATTCCAGCAATGTCAGAACAGTAAAGATCCTAAAGCTATATTTTAGCACGGAAAAACTGTATTTTATCTTCTGTTGCTTCTAGGAAATTAATTTCCCTTCAACAGTGATCTTGGTGTATTCTGTCTACTCTCTGCCTTACACTCTCTTTTCCATCTTTTGACACTGAGGTTTGCTGCATAATGTCCTGCTGAATGCACATAAAGTTTAAATGTAAAATTTGTGTTTTGTTCAAACCCAAAGCATTTGACAGAGAGGACTTTTAAAAATACAGTCATTACATTTCATAATGGCAGTGTAAGCTGCAATAGTCTTTCAGGACAAGAGCAAGGGGTAACCAGTACTGTTGGTTTAGAAGATGGGGCCATGAGAGTCAACTTTGACTCGAGTTTCCAAGAGGCGAAGACCCAACGTGATAACAGATGAAGACATTAGCCTGGGAACTTGGTGAATTCTGGAAGTGTTTTGTTCTGAGAAAGATCTGAGGTCATCTGAGAACACGTAGCTCTTCAGGAAAAACAAAGTACTTCTGTAGTATTTTGGTTGATTGATCAGGTAACAATCTGAGGCCTAGTTTAAAGAAGAATCTGAAATTTCTTATCTTAGATAGGGCAGGAAAGAATTCCGATTCAATGAATATTATCCTTGAATGTTCAGTAGATGAACAGATGACAGGCACAGCCATTGCAGCCTTTTAAGTTTTCACACCATGTATAGTGAATATCGGAAGTGGCCACTGCCTTTCATGCTTCTTTTGTTTCCTGCATTCAGTTCTGTTCCGGCAGGCTTCTACTGAAGCTCAGAAGTGCCTCAGGCTCCTTAGTACCTAGAATGTGTTAGCATGAGAAGCATATGAATGCAGTAAAGCATTTGAATAGGCTTGAATTCCAGGTTTAAAACAGGAATGCCAAATGCCAAGTTTGGCAACCTTTGGGAATTTGGAGATAAAACCCTGAACTGAATTGCCTTTGGGGAGGCTGGCATCATCATACGGCAATCTTGGAAGCCCAGAAATGCATTTTGTTTGTAAATGTTTCCAAGTGAGCAGAATTGTTTCTTGCTTCATAGTTCTACTGCAGGAGTCCCTCCACCCAATTTTCTCTTTAGGAAGAGGAGGAGCAAACCGCTTGATGCACAACTGGAAGATACTTGCTTTGGTGGTGAAACCGTACTCATTGAGAGGAGCAGAGTAGATTGAGAGACTGACCATACTTGGAACATGTTACCTGTTTCTCAGAGCTGTGAGTAAACTCCTGAGAGGAGACATATTTACAGAAGTAGCTCTCCATCTTTTTGCCACAAGCACAGACTTGCTGAAAATAGAATCCTCAGAGAGGAAAAGTGAGAGACAGTGATTGCAACTGCTCAGAGCCACCTCACGCCGTACATGAAAAGTATAAAACTGAAACGTATGCTCAGCTGCTGGTACCAGCTGTTACATTCATTATAGTAATTGCTACCATTAGTGTGCTATTAATATTTCTCTTACAAACTTGTAAGAGAAATCAAATGAAAATGCAAAGTCTGCTCCATCTGCAACCATTTAGGTTCTTTGTGGGTCAAGTCACACAAGCAACAATTTCTAGCAATGCTGTTCTCCTCTAAGGAAACAGTTCTTAGGAGAAGCTTTGTTTCTCTGAGTTACTTGTGAAATTTCCATTTTGTGCTGGAGGAGAAAGCACATAAATTTGCGAGGGCATAGGTATAGTTGCTACGGGATCTGCTTGCCTATTGCAGCAAAATTCTTAACACCTTGCAACAAGCAGCAGGATGCTTTCTGGGTCTGTTCAGTCTTCGGTGTAGCTTTGTACAACTTGGAGACCCTGGAGTTGACAGCAAATGCAGCCTTTTAACAAATGGGCCACACATAACCAGGTCTCAATAGGTGGCTTAGCCTCCAGATGGGAGGCAGCATGCTAAACCACCCTCAGATGCTGGCATTGGTGTGAATCTGAGGTAACGTCATTCTGACAATTGTGAGGTGCTCCTGTATCAGCTCTTCATCACCAATATTTTCCTAGAACAGCTTTATTGTGAGCCGGGATTTGGCCCTATGATGTGGGGTTTTTTTCTTCCCTATTCCTTATTTTCCTCCATTTCTTTGGTGAAATTCTCATCTATAAAAGTGCTGTTGAGTCAGCATCCTTCAACTCAAGATCGCCAACACTGTTCACAAGTAGCTTGAAAAAATGTTTTATTTTCAATTTGCTTTTTCACATAAACAATTAGAATGGAAGAATGTTGCTGATCTAAACGACACTTATTCATCCGAATGATGAATACTGTAGCTGAGAAAAGACTAGTTAATTTATCTAGTTCATCTCACAACAAGTACTGGGAAAAGTTGTTATATTGATGGTTTGTGGTCTGATCCAATTTCAACTGTTAGAGAAAAAATGATTAATCAAAAGTATATTGGTGGTAAAAGTTAATTATTTAGTGATCGGTAAGCGACTCAAGATCATATTAGTACCGTTGTCTGCAATAGAATTAATATGCTAATGCTGCATGCATACAGCTATAATGTGTACTATTTCATGGTGACCTGTGCACACAGTCACTGCTGCATACTGCATACTTTCACTGAAATCAGCTGGACTTCTTATATGTCTGCTCAATATTACCGCTTGTTTTTGCAGCACTTCGAGACTCTCATGAGATGCAGCCTAAAGTCTCAGCACTCGTGCTTTCTTAAGCCTGTTCATTTACAGGGAAATACTTCCAGCATTCCCTGTTGTAGAGAAAATGTGAAAACCAGAATCCTAAAGCTAAAATCCAAGAGGCATCTCAAAATAGCCTCAATTTATTTGGAAACAGTATGATTCTTTAAAGCCAGTTCTGCAGCATTGGAGAAGTGTGGCATGATTTCTGAATGTATGGGATCCTTGGTGCAGGTACCACTTTCACAGGGCCTTCCAAGCTGCTCTGAAAAAGGTAACCACTTCTGCATGACAGTCCATTCAGCCACCTGCAGGCCCAAAGCCTTGAAAAGGCTGTGGGCTAAGTGCAGCAGCGAGATGGGATGGGCTTCTGCCTCAAGAGGCTGGAGGGCAGGCTAAATATTCTCTTGCGTCCCCCACATGCCTTCATATAAAGGCATGGGAAGTTGCAGGTCTGCCCCAAGGGACCGTTTCACCACACGCCCTCCAAACGCCTTGTCTGACTTCATGGAGAGCAGTGGGAGAGGGAGAAGGAGAGAAATTTGCTGTGTCTGAGGGGATGTGCTGCAGTTCTACTTCAAAGCATTAAGAAGCAGTTAGTGTATTTTTTTTTTTTTTTACTTCTTAAGATGGTTGGTGCATGCTTAAACAGCAGCTCCTTGCAAAAGCAGGTGCTGTGTTTCTTCCTGCACTGATAGGTGTCCATCCTTTGCTTAGCAGTACTGTGGGCAGAGCTACTGTCTTGCTGAAGCGTGTGAAAGTGCCATTCTCGCAGTCTCTGCACACCCTTCTCCTTGTTGCCTGGAGGGCAAAGGATAGGAAAGCTGGTTCTGGGAGTTGCCTTCTTCATTATTCTGGATTTCCCCTTCATCCTCGTCTAGTGTCAGCTTGTTCACGCTCCAGGCTCAGTGAGAGGGAACTTGTTTGCCCATCAGATTACCCGACTCTCACACAAATTTCACGCATCCTCAGAAGCGGAGGAAGGCTGCACTCTCAAAGTGAACTCTAGCCCAGGACCAGCAAAGACCTGACTACAAAGTTTGTCCCAGCCAAAAATCCATCACTTCAAGGAGAGGCAAAATATAAAATTTGATGGATTTGGAATGAAAGAGCAGTTTATTCCAGAAGTGTCACATATAGCACTGACTGAAGCACCAAGGCTTGAGGGAGACCCTGGTTAAGTTTTAGCAGCTCATCATTAATACTGCATCTGTCACGTTTTATGATGATTTACATAGTATTACAGAAATAATGGACCAAGCTCTCAGCTGATGTAAATCTTCACTGCTTGCTCCAACTCAGTGAAGTTCTGCTAGTTCCTCTAGAAATTTTGAGTTTGATTTGCAGTTCTTACTGTTACATACAATATTTTCCCTGCTTCCACAGGGTTTGCAGTATATATTTCAAGTAACATAGACAACATTAATAAATCCGTCTGAATGCAGAGTTTTCTCTGCGGATTAATAACATGAAGTTGATCTCAAAAAAGGACAAGTACCTGATCTCGCATTGCTAATGCAATTAAAAACACTGAAGAGGTCTTGCTATGGTATTAGCTCTTAGCATTGCAGCTCTCCCAGCAAAAATGTAATTTGATGTTTATGCTACCACAGCAAATTCAATTCTATTAATTCCCAAGTTGCATCCCTTGCATGTGAGAATACCCATCAATTTGTCTTTATGAGTTCTGTTTCCTACTAATATCTATGTGCAGTGCCTTATGATCTGAGAGACATTGAACCAGTCTGTTCATTTGCAAAATGATATTTGATGTGACCTCTGTTTCACTTCTGTCATTATCTTTTCATCCAACTTCTTCCTACAGTTCGTTGATCTGAGCTAGGAATGTCGAACTTGATTTTCAGGGCTCTCTGCTTCTGAAATGTGAGGGGACAGAGACTCAGCCAGAGAGCCACCACTTGGTCTCCCTGCAGGGCAGGAGCCTGCCTTGGCAGAGGGCCAGGGTAGCAACCTACATTTCTGGAGGGGTCTGGAGAAAAAAGGGCTATGGGCTGCTATGCTGGCCAGGCTATGGAAACTGAAGTTTAGGATATCATTTTTACTGGAAGTAACAGGGGGGAAAATTCAGTAACATTCACAAATTTGGCCTAAAGGAGAGATCTGGACGTGTAATGGTGTGATCTGCCAGCCATTCTTTCAAATAGATCACGCAGGTCTTAAATCCAAAGCCTGTGTGCTGGCAATCTTAGACAAAGAAATTTAAAAGCTTTGGACTTGAAATCTGATTTAAATTTAAATCATAATTGATTTTTTTTCTCATTTTGATTTTTATGAACAGATGGACTATAGTTAGCAGTTGCCCTTGAGGAGTCTTTAAAAATGTAGTTCTGTGAACTGTTTCCCTGAAGATTGATACAGCTGCTATTTCTTCAGCTATCTCTGAATCATCCTCAATTACTGTATGTCTTTATAAAATAATTATAGGTTTTATCCAGGAACTGAGCCCGGCTCTGTATTTTTCATAAAACACTTACGCAGGGTTGGTTAGCAAAAGAGATGATTTTACCCAACCAAGTTTTCAATTATTTAGCTTTGAACTTTCATTCTCTTATTCAATGTTTTGCTACTATGCAGCAGCTATATTCCCTTGGAACTGAAATGGAAAAGATTTTGGCTGCTCTATCCATCTCTTTACTCTTACTAATTTGTCTGCCAAAGTAAATCACACACAGAACGAGAGTTATTAGTTCAGATGAAGTTATTCAGACTTAAACCAATAAATAAATGATGATCTTGCCCTGGAACATCTCTGCTTGTGCAAAAGTCAGTCCAGTCTTTCTCCTTCCCTGTGCACATATAATGGGGAAATACTTTGTAGAAAAAAGTCAGTTTTAAGTGCAAGATGAGAACGGACTGAATGAAAGTACGTGGCATTAGCTCTGGATGACAGGGTGATGGAGGCTGGGTGGTAGCCACATGGAATTGTCATCCGATGATGCAAACACAATTGGCAAGAGTTCATTTAGTCCTTGCCTCTCTGTATCTCCAGATACATCGTTGACGATGTCTTGGCCAATGACAGATATGTTGCAATAAGGAGGGCAGTAGCTGAAACCACTGAGGCAGCCAACTGTCCAGGCAAGACAGCTCCTCACACATTAAGGCTGGCAGGTCTCTTCCTTCAGGTATCCTAAGACTCTTGGGGTAGGAAACATTTTGTAAAGGAAAGGTTTTGTTCCCTTTGCACTGTCCATTTTTGCTATCATTAAGGACACCTTTTACTCATGGCAGAGATTGGGCTAAAGTACCAATCTTTTTTCTGGAGCAATGTGGGGAATTGGGGAGCCATATAGCTTCCGTGTGCCTTTATATAACGTCACAGGAGGGGATTGTTCTTCTAAGATGAGTTAGCAAAGTTATAGATTATCAGAAGTGTTGTCAGTAAAATAGATTTTCAACTCTGTAGAAGTTATATCTCCATTTTTGTTTTCTGTATTATTTTGATGCACACAACTTGTAATTTATATGCACTGCTATGGAGGATTGCGTGCATTAATCTTTCGCTTGGAGGAATTTTCAGCATGTATGTCACTGAAATGATGTATGGAAGGAGTCTAAACCCTAGCTTGCCTTCAGTCCAATGTGCTCAGTGGCTGCTGCTGGAATTTTGCAAGGCTTCTTAATAGAAGTTGCCACTTCCAACTGGATGTGTTCTGGAATAACCTCTGAACGCTGGTGTTTCCAGTGCTGGTAAACTACATTACAGTCAGCAGTCTGGCTGTTCTTTGGGGATATGATTAAAACCACTGTATTCCCTTTGGTTTAATGAAGTAAGTTTCATTCTTCCACCTCGGAGTGCGCAGTCTGTTGTAAGTTGATTTAACAGACTCTCATTTAGGGCATAAAACTTTGGATTAAACCTCTCTGCTCTGTTTTCTTAAACTTCTCTGCTGAAGATGCTTATTATGAGAGAAATTCCTCATGCTCATGAGGACTGGCGGGTTAAGTGAGAAATGTTCCTGTCATGGGGAACAGTACGTTTAGTACCTCAAGACTGAGTGCTCAGTAGGCACTTCAGTGATCTGGCCTTCTTAAAAACCCTACAGATTTTAACTTACTTAAATGATGATGGCTTACAAGTTCAGCTTACTGTAAACTGATTTAGATTTTTTTTCCATGTTTGCTTTTCGGGTTTTTTTTTGGCAGAGCTCCTCATCCAGATAATGGTACTTCTAGGGCAGACAAATACATCTGGGTGCTGTCCTGCATCACACTTTGACTGCCTTGAGTGTTTAAACTGTAAACATCGCATAAGGAAAGAGAGACCTAGGGGTGAAGTGACTTGTTCAAAATCAGGTAATCAGGCCCTGGACTGAGAACCTCATTCAGTTGAAATTCAATCTCGTGTGCTCTTGTTAAATTGCAGTTTCCTAGTTTGCTGCCTCTTTTGATGCTTTGCTTTGATGTCCAGAGTTCTCTTATTCTTCAGGGGCTACAGGTGTTCATAACACTACTTTTGCTCATGAATATTTTTTTTTTTAAATAAAGGAGTGATAGATTGCTTCAGTGATGCAGCTGATCACAAGATAGGAAACGTAACTTGGGCATCTCTGGAAATAAATTTGTGATGCTGAAAACCTGACATTTTTCAAGATAAATATATTTAATCAATTCTGGTCTTGAGATTGGAATTGGGACAGAGGTGCATCTCCCTTTGTACCTGCTTAGAATTCATTTCATGTCAGAGGGGAATGAAAATAATTTATATGCAGTGACACAAATCATTGATTGGTAGGTGTTAAAAGAGTCCAGAGTCTCCATTCTATGTTTGGTCAATGTGTGCCTGTGTCATGTAAGCAGGCAGGACTACTCATACTACTTGATATTTTTTACAGCTGCTATACTGGAGGAGGAAAGTAGACTTATCTCAGGGTAGGGGCAATATGCACAGAGGCACTCTCTGTTTTACTGCCACCCTAAAGTCTCTCGGGTGGACAGTGAAGTTTTTTAAGCAGGATGCCAATATGAAAACCTAGAAAATTTTCCAGTATTCTTTTCTGATTTACAGTTAAGTCAAAGGTTTAATTTTAAAGGAAATGCTATTCACTGATTCTTCCAAATATTTGAATTAATGAACAATTTTCTCTAAATATCAAGAGTTAGATTTAATTGCAAATAATTAAAAATTGTATCAAGGAAAGCTGGCATTTATTGACATTAGGAGAGCATGGTATAATACATCTTGAGGCTGGCTAGTATAATTGTGTTTTCCTCCTCTCAGAATCCCTACTTTGATCATATTAGGCTGACCATAGAATAAATGTGCATAAATACTTCCACCAATTCCACTGGACTTCTGGAAATGTCTATTTATTGCCAATTATTTCCTTCCAGAACGTAATTTGCATCTGAGCCACAGACTGCCCTGCAATACCTTATCTCAATGTAATAATACATTTAGGCCTGTTGAAGTGTCTACGCACAAAACGAGTAGTAAAGGGAAAAACAAGAACTCTTCAACTCTTCAACAGCTAGGGCAAACAGCAGGGAAACACATAATCTCCAAGAACAGCACTCTGTGAGGCCGGGTACTTTCAGTAGAATTAGCACCACAATATATTTTTCTACAGATCGATCTGTTTTTAAAAGACAATTTGAAGTCAAATTTGTCATTCAGAAAAATATGCAGTATGTTTCCTTTCAAGTGTTGCTCATTTACTGTATGGCTGGCGTGTTTTGTGCAAAAAAAATCGTTGCCATCAAGTGGTAAGACATTGGCAAATAGGAAAAAAGTATCAGTACCCACCATCTGCTTCTGTACCACTTCAGGTGCCACGTACCTTTGCGTATTTCATCTGTGACTCCTTTCTAATTGACCCACTTACTCCAATATCCTATTACAATATGTGGTATTTTTGGAGGCTTTTCATTGTTGTAGGGTTGTTTTGGGTTTTCTTCCCAGCCTGCTGATATACGGACCTTTTGTGTGTAGTTTCTCTGACTGTATTTAGTCCATTAACTCCAACTCTGGCTTCTAGACCCGAGTCTCCTGTTCTCTGGGTTTATTTTTTTATACGCTTTTCCCTGTCTTGTTCTCTCCTTTTCCACATCTATTTGCTTATTACTCCTTAGTGAACTTTTCCAATGTTTTCTGGATTGGCTATGTTTTTTTCTGTTTCTCCTTGAATTAATTTCCTTCACCAGTCTTGGTTTTTGCTTTGACATTTCTGTATAAAGGAAGGGTCTTATTGTGAACTGGGTCTGCTTGAGAGTTAAATTGGAAAACATGCTGAGAGGCACAGAAGGGAATTTCTCTAGCTCTTTGAGTCAGTGTGTCTCAACACCTCTCTCTCATACTGCAGTACAATACAGCACTGGTTGTAAATGGGCTGTTACATTACCACCTTTCTAATGTAAGGGAAGGCAGTGTAGACAAGGATCAATAAATAGCAAATGTCAGAATGAGGAAACTGCTCAGCAGTTCCTGAGGAAGAGGCAGTGCTTTTTGCAGAGTGGATTCTCAAGGGCATTGTTACGGTTAGGACTCCATGAGAGGGAGCAGAGTCACACAGCAGGTGTAGCAGCAAAAGTCTGTGCCAAATATCCAGCATGCACAATTGCTTCACTACGGCTGCTAGAGGTGCAACATGTATGTATATTGTATGTATATAGAACATATCTAAACATACTAGTATTCTCTGGGAAAAGGGCTATCAGTGGTTTTGGAACAGACTTTAGTAAATGCAGAAAATCTGGTATTTTTTTTTAAATCTGCACTCCCATTTTGTAATACCCTCTTCCCCCCAGCTCCTTTCTACTTCTTCCCTGTCTCAGGTTTCCTTCTTGCTTATCTTCCAGTCAAAGTGTGCTGACCCTCAGAGATTAACTGTGCTGTCCAGGGCCAGGTGAGGCAATACTGCCGAGACAGTAAAAATCCCTTCCTGAAGACCTAAACCTTGATCCTTCCTGAAGAATCTTTAAATAGATTCTTTAAAATCAAGAAAAGGAGACAGAGCTGTGAAAGGAAGAAAGGTAAACTGAGACACTGCCACATCATTCAGGCAGGAATGGGACCGATGCGTGGTACCAGCAGCAAGGCAGTCACAGACTCTGATGTCCTGAGTTGTCTTATGCCCTTTACTTTTTTCCTCTCCCCAGACCTCTCTAAATCCAGGCCTGTGATTAAGCTTCCACAATTTTTTTTTTTAAGTGAATGCGTCATATCTTTTAGCAATTCAGATCACCTGCCTGGTTTCATATTCTCCATAGCATGTATTATATCTGCACATTCACTGAAGGAATGTTGCATTGATCTCACAGTCTCCTTTTGATTTAGTCATAAATAATAAATTTTGTGTGAATCTCGAATTATCCCTGCTCTCAGTCAGTTTGTCTTTGTAACTTGCTGCTCCTGAAGTGGGGGTGAAGGACATGGTTACAATCATGTTACCAATGTTATGATCCAGACCTGAATAACTGTGTTTGGCATGTGAATGGACCAGGCACGTGAACCCAGAGCTGACCATGAAACTGGAAGTATAGAGGGGAAAATGCGGTATCGATGCAAGGAGGGTGCAGCAGGATTTGGCTTGGACGAGCATGGAACTGTCATTGATAAGAAGGTATGAAGAAACCCTAAGGAGTCAAAGTAGCAATTCCTGAGTTGGATATTAGAGAGAAGAACATCCAGATATATCTACCCACAGTAATTTAGGAGAAAGTAGATGTTGTCTGAAAAGGGTCTGAGAGGCCAAAAAAGAAGACTGGTTTATGCAAAGCAAAATGAAGAAGACATATTTCACACAGTCATCTCCCTGTATGAATATCTGCACAGGCTCAGAGAATTTTGTATCCATGTAATTTTTATACAATATTTACTACAGAGATGTAAACTATTTGATTTATTTTCCTTTGTTTTAATTCTTATCCCAAAATTACATGAGAAATGTTGCTCTACCATATCTTCTGCCATGCAAGAAAAGTCTTTTTGAATAATTTAATTTTTTAAAGTGGAACTCGTATTTTAATGCATCCTTTGTGTTTTCTTTATAGTGCTCTTTGAAGGTATGAGTATATATTTTGCTTAGTAATTAATTGGTTCTTAAATACTTATCATTTTATGTCTAGAAGAGAAATTTTAAAAGCTTGTCTTCCTGTCTGGCTGCCAGGAAATATGTTTTGCAAACAATAGTTCCTCCAACTTTTTTTACAGAAAAATAACAAACAAAACTGCTTTGATTTGTACTTGCTGGTGAGGGTACTCTGCTCAAACCACCGATGAAGTTAATGAGGAAAATTTGCTCATGGTCTGCCAGATGCAGCTGATACAGTTCTCACAGAAGAACTGTTAATGATTCAGCATTGGGTTCTCCCCCTCTGAATGAAGTGTTGTGCTGAGGGCTGCAGCACAGCAGGGTCTGGCCTGATGCAGGTGCCCTCCCCTCTGAGGTGGTGGGACTTTGCCTGCTTCGTGCCAGACCCTTCAGGTGTTGCCTTTCAGAGGGGCTGGCAAATGTGCAGTGAGACAGGACCATCTGGAGTGCCTGGGGGGCCTCTGCAAGTGGGGGCAGGAGGGCCCCGCCAAGGGTGGGCGTCAAGTGCTGGTGGGAAGGTGTGCTGGAGGTGGGCGCTGGGCTGCACAGGGGCCGCACGATCAGCCCACGGAGACCCCCAGGCTGTAGGCAGGGAGTGCCCAGGTACCCACATGGGGAGCTACCTCTTCACCAGTCAAAAAAGAAACTGCCCTGGCATTCTCCAGTGGAAGCTGGAAGCTGCCCAGCAAGCATCTGTTAAACTCTGACAGCCAAATCACTGAGAACCTGGTAAACAGTGAACTAAAACATTGTATAAGAATACGCTAAAACATAGCAAAAAGAAGTCTCTTTAAGCTGGGCCAGGTTATTGAACAGAGTGTCTCACATTTAGCTTCCGTTCAACTATTTGGCCACAGCTTCAGTCATCTATTGAGGTAAAGTGGAAAAATGGTGCGGTGAAATCGATAACGTTAATAGCTCTTGCAAACAGAAATTCTCAGCCAGTTGTTTAAGTTAATTTAGTGTATCTATATATTTTAAATTATTATCAGTTGCCTTAGATTGTAATTTAGGGAAACACTGAGTAAGCAATTCACTCTCATCCTGTCCTTGTACTGGCAAATATGGAGGACTCAGAAAGTGCTTGGCATGTGATACCCAGAGTATAATTTGTATGTACTGTAGATGGATGTTTCAGTGATGATCAACTGATCAACTCCTAGCTTATCCAGAGACTTTCTATATAGCTAAATAATCTAGCTCTTGCCTGAGTTTATTATCTCTAATGTGAATGCGGCATTTTCTTGCATTAAAAAGATGATGTAAAGCAGTTATATTACGAATAGTGTCCTATATGGGCCAGAAGCGCAGATGACTGCAGTAAGTCAAGCTAATAAGTTACATAAATTCTGAATGAAAATCAGGTGTTTCCATTGCAAACTCAAATATATTTAACCCATTGTATTGGAAAGAGAGCAGCAAAACAATAATTTAAATACTTATTCCTGCTCCTTTTGCAAAGTTTTACTAGCTAGACCATTTTAAAGCAAGCAAATGAAAATAATAACTTGATACTATTTAACCTTAAATACCATTTGAAGACTATAGAATGTTTTCTAGTTATAAAAATGCTCAGCTATTCTAAACCTAGTTTCCTATTTTTCTAGCTGCTTTGACTCCAAACAAAACCACTCAAATCTTTTTTCCTTGTACAGTGAACTCAACCTCATTTTAATTTGATTGTAACTCTGTGCTAAAGTGTAATGGAATATTAATTCTTTCAAAACCTGTGGCTCATTTTTTTTCTAAATTCTGACTTCTTTGAGTAATCATGTTTGATGGAAGAAGAAATCTACAGGGTATAAAATGAGAAGGTCGTTATCATGATGTTCCAAACAAAGACCTATGGCAAAGCATTTTTAGTTCTACTTACAAGTTCTGCTGGGAGCATTTCAATTTTCTGGCTCATTTTCAGGTGAAGTTAACGGCTTTTAAGGGCAGGTAAGTAATTTCTGAGTTTGAAACATCCATGGGTTGAAAACATCTCTGAGATTAGACAGAATTTTCTTTGGTTTTTTGTTCAGCTCCCCAACAGCTAAGCATGAACATTTAAAACTATATCCTCAGCTGGGGTAGACAGTTTTAGATCTATAATTTCAACGGAATTTTTTTCATTTGCATTAACTGGAGGTAATGCCTATGCACGCTTTTACAGAACAGTTATGAAGGATGTACTTAGCTTCAGATTAATCCTGAGGTTTTGCAGTATTAAGTACAGTTGCCTACTCACCATGCTGCAAAGGAAAGACTATTTAATATGAAGAAAGAGTTTGGAGTTTATCCTTTCAGCAGGCTAAGACATGCTACCGGTTACTAACAGCTTATAAGAATTTCAGCATGGCTCTCCCAGTCTGAGTTGGAAGAGCCTGGTTTTGTCCTGAAAGGACACCTCAGGGTCCTCTGGACTTGCCAGGAGGACAAAGGGAGATGCAATATGTTCCCCTCTTGCTGGCTGAATGCAAAATGATGCATCTTAGCTCAGAGGAAAAAAATGAGTAACAAGCACAAATTGAAATACAGGAAATTCCCTTTAGACATAAGACGACACCTTTTGACTGTGAGGCTGGTCAAACAGCAGCACAGGCTGCCTAGAGAAGGTGCAGAGTCTCCATTCTTGGAGATAATCAAAACTTGCCTGAACTTAGCTCTGAGAAGCCTGCTGTAGTTGTTGTGTCTCTAGGCAGAGGGGTTGGACAAGATGATCTCTAGAGATGCCTTCCACTGCCATTCATCCTGTGATTCAATGAAAAAAAAAAAAAAAAAAAAAAGAACTGAAAACTACCCTTGATTTTTAGAAGAGAAAAACAAACAAAAAGTGACTTATAATTTTCATGGGCAGTAAACTGGCATTTGGTTTGCTATGAATTTAGACCTGTCTTATAGGAGAGAGGCATGTACTTTGGGCAGGGGAGTCTTTTTGAAAACATGTCTTCTTGATTTGGCATTCTAACTGCCTTGAGTGACATGTAAATAGTGTGAATGGTTCAGAAGAGTTCAAAAAGCATCAGTGCAAGAGATGAGAGCAAAATTACTGTGTAAAATTTGGTTTAGTAATAACCTTCAAAGGGAAAAGAAACCTTTAAAAGCAAAACCTATGTGAAATAGTATGCTGAAATGGGATAGGATTAGCCAATTTTGTATTTAAGCACTATCATAGGAAAATTCATCCTTCATGAACAATCATTTTAGGTATGAGGATGTAGGAATAATGTTAGAGGGCAGTAAAAAGGGGGGGTCTGAAGGGAATATATAGCAGAATCCACTTCTAGTGGTCCCCACTGGATTTAGATGAGTGCTCAATGGGACAGCAATTCCAAAGATGACAGGAGCTCTAATTATGATTATACTAGTTTCTTACTCAAGTTTCAGTGACTTTATATACATCAGTCATGTAGGTTAGTCTGTCTCTGTGCAAGAAACTTTGTTGTCGCCTTAGTAATAGGGTTTGTTACTTACAGTGGAGAACCAGAGCATTGGATATATCCAGTGCAAGATTTTGAGAGATGCTAAGTCTTGGTACAGGATCTGATGTCAAACTGAATTAAAAACTTACTTGGCAGGTGTTGAAAACAGGCCACCAGTGGCAAACACCAGGACAGTGGTGTAAAAGGTTTCATTTGTAGTGCTGGCAAAGTGAGCTTAACAACATTCACTCCTCAAAAGTTAACATTTTGTCATACTTACTTAGTTTACAGGAATATGTAGATGTAGGTTTCAGCTTGATATTAATTGTAGAAAACCTGATATTAGACAGGATCTCAGTGGAGCTAGGCAAGTTCAAACTGAAGTGACTAAAGTGAAAAATCACTTTGGGTGGCAAGGGAACTCTATTCTGTTATTGCAGAATAGATTTTATTTCAGTGTGTTACTGATCAGTATTTATGCTTCACAGCCTCACAATAAAGAAACAGAAATGTAGTTATTGGAATGAGAATAGATAAATGCAGTAAGGAAAAGTGAGCTTTCATGGAGAGATGGAGAGGATCAACCATGTAAAGGCTGCAATAAATCTTTCATATGTCTCCTTCCCAGAGTTTCGTCTCCAGATTGTTCACCTTTACCACAAAATTTTCTTGTTATAGCTGAAATTGGGATATCAAAAATAATGCCTTTTTTTCTTACTAGGAAAACAAGATTTAACCTGGGCTTCTTTCTGTTTAAGGCACAACGACAGTGAACTTGGCATAAACCTAATCCAAAGCCCACAACAATGAGCAGAATTGTCTCTGTCATGTCTTTGGTATTACTGAAGTGTTTATGGCTAAAATTACCATTCAGGGCTTTGATTTTATTCACTTTTTCTGATAATTTTCTTCTTTTTGATTAACACCCTTACTATCATCCCTGGAGTTTATTCTGTATTTGTTTCAACACATTCCAGAACTCATTGCTTGGGAAGAAATCCATTGAACTTGCTGAATCTCAGCTCATTATACAAAACCTCAGCTTTTGCATCTGGTCCTGGTTAGTTGCACAGTTTGATTTTCAAACAAACAAACAAACAAAATATCCTAGAGACACTCACAACCGATCTGAGCTTTATACAGAAAAGTTCATGAACTTTGTTAGGAACTCTAGGTTTGTAACGAATGCAGATAAGTTTTATTTGGCATGGCTTTACTTCAAATATGATAGCTTGATTTTAGATATATTGGAATGGAAAAATCTAAACACAACTACTTCTGTAGTTATGCCAGCACGAACACATCCCTATTCCTTGTCATTTGGAGCTTATAATTAGAAATGTCCAAGCCAATAAAGGAAACCCCAGAATCCTTACACGTTTATGCCAAATCTGTCCTGTTTGTGCTATTATAAGATTTAAAATGCCAGATAGAAGTGTTTTCTGCACTGTGCTTGAGCTGTTCCAGAGACAACAAACTGTCAGCTTTTGCCCTTTTAAAAGACCTAAAAAGTAAAGATCGAATTAGTCTCTTGGATGTATTATGAATGGGTTAGGAACTGTGAGTTAGGACGTGTGTTACACCACAACGTAAAACCAGGATGGGTCAGCAAATAAGAAAATCTATGGTGCTTGTTACTATACTTTTCCTTTTCCTAAAATCAGCCTTCTTTCGGGTCAGCTAAAAAGGCAAGTGAGACAGGAATTTAATTCACTACATATCTTGAGCCTACTACAGCAGCTATGAGGTGTAGGAAACCTTCTAAGCCACACAACATGCAGACTTTTCTATCTGTAGCACACAAGCTCTGAGCAGTGCCGAACTCGCTAGCGCAGAACCCACAGTGGCTCTAGAAAGAGGAACAATAGGAATATAGTTAGATAAAAATCTCTCTATAAAAGATACCCTGTGTGCTTTTTCAAATCAGTATATACATTTACTACTTTATTTTTTTTTTCATGGGCTAAATTATAAGAACTTCATTCCCCCATCATGGCAAAATTAGACTTTTTAAAATTACTCACCTGTACATTTAGGAAAGACCTTACATCAGCTGCTTATTTTACTGCTTGCTTAGGTTCTCCCAACTCCCTTTCAACAGAGTCCTCCTGCTTTGATGTCTTGCTCTCTACCCAGATTGCCAGAAGGCTTTCAGTTGCAAATGCAGGTGTTTTCAACTGTCAGATATAGTTGTGTTGCATTATTCATCATCTCAATCAAAAAATGTATTAGTAGGACACTTACTTTACATAGAGGACAAAACAGGAATAATTGGAAGGTAGCACACTGAACATAGAAGAAGATGGTACTCAGTGAGACATGTTGGGCAGTGGAGGAGCTATGTTTGTATCTACGTTGCTGCTTTTCATCTGTTTCATTTATCCATTGTTGAACCTTTAGAGCACTGTTTTTCTAACAGACTACCTTGCCCATCAGATGGGTACTGAAACTAATTAAGCATGGCTTTTGAGAAGTACAGTTCTCTTTACAGATAGCACCTAGAAATCATCATTGCATGTAAGGGTTACTTGTTACACGCTGGTATTTTTTCCCACTTTTTGTTGTAGTAGTACTTGGGGAAACTGGCACCTGCAAAAGCCAGGTCTTCCCTGAGCTGCTGAAAATTATTAGAAATGTCAGTGAACGGATCTGCACCTCAAGGGCAATCTTGAGGCTTGTTACACAGCAAAATGAACGTCTTGGTCATCCTCCCGGCAAGGATTTCTCTTTAACTCTTGCCCTGTCATTCAGAATCAGCTCTGTGTGCCATGCAGACAAAGCACAGTAACATCCGTAGGAGACCGGTGAGTCGGGACCTTGCTCGGAGTTAGAGATGTGCGGTAACCCTGCTCTTAACGCTGCCAGCTGCGGAGGGCTGGTATTCACCTCTCTGCGCAGCTCACCCGCTTCAGAAATGGGGGCAGAGCACTGCCAGTGAGAAAGAACCGAAGCTGGAGAGTGAGGCAGTATAAAAACAAGTGACCCAAGATGGTGAAGGGATAAGGGAGAATCAGGGTGGGGGACGATGAGCAAGAGGTTGGGGACATAAGTAAATCCTACAAAAACAGATAAAATATCAGGGAACTGTTTTTCCCTTCTCCCCACACAATTTTCCTGACCTTTTTTCTCCTCTGTGTCAGCTCTCCCTAGATGGACACCATGCTCTGTGCAACCCCATCTTCCAGGACACCCTGACAGTCTCCCGTTTTGAACATCTACTAACCCCACATGCTTTGTATTTGTTAACACAGACATGATCTTGGGCTGTTTAAATGACAGTAAAGCACTTCCATATTTCATATCACTCAAAGGTTCAGAGGGATCTTTTTGATGTGTGTGCATTAGCTCATCTATCAGACTTTACACTTACAGCTTTTTGAAAATAGATATTCTAATCATCAGTCTTGAGAGCTTTTGACTCTGAAGACATGAAACTCTTCTAGTTTTCGTCTTTCCTTTCTTCTTTTCTATAGAAGCCTCAGTAAATGGGCATGCTTAAAAAGCATGTAGCTTTGTACCGGGAGATGGGATCTCTCTCCTGCAGCTGCCTCCTCATGCTAATAACACTGTCAGGTGGTGGTGAAGCCCGCTGTTTGGCAGTTCCAGATTGTGCCCGACTGGAACAGAGGTCTGTCAAGTCCAGTGCCTGGTACTAGTCAAGGAAGCAGCAAACTACCTTATCCACGTAAGGTGTGAGATAATTCTTCCTTAAAGGTAGATCTCATTTTGACTTCTGGAAAATGTTTAAATTCCAGTTTCTGACTTCAAAGCAAAATAGCCTCTCAAAAGTTCATGACAGTGAACAATATGGTAACATTTCCGTTACCTGTTAAGCGTGCCATCTTCTATTGACTCTCGCTGGCTTCCTGGCCCCAGCCATGTTCTTTGGTAGTGAACGCTACCATAGAGTTATGTGGTGTGAAAAAGTATCTCGCTCGATCTGTTTTTAATTTGCTAAATTATAATACTGCCTCCTTGGTTTTTATACTTTAAAACCAGGAGAATGAATGTTCTTTTTCTACTGCTTTGCTCTACTATTTCTAGACACTTTTAAACTCCTTGTCTCTTTTCTCAGGTGAACATTGTTTTTCACTCTCTGCTCAGATGTGCACCTTTCCACAGCCTTAATCATTCACCCTTCCTTCTAATTCTGCAATACCTTGCGATGGGATAACCTGTACCGTACCCTTCTTCCACATGAGTTCACACCATCAAGCAGAAGATCAATGCTGGGATTTGGGGATGGCTTAGCAGGTCAGAGCATCACATCTCTGTCACTTAGGTGCCCCTCTCCATCTTAGCCTTTCTAGGGTACAGCGGGTGTCACACTTAACTCTCTGATGGTTTATTCCACAATGCCTGTTCTGTGCGAAAAGATGACTTCAGCTAACTCCTAACAGTCTCTTCTTTAAACCTCTCCTCCATACGTGGTACAGCTGTTACCTACATCAAAGCTTCTGAGATATCAGCGGCCAGACTGCCAGTATTCAAAGCAAATAGAGATCATATTTTTCATTAATCCCTATCTTTCACTAATTCCTTCTTTCTTCAGATCATGTTTTTTCCACAAAGTCAGGAACTGTTTCTGTAAGTGTATGGTCTGATACAGACTAAGGTGAGGAGGAGGGATATACAGGGTCAAGCATAATTGGGTCGAACTTCTGCTGTGGCTGTAGAGCTGGACCAGAGCTGGTCCTGCTGGGATGAGCGGATGGTGGCCTGTAGCACACTTGTGCGGCAAAAGCCAGGCTCCTCAGGGAGCTGTGCCTGCGCTCTGCTCCCAGCCAGCCTTAGCCTTCCGCCATGGTTTCCCCAGGAGAGCCGCTGGCGCTCACGGCCGCTCCGGGGCCGGCAGAGGTGGGCAGCAGCCCCCATCTCCCAGCGGCTGTGTCACCGCAAGGCGCCAGTCCAGTGTCGGCGAACAGAAAACACGAATTTTCCCTTAAGGGCCATGTTAAGCTTCTACTAACAGCCTCTAGGCCGTGGCTCCTCAGCCATTTTAGGTCGAGTTGCTGAAATTTATACATTTTGCCGGTAGGGCTAGACTGAGAAGAGGCTAAGCGCAGGCTGAGCTCTCCTCTCACCTCTCCCCCGTCTTGGTCGGCTGCGAGGGCTGCCCGAGGGCTGCCCGGCCGCTGCCCGCCTCGGGGCCCCGCCGTTAGCCTCCTCAAGGGGCCGCCGTTAGCCCCCTCAGGGCCCGGCCGCTGCCCGCCTCGGGGCCCCGCCGTTAGCCCCCTCAGGGCCCGGCCGCTGCCCGCCGCGGGGGCGGCGCCAGTCACGCCGAGCCGAGCCGAGCCGAGCCGAGCCGTGCTCGGCCCTCGCCGGCCGCGGCGCCTCGCACATGCCCAGTGGCGGCGCGGCTGACGGGGCAGGGGCGGGCCCGGCGCGGAGGGCGGCTCGGCCCGGCCCGGCCCGGCCCGCCTCGCCTCGCCCGGGCGATGCCTCAGCGCGGTGGCGGCAGTGGGGGGGCGGGCGGGTAGCGGCGACGCGGCGCTGCTGCCCTGCCTTTCCCTGCCCGCTGCTGGCCCTTCCTCCGCCCCCTCCCGCGGCCCCCTCCCCCGCTCCGGTGCCCGACTCAGCCGCCGCTCCGGGCTGGGAGCCGCCTCCCGCTGCCCCCGGCCGCCCCCCTCCCCATGCAGCCCGGCCCGCCGCTGGGAGCCCTCCCCGGGGGGATGTTTCTGCGGCCGCTGCCGGGATAACCGGCGCGCCGTCCGCCCCCGCCCCGGACGGAGGATGCTACCCGCGCCGTGGCGGGTTCCGACTCGGGCAGCAGCGGCCGCGTCCCCCTCCTCGGCTCCGGGCAGCGTCGCCAGGGAGAGATGACTTCAAGGCACCAGGCGGACTGGATCCCTTACAGGTAGGGGAGAGCCCCGCTGGGGCGCAGCGGGTAGAGCGGTGCGGGGGGCGGCCGGAGGGACCCGGGCTGCTCCCGGGCTGGAGCCGCTGCCGGTCGGCGGGCTCGGGCGGTCGCCGCCGGAACCCGTGCCTCGGCGGCGGGGCCGGGGCGGCCGGACCCTGCCCGGGGCGCGGCGGGTCCCGTGCCTGCCGGCTGGCGGGCGCTCTCGGAGGGGGGCCCCGGTCCCGCCTCCCAACTTCGGTCCGGTCCCGCGCCGCGAAGTTCAGGGGCTGGTCCCCGGGGAGAGCTGACAGGCCCGCGGCGGGCGGGGAGCGGGAGCGCCGCTGGGAGAGCCGCGCTCGCTCCGCGGCGGGAGAGCTGCCCTCCCTGCCTCCGCCACAGGGCCCCCCCGGCGGGCCGGGCGGCAGCAGGCGGAGCGCTGCGCCGTCGGTGGCGGCCGTCGCCCCTTGGCCGCGGGGACCCCGGCCCCGCCGGGCGGCGGCGGCGGGCGTCGCTGCCCCTTCCGCCGGGCGGCGGCGGGGCCGGGCAGGGCGCGGGCGCGGCCGCCGCTTCCTCGCGGAGCGGAGCGGCGGCGGCCGGCGGTGCCGCCATGGCGAGGAGCGGGATCGCCATGGCAGCGCCCGGCAGGCGGCTGCCATTGGCTCCGCCGTTGCCATAAGCTACGGGAGCCGCCGCGCGGTGCCTCTGCCCGAGAGCCCCGTGCGTCAGCGGGCGGCGGGGGCCCGGCGCTGCGGGAGCCGACCCCGGCCCCGGGACGTGCGGAGCCCCGCTCGCCCCGCGGAGGGGCCGCTCTGCCCCCCTCCGCCTCGCAGCGCTGGGGGCGGCTCGGCGGTGCCCTGCCCGTGCCTGCCCCGGGCGCCCGGTTTTGGAGCGGCGGCAGCGTTTGCTGCTGGAATAAGAGAATAGTTTGTTTCTGACTCGCCGGTGCGAGGAGAGAGCGAGCCGAGGAGACTTAGCTCCGGGCGGGATGGGCTGTGCTGTGCAACGACGATAAAGCCGCTTCTGAATCTGCTGTTTGGAGTGGCGTTAACGTTATGGGGTTTCTTAGTTTTCATTAAAGTTACTTTTTCAAATGGAATTATTGCGGAAAGAAATCAGGGGTTTTTAAAAAGATGTTCTGGATAAGACAGTAGAGCATGTTGGTTTCATTCGTTTGGTTGTAAATAAGACAGGTTAGATACAGTAACATAAACCTTTTTTTTTTGTGGAGAATTATGAAATTAAAAATATGTACAGAATGCATTTTAAAGCAAAGACAGCTGTTTAAGCAGGTCAGTTGTAGTTTGCCCCATTCTAAATGACAGTATTTGTAGCGACCATATGCCACAGTGAGTGCAACATAAACACAAATAAATCACTCCTTAATACAGAGAAAAAAATTAAGCGGTGGATGCACGACTGGAAGTCCGCTGTTTTAGTCTGAGCGTGTGATAGTTCTAATCAATAGAAGAATCAGAAAGAAAGAAAACTGATGACAGTGAACCCAAGAATATCACCACTGTCTCTCCAATACCTCTTTCAGACTGTGTGTTTTGAAAAGACATAAGGAGTTGGCAATAAGGCTTCAAAAATGACTAGTAGATGCTTTCTGATGCAATGTCAAGCCATGTAACGAAGGCAAAAATACCAGAAGAACAGCTGTTCGTGGCTCTTCCCAGCAGCAGAGTAACGATTTGCCCGTTCTCTCACTGTACACAAGGCGCTGCAGGGGCCAACGCCAAAAGTTTGCTGAGGGCTTTTGTAGCAGTGGCCTTGAAGAAGGAAATGAAACATCTCTTCTGTTTCTGCTCAGTGCAGTTCAGGGAGACAAAGCGGTAGATCTTCAGAGAAACACAGATCTGATGATACTCATGTCTTTTCTAATATACTGTTATTCTTGAACGTTAACCGTATGTTTATGGCCAGAAACTGCCGAGGACTGCCCCAAACCAAAAGGCAAACAAACCATGCTTCTGCTCTGAAGTGTCTTTGTTTGGGCTTCTACCATAGAGTTCTCTCAAGAAGTTGACTTGTTTTTCAGTCTACAGAGATAATTCCTGAGTTAGAGGTATATCATTGTAAATCTCATTGAACTTGCTCCTTTAAAGCATCCTCTAGGATCCCCTAAATGTACTTACCCAGGAAACAATAGTTTCTGAATGCAGATGTGACTGAGATTACATGTGAAAACACTTTATTAGTAAATTAGGTCAAAGGACCATTTTGTAGGAGTGAAATACACAGCAGAGGGAGAGGCGTGATGTGCATCCCTTGGAATAGTTCATCTTCTGTCCGGGAACAAAGTGCCTCACGCTTATCTGCTCCGTTGCTTCAGATTCCTGTTCACTGTAGCGAGCTCAATGGTTGCTGACTCTCAAAGCTTGGAGGCCTGTTCCCCAGCTTCTTTATGGCTTGGGTGGCATGTGACAGCCAACCGTGTCACTGCTGCTAGCATGGGGGACAGAGCACAGGCTGTTGGGCATGCTGAAGTCTCTAAAGACGTATGGGACGTAGCCTGAGCCTCGCTGATGTACAGTGTGCTAGAAAATGCTGCAAGTCCTTCTCTGAGCTTGGCAAAGCTGTTTCAACTTTGGCACGGACTTTAAAATGGTAGCGTGACTCCTAAACCTATGATGTTGCTCCTAGCAGTCAAATGCACATGCAGCTATATACCTGAATTAATTCAAACAGAGAAGTGTTTTTTTCTTTAGTAAAATACCATATTCTTCCTTACAAGTGAAATGAGCCAGAGGGAATCAGTTCTGCGTGTCGTGCACAACTCATTAAGCAATCCACCTGCATGTCCAAAACTCACAAAACAGATTATACTTCCACTTTTAAGATACCAAGAACATTTTTGGTGAGTTACCAAAAAATAGCAGGTAATTCTTTCAGTGTCAGCGCTAACTTTTTCATGCTGAGGTGGATAAAAGATTCGTATTATTTGTAAGTATGCAATTTCGGTATTTTGCCCTTAATGTATTTTCTTCTTCTCTTATGTATTCTGCTTTTGAAACACTAATAGTCATAGGATTAAGAGATTCGAGTTCACTAATGTTATGAAATACAATTGAGAAATTATTTTTTAAAATAAATATTTTCATCAAACTATTTTATAGATAGAAATTCAAGCATACGATTAAGCACTTACTCATATGAAACTACATACCAGGTACAACAAGCTAGGAATTCTTTTTTAAATTGAACCCATTTTAAACAATGTTTCTGTCCTTTATTATAAAGGATCAAAATAGTTTAGACTCAAGTGAAAAATAAGTTCAGTTCATGTAGCTGCTCCTAGCCCCAAAGGTGGTTCCTGATGGCAGTTAAGAGTAAGAGGTAACTTCTTTAGGAATTATGTTTTCAAGCACAATAGTGTTTTCTTTTGGTATCCTTTAGCAGTTTTCAGTAGAAAATACAAAGCAGAAGTATCTGGGAATCGTTACAGGAGTTCAGTTTTTGTTGTTCAAAAATATGTTTCAGTTTCATATCTTTTTCCAGAACTCATTTTTAATTTATAGAATTTCTGAAATTAACATATTAATTTTTATTTTATGCTGGTGTGTCTTGAATAAGTGAGCACATTCCTTGTACTACCTAACTATAGTTAAATGAAACTGTTGCTAGCTAAGATAAAAGTATCGATACACTCAGTCACAGTAAGGCCCCAGTCCCTATTATTATAATTTGTTCTTATATTTTTCTCTTGCTTCTTTAAAATGAATCTTAATACTATAACTTAAAAAGCAGCATTTACAAAACTATCTAACCTGTTTAATGAGAAATATATAAACTTTGTCAGCTGAAAAGCGCAGTCCGCATAGGAATAAATTTGCCCCAACTCCCCGGAGTTCCCTGTAAAGGGTCTGTGTAATTCTGCTGGGACTTGGCTTGTGCGGATAAACCTGCCGTAGCCCAAGGGGAACCCACGGGCTGTGCCACGGGGGGTCTGGCACTTTGCACGGAGGGCGCTGTCTAAAGCAGAATACACAGCGCGCATTTGCAGTGGTATAATGCGTCTTGATGTGTACATGATGATGGTAATAATATACATTATTTTATTTGTGACATTTTTTATTATACTCAATTTTTTGTAGCTTTTATGAATTCGCTCTGAAGTTTTAAAGCTGTGCTTAGATATTGCAGCTATAAACAGTCACTAGTTAGTTATTTGCAAAGTGAAGAATTACAGTTGGATGAAAATTGTGGAGCACAGCTGTGTTGTAAATTCATGAATCACGGCAATTAGAGCAGATAAGAAGATTTCTGAAAGCGTGATGTGTAAACAAGTCCTGGAACAGGAACAGGTTTGAAGACCAAGGGTGTCCCACACATTTGTCGCTGCATTTATTTGAGGTATTGGGATATTATCTACCTTTAGGCCTCGACATTCTAAAGGCAGCAGTGCAGGTAGAGTACCCACCCCGCTGCAAGGTGCAGTTTGTGACTGAGTGCATCGCAATGCAGGCAAGCTCGCTCTCAGCTGCCTGCTGTGGGGAATGGCATTGATAATTTATGAGCACGCTGCCTTTTCTAAAGAAAAGGGAACAAAAAGCGTGTGTCTCCTTTGCTCTAAATTAGGCTGTCTTGTCTCAGGTTATTGCGATATATAAAATTAGCCTAGTCGTGTGCTTTTAAAACATTTAAGTTAGAGCTCTCCCTTAATGGGGGTCTGTGCTCTTATATAGGGTGTTACTGCTGTAGTGCATAGAGACTCCAGCTGAGATCAAAGTCCTGTTCTGCCTGGCATCAGTGTTAGGGAGCTGTACAAGCACATCGTCAGAGGCAATTGCTACCCTGAAGCTGATAGCCTAAATCAACCAGGCAGAAAAGAGAGGTGAGGAAAATAAAGTATCGCTTCAGTTTTACCAGTGAGGGAAATAGAGACCTGTGGAAATTGCGGGGAATTGGCTTAAATGGAAATGGGACAAGGCTCAAGGGAGATCAGCAGGAGAGCTGGGAATGAAACCTAGTCATCCTGTGCTTTGCAATGTGCCAAAGGTGGATTTAAGTAAGGGGCTGAAAGGGCTTTGCCACCTCTTGCAGGGTGTGCTTTGGGCCCTATGACAGATAAGCAGCTGCACCGTCCTGTAGTATTGTGACCCCCAACCACCTTTGCAGTATCAACAGCCAGATTGAGACTAAAACTCATTTCATAATAGGCCAATGGGTTCCTGGTAGCAACAATGATCTGCAGGTTTCTGGCAGTGACAATCATTTACAAGCCATCTGTGCCAGATTTGGATCACAGCCGGAAAGTGGGTATGAAATGCTATGTCTCCTCTTGCAGTTCCCCAAGTGGGACAGTTTTGACTCTTACGCCTGAGTGTTTTTGGACTTTCCTTGAAGTGGCATCCATTTAGACATGCAAGCAACAGCTTTTCTGGAAGGTGGTACTTTTTATTAGTAACAAAAAATTCTAGAGAGCTGGATTCTTTTCACACTTCCTCCTCATTTCTCTTCCCCTCATACTACTGACTTACTTTCTAATTCATGCTTTTCTGTTCTTTCTCTTCATGAACAGATTTCTTTTTACCATTTGTCCCTACATCTTGCTCTCCTTTCCTCTTTTTTTTCTTTCTTCTTTCTTTCCCACTTTGAGATTGTTCATGAAAATAGGATTCTGTCTTGCCAGCTATATGGTACCCTTCTCTGTAAATGTTTTCTCTTTAATTTGTATTTTATTGTTTGTAACTTTTGAATAAATCTATCTCATCTTTTCATTGTATTACTTAAGTAGTTAGTACTGTTTGCAATTTTTTGAAGGTGAAATTTTTTTTTTTTGCAGATTATCGAGAACTAATTTCAGTATTTGCAGCAGATTATGTAAAGATTATTGTTTTAAGCATGGATGTTAAAATCAGTGCTTATTTTATATCTCACTTATTGCTGAAGCTTTTGTTACTGTGGTATATGAAGGCCGGTAACTGCAATTAGGAGATGCCCTTCTTGGTGGTAGTCTGTTTCATGCAAAGGGCTGCTGGTGGGTAAATGAAGAACTATTCTCTTGCATTTTTGCAATCTCTTTTATCATGACGTAGTGGCAGGACGATACCAGCAGGTTCTGAGGACTCTCAGCTGAGAATACAACACCTCTCTGGGCTCTGTTATCGTTTGTATGATGCTAATAGTATGCAGGTATACAGCAAGACAGTCTTCAGTCTGAAGAATTTTCAGTTTAGAAGATAGGTACAAAAGAGCACAAAAGGGCACAAAATAAAAGCAAAAAGATCAGGGTGATTGTTGGCATACTTCTTGTTGCTTTCATTTTTGTTACACACATATGATCATCAGCTTCTTTTGACTATCCTGTTCTTAAGAAAATAGGAAGGAAGGGGATAGTGACTTAACTAGATAAGGAAACGCGCTCCCAGAGAAGAGTGTATAGAGTGTGCAAAGGTAACTATGGGAGAAGGTGGAAAGATTGGAGTAATTATTTTGGAACAGGACGAGTACACGTGATAAAAGATGAAACCTTTTTTTTTTTTTTTTTTCTGACACAGCTGTTTTACAGCAGCTTGTTTTATCTAATACTTGATAGGAACATAGCTTTTTTTGCTTTATACGTGTTCAGTAACCATGGATGTATTGCGGATCATGTACTGAGTAATTCCAGTTTATGTTTACGTTGTGTAGCTTTGTGACACTTAGGAAGGTCTTTAAATGCTCAGTTTGCTCTGTAATTAAATTATTTACTAGATGTATTTGTATTTGCTTCTTTTATATCAATAAGAAGCTAAAATACATCTTTACTTTCAGTGATTACAGCAGAAGTAGCTTTCATACTTTTGGATTGCTAATACGTTGGGAGCTTACACATTTATCTATTATTTATCCTTAAAGGGAAAAAGTGACCCAGTTTGAAACACTTCCTTTGGGGAAGTGCAGTAGGGCCTTATTACAGGAGAGGACAGTAACTGCTTCTGCCAGTACAAGAACTTTGCAGATTTTGGATGCAGATTCTGTGCAGTCAGAGTACTGTCCTTACACCTGGAGGTGGGGATGCTGTAGAGCCTAACACCACGCTCTGCCTTACATGTAGCTGTGCGGTCGTTTGCCGGAGGCAGGCACAAAGAGGGGCTGCAAGAGCCTTTCTATTGACTCAAAAGGGAATTGGCTTGGTTCCACGACCTTCTCTGAGCTCACTTTCTAGCTGAGCAAATAATGGCAAGCAGTCTATAATATATTGATATGAATGTGCGAGTGCACTTTGTTTGCAAGTGACATGCTTATCTTGTGCTCTGACAACACAAGTGCCCGATTCATTCTTTCATGAAGTTGAATTTTAGCTTGAGTTCTTAGATATTTACCAAAATTAAGTCTTGAATTGCAGATTTCAGTGGAAACCTCATGGTTCCTGTTGAGATGCATGTTAACACAAGTCTGTGAATATCATAATTCATAATTAATATAGCTCATTTGACACAGGTAATGAAACCACAGCATGAAGTTTTTAATGGTAATTTTAATTGTAATCACAGTTCTAACTACCTGCAGGTGAGAAATTACAAGATGAAGAAATTCTGTGATTAACTTCAAATTATGACTAAGTTGGAAATTGTATCTGCAAGTAAAATACAGATATGTCAGTATTTGATCCGTGTTTAGGGAAGGGATCAAAACAGGTCTGTGTTTCAAATTTGGTATCAGTTTGAAAGCAAAATGAGTAAAGTTAAAGGCTAGGTATTTCTATTAATGGTACCTGTGCCACAGCAAGAAGTGTAAGGAAAATTGTTTTCTGTTTTTTTCCAGAGCAGGTTGTTGCTAACTGATACTACTACAGCAGCATTTTCACTTGTCTACAGTAACAAAAAAAAAAAAAAAAATTGCATCATGTTGCAATTCTTACTTCTGAAAATTTGAGGAAATTATTGGATGTATTGTAGAAATAAAAGAATAGAAGAATCGATAACTTTTCTGGACAATGACTTGAGACTAACTGCTCAGGTCAGGTTGAGTGGCAATTGAAAAACTAAGACACTTACTGTACCTTGGAATGCATCCCACTATTTTTGGCAGATATAAATCCCAAGACTCAAGCCAGAAGTGCGAATTTCCATTAAACAGTCTTTTGCAGACCTAGAGATTGCAGGAACTCTTATATGCCTACCTAAAACTTTAGGTTAGTTATATGGTAAAAAATGCATCTTTTGGGACACTATATCTGTAGAGCAACGTTGAATAACATTAAAGATGTCTCTATACACCAATGAGTCAGACCTTGATAATTGATTCTTCCAGGTTACTGAATTTTAAATCACTTCACTGGCTGTTGCTGCAGATTTAAATAGTGAAGTACAAGGTTTTAGAGAAAGTTTTTGTGCTTGCCCTGGAATAACACTAGCTTTGTTTTATTGCCTGTCCTCAAGGCAGAGCTCAAGGTGCCTCTGCATATTGCGTATTGTTAAATCTATGCAATGATGGAGACACGGAGAACCCTGTAGCTTTTCTTGGTGTTGAATTGGTTAAATTCTTTCCTTCTGTATTTGGTCTCTGTGGTATGTCCATGCTGCATACTGCAGTGCAGTAGAGAGACATTTGGGTGAGCTGCATATGAGCTAACACAGATATTGAAAGCCATACAGCAACATCAAAAATGCAGAAATGATTTACTCTTTTGAGGAGCAATGCAGTTCAGTCTGTGAGGAGCTAGGGACTACCATAGTTAAACTGTTTCCAGTATGTGTGTTAGCTTGTTTATAGCTAGCTGGGTATCTATCCTAGCACAGTTCACAATGTGGATCTAACTTTTAATTTAAAATTCATTATCTGGTCTAAACTAAGAATGTTAATTTTTGGCTGGTAAGAGCACTGGCCACCTATGAGCGACCTAATCTAGGTGCTGGCTCTTCAGAATACTAGGATAATTCTTCTTGGATGTGCCAGATATATTAATTACGGAATACTATATTAATACCCAGACAAACTGGGCCATCATATCAGTGCAAAAACATCATGGCATTGCTAGAAGTTTGAGGCATCCTGGAAGATGCCTTTAAAATGTTAGCTATTTCAAATAATGACATAGTGTAGTATTCTGGCAGTATCGATGCAGCTTGAAAAATTGTTAATTACTTCCTTGGGGCTTGAATATCACTCACAGATTTTAAAGATCAAGAAAAACCAGCACAGGAGAAATTTAAATGAAATGAAATCTTCTCCCTTTCTCCCTTCCTTCTCTTATTCCTTCCTGTTTTGGTTCTCAGACACCTTCTGTTATTTATTCATTTAATGCTATATGCTTGAGGCTTTGCAAGATAAGAGGTTCTGAGTAGCATTAGAAGAAAAAAAGTTTTCCAATCCTGTGCACCTGTGTCAGAATGATTTCCAGATTATTCTGTTGGAAAAAAATGTGAAATTACATTTGCATAGCCTGGAAGGTGGGATATGCAAGTTCAAGTGTTCAAATCTCTGCCCTGTGTGTTTCATTCCTTAGGAAGGTATTTCTAATACCTCAGATGAGTGCCTGGACTTTCAGGTTATTTGTTGTTGTGGGCTGGGCCTGTCCGTCCCCCCCCCCCCCCCCCAAGATTTTCTCCTGAAACTCTGGAGGTCATTGAGTTTACAAGATTTGGATTTGATAAATTGTCATTCTCTTACAAAGATTTCTGGCAAAAGAATCCAGTGAAATCTAGACTTGGAAGGAAAGATTTTAGGGCTTAGAAAATTAATTTTACTTGCAATAAATTATAATTTCTGAAAGCCATCATTTCATTGAAGTGGTACCAATATAATATAAGCCATAACAAAATTTGAAGGAGATAGTAAGGCAGCCAGGAGCTCATTGGAAATGACTATCCAGTTGCTGGACTTTCAGTTTATTGATTGTTGCATTCCATTAAAATATAAAGATTTTGAAACAGAAGATTGGAGAACATGTGCAGAATAGCTGTATTTTAGCACTAGGCTGGTATAGGCCTTTCAAAGGATGGAATGTAATACTACACAGGGAAGAAGAGTCTATGGCTGGATTTTCAAGAGTGCTCAGGGTCACTCTGATTCTCTGCTCACGTTATTTCCTAATCGGGAGCCTCTTTGAAAATCTGAAGTTTCTGTTGAAAATACGTCATGTGGTGGAGAGAGAAGGGAGGAGAATGACTATTGTGTTGCCTAGTCAAAATGACAAACAGCATGTAACACGTTGCAGTTTTTATGTGTTCTTTGGCAAGAACAACTCATTCTCATCTGAAAAAGCTTATTCTGAAGGAAAACGTAAGGTACATTAGAGGCATAGAAGTTTTCACTGCATTGCATGATGAATTGTAAATACGTCCAATTGACATTGTGAGGAGTCCTCAGAGTAACTCTCTGTGCATTGGGATGAAAAT
Source organism: Nipponia nippon (assembly GCF_047370975.1). NCBI lineage: Eukaryota > Metazoa > Chordata > Aves > Pelecaniformes > Threskiornithidae > Nipponia > Nipponia nippon. The sequence continues at coordinate 13,992,980 of NW_028262291.1, read as the reverse complement.
TCAGCCCAAAGGGTTTTAGTTTACAGCCAGCTCTGCAAGATTGCATTTACTATGGACTTGGATTAACAATGCCAAACATGACTGCATATTGTAATAAATAGTAAATAGAAAGATGGTGTTCTGTATGGTTTTGCTTTTCACTTTGCACTTGATGACTTCTATCTTGTTGCTACTTTTTCATCAAAATGGCTATGATATTGTTTCTGTATTTTTTATTTTCACTCCTTTAGAATAGGTTTATTACTAGCAATGATTGAGTCACTATTAATAATTCCCTAAGTTATTTACTTTGTGAAATGAAAGATATTTGTTTTCTTTTTACATCACAAAATGCCTACCTCTGTATTCTAATGATACTCAATACTTAAGGAAACTTATTCAGCTTGTTTCTGTGGTTCTTTCCCTTTTCCTGTGAGTCCTCTGTATCTGGAAGTTTGATCTGTAGTGCTCTGATCAGTGCGCTGTCAAATGGCTGATGTTGGTTTTGGGGAGAATAGTGTATGTCCTGCTGGGAGAGTGCCTGGACATAAATTTGTCAGTAAGTCAATGGCAGTATTTCCTTATAATCTTCCAGCTCTTCTTAAATTAAATCTTTTAATAATCATAAAGCAGATAAATATTTGAGCAGGATGTCAGGTCTGTGCTCCCATCCAGGAACTGTCATCAAAAGTCTTTCTAAAGTACATTTCAGATTCAAGCAGAGGTCCTTCTGTCAGCACATGGGAGCAAGGGAGAGCAGATGTGTTCCCTGGGGAGCAGCATGGTTTGCAACCACACGTAGCTTCAGCGATGTGGGCGAGCAGCCTCTGGTCGCCGTTGGGAGGCTGGCAGTCCAGAGAAGCACGCTGTGTGCTCCCCGTTTGCCGCACATAACGATAAGAGCACGTGCCCTGGTAGCAGTACAGCCCTACCCCAGAATGATAAACGCTTCTGAAGGGTCACGTAGAGGAAGCTGTTGCTGTCTTGTGCATTTCTAGCGTGCTTGTGCCAGCGGGATTTCTTGCCATAATTCTTGGGCTGAACTCTTTCTCATCCTGTTCCAGTTTTGACTGGGTGCTTGAAAGAGCAAGAAAATGGGTCCCTCTGAATCTGACAGAACGAAGCTGAATGACCGTCAGTGGATGCTCCTGCAGGCTGAAATGGCTCACCTTGTAACCTTGTATCCTACAACAAACAAACTCATGGGTTGTGCGTTGAAATGTTAGAGCTATGAAAAATGCGCATACAACAGCGATCACAGGCTACATCAATTAGACGTTTTGTGCAGTGGGCAATTAGTGTTCCATAAAGAAACCAGAAGATACACAGTCCTATGTATTTATCTGAGAGGAGCAGAAAAACATCTGCTCGCGTATGAGTGTTGATTAGACCCAAAGGGGTATCTTATTTTTCACTCTTTTTTAATGGTCCGATAGCTAAAATGACACTTTCTGGCTTACTCAAATGCATTTGGAAATAGCTTCCCACAGTGCCAGAAGTGGTTTAATTACACGTGATATGGTTAAAAGGGGTCTCCAGCTTTCTCTGATACAGATTGCTCTATCTGAGAGTACGTGTGCTCGCTCATTATTCCTACTGTTGTCTCCTTTTCCTGGCACGTGCCTGGTGATTCGTGGCGTGGCCATGGCTTGCGAGCCAAGTGTGACGGGTCCCTCAGTGGTCTGGACGCACCTTGGCGTGGTGCTGTGGTGCACTGCCCGTCTTGTGGTCTGGTGTCTCACCCTGACGTGGGGCGCTTCGTGCGGAGCTCTGGGGGCTGCTGCAAAGGCAGAGGCGTAGTGCCCCTGTGTTACAGGTGGGGACACTGCACATGCAGCAGAAGTGTGGCTTTTCCAGGATAAAAACTCAGTAGCGAGATCAGGGTAGGAATTGTATTTGCTTTATCTTCCACTTCCACCCTCTTGCTTCTAAAATATACTATCTTTTTTATTTCTTTTGTATTTCTGTTTGTCTGTTTATAAGAAATCCAAATTAAGATAATAAGAACTATGCATACGTAGATAAGAAAAAAATGAACCCAGTAAACTTTCTTCAAAATGTGTTTGGGTTGGAAGGGATCTGCTGAATATACCTGTAAGAAGTGGTCCTAGGATCAATACAGCTTTTGAAGCCAGAATTCTTATAGCTGTCGTTCATAATGTTTCCCTATGTGGATTCTCATTACTCTAGTAATATTACTGAGCTGAGCCTGAAACCTTCATCTCCATGGAGAGGCTATTTAAGGTCTTTGCCTCTACATAGCCACCACCTTCATCCCGAGATCTGTTGGACTTAAAAAGATTTACCCATCTTTAGTTGAAATTATACAACTGAAGAAAAAAAATTCTAGATATTATGAATGCATAAATCTTTCTTCCTTAAGAAACCAGGCAAATACCCCTCATTATACTAATACTGAATTGTCAGTGAACGAATTTGAAGTTTGAGCGTTCTGGTCAAATTTTAGTACAGAACCCCTGTGGAAATGAGAATTCTTCCTGAAACTTCCAGAGATACACTTGTTCCCTGCTTTCTGTCTTGCACTCTTATGCAAAATGTAGCATTGACATACGTGTTTCATGTGAGACAGAGAACTGAAATGCTTCTCTGACAAAGACCTAAATGTTTTGAATTTAATTTTACTTTCATGGTATCATTGGCTTCCTGTTCTAGAAAATCAGCAACCAGTCTGATAATCACATACTTCTATTCATATTTTACCCATATTTTAATTGAAAGTGTTTCCTAGGAGGGAAACAGCAGGCTTGGAAGCGTGTCCATTGACAAGGCTGTATGTGGCGCTTCATCCCCCAGTGGAGATTGCTTTTGCTATAAATGTTGCTAACAGGCATTCTAGCAGGTGAAGTGGAATAATTAAAATGGCAACTTCAGCCAGATATTAAAAAAATATGAAAAGGATGGTGAAAAGCCCTTTCCTGTAATGGTTTGCTACTCATGTCACAGCACCTGAACAGCTCTTTGTTCAATAAAAACCCTTTACATCTTATTCTTCCAGCCTTTGCTTTACAACGAGTTAAACACAAGCTTAAGACAGCCTCCTGGCAAATAGATTTGTATGTTTTACTGTGCTTTTTGTACCCACAAAAAGTGCTGATAAACTTTTCTGTACTGTTTGTCAACACAATCTTTCTTTAGCAGTTAATCTGATCTACTTCAACTGTGATCTGTTTAGTTACACAAAACCAAAGATGGTTTATCTCTAGACTTTTAAAATGATGCACTGGAGCAAATCAGATTATGCTTGTTTTCTTTGTTGAAAAATGGAAAGCACAAAATCCAAGACCTACAGTATCTTGAATTACCTCAGGACCTGTTTCTGTCATGCTTAAACAAATCTGCTACAAAGAGCGTGGCTCTCATCAGTGATCTCTCTCTAAACCTGTGTCGGTTTATATTTAGAAATGGAGGTGGTTTTATTTTATTATAAAAACATTTGGGATGGGAAACAATTTGCACTTTTTCTGAATACATGGAAAGTGACATTTACAAAAATCTAGATTCTGGTTATTCTTTCTATCTTGAAGCTGTTTTTGTCAAGTTGTAAACATGTAGGAAGCAGTACTTCTCACAATATAATCTAGTATTGAAGATTCGTTTAAGCTCCACAGGTTGAATCCACAGGTTGAAATTCAGTGTAGGACTACCATTCATCTTTCCTTTAATAAACAGAGAAGGGAATTAAAAAAAAAAAAAAGTAAAAACCCCAAACTCAGTGATACCCAATCTTCTGTACATCTGAATTATGTTTTAAAAAGGAGAGTTTTTCTATTCTATGCAGTAAGTAACGAGTCAGTAGATTTTTCCTATGTTATTTCTGGCCAATAAACTTATCACTGTCTTTCTGTGGGTTCATAATATGCCTGAATCTTAGAGAAAAGAGAAGAAAAAGACAAGGGAAACAATTTTTGTCTTAATTGGTAAATGAACTGCAGTGTTCTCAGGATCTGTATTTAGCATGAAAACAGGCATTAGAATTGCAGATTTTGCTATCCATTTTGTTTCTAGGAACTGACAAACGTACAATTTGCAATCCTATATAATTATAATCTGATTCTAGAGAACTGTAATTTCTACCGATATCTAGAAATACATCATTTGAGAAATTTTCAGTACGCTCTGTACAGGGATTAATGGCAAAACCTTAATGAGAATTACACTGGTTAATTCCTTGGATATCATGCTGATATTGTATCTCCTCTCTATTTTGAGAGGTCAAATTATACTGAGAATCTGTAGTAGTACATGACTGGCAAAGAACGCTTGTGGTTTTGTATGATAGTTTTTCTTTGGCTTATAAAAACATGGTACCCTATTTGCTTAGTAATTGTCACGTGGTGAAAGAGAAAAATAATGCCTGACCTAGGTAAGAACAGTTTAAAAAATAGTAGATTGGATAAATGCTGAAATCTTTTTTTGATCTAATGCCTTTGGATATGTTGTTGCAGTTACGGATGACAGCTGCTTGCCAATTTAAGAAAAAAAAAAATACCTAAAGTTGACATACCTTTTAAAATCTAATTATCTTATGCACACTTTATTTTAAAGAAAAGGTTACTCTTGCATGTAAAATGTTTGTACAAATCCTAGGAGTTTTCAAAACAATCAGAAAAAGCGTCTTTAGTCTTTTTGCCTTTTTGTTTTCCTTCTTCTTGGTTACTGTTTGCTGAGACTGGTGAATATTTGACAGGCAGTTTAGAAACCAAAGATAAAAATTAATGATTTGTTATCAGCCTTTTCTTTTGGTGTTCACTATTTCATCTGCTATAAGCTTTTATTTTGCCAATACTTAGCTGTTTGGGCAGACTCAGATGGCAATGTTTATGTCCAGCAATAACAAGTTTTATTAGTCTGTTCAGGATCAGAACCCTAAAAATTAGGTGGTGTGCATGTATGAGACCCTATTTTCAGTCGTCTTCAAATATAGTGAAAATGGTGTTCTAGAGTCTGAAATGTCTTGCATGGGACACTGATGGAGGCTCTCGAACAGTACCACCCAGGCTGCTCACGTGAAGATGTTTTCAAGCCTAGAACTGTAATTTTGAAAAGATAGTTGCAGTTAGAAAATATAAATTAGTTGGGTCATGATAACTAGCTCTTAATTTCCCAGTAATTTGTTACTGTATCAAGTATAGGCTGTATAGTGCAGAACAGATTTTCAGCTGGAAATCCAAAGCTTTTTAGGGACGCCAATTCCCAGTTCTCTGAAACTGCGAGCTGCGTATTGTCTGACTCCTCTGCCACAGCCTTTCCCACAATCCTCACTTCTTGCTGGCAGCACACATGCTTGCATGTCTCATACATGTTGTAGAGCAAAATTTTGTCTTGAAAGAAAGGATTGCCATATCAATTAACTGCCCAATGCTGAAAGAATCCAACATTTGAGGCGTGCCAGTTAATGATGATAGTTTTTCAAACTGTATTAAAAAAAAGTAATAGTTTTTCAGATTTTCTTTCCCAGCATTTTTTATATACACATATATCTATGTCTAAATAGTTAAATATGAGGAAGTAATGTCCTGTCCAGTTATCTGTTGAGAGGTCAAGCTGGGCAGAGCAGATAATGTATTACTTTTATCAAGTTATCACACTTCTTAGTAATTAAATGCTTTCTTATATTTTTCCGTTTATGTATCACTACAGCAAAGCATTTCACGTAGCTCTTTGTAGCTCCACACAATATATTACAAAGTGTTGAGAGAACAATCCAGAGTAATTATTAGACTAAATGATAACTTCATTGGAGGCAGTTTGAGAGAACCAAACGAAGACAACTTGATGATCTTAATCAGTGAGAGGTCGCATTGCTGGGGTATTTTGGGTTTCTCACTTGCTGAAATATTAATGGCATATACTACATCTGGAACAACACTGGGAAAATCCTGAGATGCAACACCCTCTCTGTATTTATATGCTCTACCTTCTGTAGTTTTCCGTAATTTTCAATTTGCGATGCACACGTGCTTTCTGGCACTGCCCTTGCGAACTAAGCGTTTTTCAAATGTGCTATGTTTGTCATGAGATTCTGATTGAAGATTTGATTAAAGAGTTCCTGGCTTAACATATTAGCTTGATAGTTGATTTGAACTTAAAACTTTACACACCAGATGGATTCGTGTGTGCTCACGATTCGTATCAGGACAGATAATTCTAGCTGCTGGAATCTTTCCTCCATTGAGAAAGACTGCTGCAACCCTGGAAACTGAAGCTTTGTGTGAGGAAGTATCAGAAGTGGAGTCAAAAGATCACAGGGTAGATTTCCATTAACTGTTGGAGTTTTCTGTGTGGACAGGTGTTGTTTTGGATTGTAGTTTTGTGACAGAATTTTGATGATAGAAGTCGGAGACTTAAATAGCTGCAATCTTCCAGTTGTTTGGCACAAGAAGAACCCAGGCTTGTTTCTACTTCTTAATTTCATTTCCTCCAGTACACTTACTTAGGTAAAAGGGGCCTCATAATTGTCAGATGTAACAGAAATGGTCACAGAGTAGTCAAGAAGAGGTATAGTTGGGACTCTGACGATTCATAATGAAGATGGAAATAAAAATATTCCAATAACAAATATTTGATCTGTCTTAAATTTGACTAATTTATTTGAAATACTTCAAGCTGATATGTTAAACTAAGTATATAAATTCAAATGGGTGAGCACAGTTAATATTTATGACAATAAAAAATTACTAAAATTTATGCAATGTACATATCTTAGTATGCAACAAAAAGAGGTATGTTGCATAACGATGTTGAGTCTGTTACTTGATGTGACACTTCCAAGTACTTGTAAATGTAGTGAAAGCATTTTACTATTAAAAGGACTATTTTTTTTTCTCAATATGAAACACAAAAATGCATGCCAGCGTATTTGGGGTTAAATAAAGTATGGTCACAATACAGAAATATGGGTTTAATGGGAAAAGTTAGGTTTTTTCCTAAAATGTGTCAAAAAGTAGTATTTGTTCCTTTTCCTAATATGTCCTATGACATGAGATTCTATGTAGTATTATTCCTTGTCATGCTTTTCCCTCCTCCTGTTTATTTTCTCTCTGCAGTTATTTTTACTAGAGGAAGTTAGAAGCTGACACAGGCTGAAATTTGCATGTGGTAGTTAAGCTTTGGTGGCTGGGAATTACACACAGGTGTGGAGAAAATCACATAACGTAACAAAAAGAAAAAAAAGCTGATATGACTTATAAGAATGCATACTTCTCCACCCATAGAGAAAAATTTATAACAGAGAGAATTTTACCAACTGTGTGCTAAGCTGTTGCACTTTGCCTGACAGTAGTCTGACTTCTGTTGCCTCCTTTCCAAAATTACCTTCTTCCAACACAGAGCCTGGACTTAATAGTATCTTGGAAAGGGAGTTACTTGCCACGGAGAAAGGTGAAAGGCATGTCATAGAATCATAGAATAATTTGGGTTGGAAGGGACCTTTAAAGGTCATCGAGTCCAGCCCCTCCTGCAAGGAGCAGGGACATCTTCAACTAGAGCAGGTTGCTCAGAGCCCCGTCCAGCCTGGCCTCAACTGTTTCCAGGGGTGGAAACATCTCCAGCCTCTCTGGGCAACCTGGTCCAGTGTGTCATCAACCTCATCGTAAAACATTTCTCCCTTGTATCTAGTATGAATCTACCCTCTTTCAGCTTCAAACCACTCCCCCCTGTCCTATCGCTACAGGCCCTACTAAAAAGTCTGTCCCCATCTTTCTTAGTAGCGCGCTTTAAGTATTGAAAGGCCACAATCACGTCGTCTCCCCGGAGCCTTCTCTTCTCCAGGCTAAACAACCCCAGCTCTCTCAGCCTGTTCTCATAGGTGCTCCATCCCTCTGATCATTTTTGTGGCCCTCCTCTGGACGCGCTCCAACAGGTCCATGTCTTTCCTGCGCAGAGGACTCCGGAGCTGGATGCGGTACTCCAGGTGGGGTTTAACCGGTGCGGAGCAGAGGGGCAGAATCGCCTCCCTCGACCGGCTGGCCACGCTTCTTTTGATGCAGCCCAGCACACGGTTGGCTTTCTGGGCTGCGAGTGCACAGTGCCGGCTCACGTCCAGCTTTTCTCATACCTTCATCCCCCAGCCTGTCTTGATGCCGGGGGCTGCCCCGACCCGGGTGCAGGAACTTGCACTTGGCCTTGTTGAACCTCAAGAGCTTCACACAGGCCCACTTCTCGAGCTTGTCCAGGTGCCGCTGAATGGCATCCCATCCCTCAGGCATCATGTCAGCTGCACCACTCAGCTTGGAGTCATCTGCAAACTTGCTGACGGTGCACTCGATCCCACTGCCTATGGCGTTGGAGAAGATATTAAATAGCACTCGTCCCAGTACGGACCCGTGAGGGACACCACTCGTCACTGATCTCCATCTGGACACTGAACCGTTGACCGCTACTCTCTGGATGTGACCGTCCAGCCAATTCGACTCATCTGCCGAACAATCCATCCATCAAATCCGTATCTCGCCAATTTAGAGAGAGGGCTGTTATGGGGGACCGTGCCAAAGGCCTTACAGAAGTCCAGCTAGATGACAGCCATAGCTCTTCCCTTGTCCACTGATGCAGTCACTCCACCGCAGAAGGCCGCTAGGTTGGTCTGGCAAGACTTGCCCTTGGTGAAGCCATGCTGGCTGTCTTCTCGAATCACCTCCCTGTCCTCCATGGGCCGTGGCTTCTAGGAGGACCTCTTCCGTGATCCTCCCAGGCACAGAGGTGAGGCTGACAGGTCCCCTTCACGAGATCGGGTTGCTCAAAGCCCCAGCCAGCCTGCCCGTGAACACTTCCAGGGATGGGGCACCCACACCTCCCCTGGGCAACCTGCTCCCGTGCCTCACCACCCTCGTGGCCAGAGGCCGTTCCCTCAGCCCGCCCTTGTGTGCCGAGTGCCCCGGCCCCTCACCAGCTCGAAGGCCCTGGGCTGGGCCCACACCCCACGCATCACTGCCTTTCCTGGGCCGGGGGGACCAGGAGGGGACAGAGGAGGCCAGATGCCGCTGCCAAAGTACCAAACAAGAGAGGAGGAAAGCATTTTTTCTGTTATTTTCTTGGTTTATTGGTGGCTGGTTTGGGTCTTTTTAAATAGGGGGAGGAGATGTGGGATGGGAAAGAAGGGCTGACGCCACCCGCGGCGATCACCACAAGAATTGTTGATGCCAGCAGCTGGAACGGGTGAGCCCGCAGGGCGGCCAGGCGCAGAGGCTGGGCCTGTCAGCTGATGGCGGTGCGGCGGCCACGCCAGGCGCTCCTGCGATGTCGGGCGCTCCTGCGACGCCGGGCGCTCCTGCGACGCCGGTGCCGTGGCGTCATGGAGGGGAGGCCTGGCACGGTGTAGTGGTGCCAGGGGAGCCACGCTGCAGGTGGATCCACTTCCATCGGCTCTTCATCTGCGGGTAGATCCACCTCCATGGGCTCCATGCTGTCAGCCACATGGCAGATGTGGCTGATGGTGCCCCCCCTCTGCTGCCGCCTCCTTTTGCTCTGCGGTTGCTGCAGCCATGCGTCTTCTCTGCCCCCACGCAAAGACGGGCAGCCGTATACTTGGCTCTTGGGCCTCTTGTTTCCAGGCATGCTTGGAAGACGAGGCCCTCGAAGCTCAGTGAATTGTGGGCCAGCTGCTCTGCTTTTATAGGGCCCGGAACAATGGGCAGCGAGGTGGCTTGTGCCATCAGGAGGCCATTGTGATGGGGGTGCCCGTGGCCAAATATGGCTGTCCTGGGAGCTGGGGGGCCTGAAAGATGGCCTCATGTGGGAGAAGGAGGAGGGTCGGGGGGGCGGGGGGCCCCTTTCCTGGGGATCTCTCCCCGGTGCCCTTCTGCTGCCCCTCGGGCACAGGGACTGCCCTCCACCTCCCCTCGCGTGCCTGGGCTCCAGCCCCCTCCTCAGCCCGTGCCTGGGCTCCCCTGGACGAGACGGTGGCAAGGGTCTTACAGGAGGGTTGGGGATCCCTCAAAGGGATCAAGGGGGGCACTTGATGCAGCCCTCTAGAAGGGCATTTGGCCCTCTGCATCCAGGGACGCGCACATGATTGAACATGAACGGTCTTACTAGAAAAGGAGCTTCCAAAGCTAATGCCTAGTAGATGATGGCAGGACTACTGCATTTGCCCTCCAAAAGCGGCTGTGCCTCTACCTATTAAAGACGAGAGAGACTGGAAAACGGAGCTAGAAAACACGCTTTCACTACAACAAGCAAGGTGCTGCACAAGCCTTGCTTTGGTAAGATTTGGGCACCTCCGTAGCAAAGGACAGTGCCACTGAAGGATTCCTGAACAATTCAGGGCTACTGACCTTTTTTACAAAGGCAGTTACAGGATAATATCACACAAAGCTGAAGAAATCAGCTTCCTTGGGGGGGGAAGCTTATTATAATCTAACCAAGCAGGATCAGCTAAACCTTTCAAGGGGCATTTAAGAGTTCTTTGGAGGAAGACTCAACTCCACTGCTCTTCCCTGTGTCAACGATTACAAAGCCCTTCTGACTTGCCTTGGGCAAAGTATATGTCAATTTGCAGATTCTCCTTAAAACAGCAAGATCTGGTCCTCCGGACTTCTCTACATCAGCCTGGTTTTTGGCAACCTGAAGCAACTGAAGCTTGATGCAGTGTACTGAAGCATAGGATTGTAGAATCACATTGGTAAGATGGAATGGTTTGTGTTGGAAGGGACCTTTAAAGGTCATTGAGTCCAGCCCCTCCTGCAAGGAGCAGGGACATCTTCAACTAGAGCAGGTTGCTCAGAGCCCCGTCCAGCCTGGCCTCAACTGTTTCCAGGGGTGGAAACATCTCCAGCCTCTCTGGGCAACCTGGTCCAGTGTGTCATCAACCTCATCGTAAAACATTTCTCCCTTGTATCTAGTATGAATCTACCCTCTTTCAGCTTCAAACCACTCCCCCCTGTCCTATCGCTACAGGCCCTACTAAAAAGTCTGTCCCCATCTTTCTTAGTAGCGCGCTTTAAGTATTGAAAGGCCACAATCACGTCGTCTCCCCGGAGCCTTCTCTTCTCCAGGCTAAACAACCCCAGCTCTCTCAGCCTGTTCTCATAGGTGCTCCATCCCTCTGATCATTTTTGTGGCCCTCCTCTGGACGCGCTCCAACAGGTCCATGTCTTTCCTGCGCAGAGGACTCCGGAGCTGGATGCGGTACTCCAGGTGGGGTTTAACCGGTGCGGAGCAGAGGGGCAGAATCGCCTCCCTCGACCGGCTGGCCACGCTTCTTTTGATGCAGCCCAGCACACGGTTGGCTTTCTGGGCTGCGAGTGCACAGTGCCGGCTCACGTCCAGCTTTTCTCATACCTTCATCCCCCAGCCTGTCTTGATGCCGGGGGCTGCCCCGACCCGGGTGCAGGAACTTGCACTTGGCCTTGTTGAACCTCAAGAGCTTCACACGGGCCCACTTCTCGAGCTTGTCCAGGTGCCGCTGAATGGCATCCCATCCCTCAGGCATCATGTCAGCTGCACCACTCAGCTTGGAGTCATCTGCAAACTTGCTGACGGTGCACTCGATCCCACTGCCTATGGCGTTGGAGAAGATATTAAATAGCACTCGTCCCAGTACGGACCCGTGAGGGACACCACTCGTCACTGATCTCCATCCGGACACTGAACCGTTGACCGCTACTCTCTGGATGTGACCGTCCAGCCAATTCGACTCATCTGCCGAACAATCCATCCATCAAATCCGTATCTCGCCAATTTAGAGAGAGGGCTGTTATGGGGGACCGTGCCAAAGGCCTTACAGAAGTCCAGCTAGATGACAGCCATAGCTCTTCCCTTGTCCACTGATGCAGTCACTCCACCGCAGAAGGCCGCTAGGTTGGTCTGGCAAGACTTGCCCTTGGTGAAGCCATGCTGGCTGTCTTCTCGAATCACCTCCCTGTCCTCCATGGGCCGTGGCTTCTAGGAGGACCTCTTCCGTGATCCTCCCAGGCACAGAGGTGAGGCTGACAGGTCCCCTTCACGAGATCGGGTTGCTCAAAGCCCCAGCCAGCCTGCCTGTGAACACTTCCAGGGATGGGGCACCCACACCTCCCCTGGGCAACCTGCTCCCGTGCCTCACCACCCTCGTGGCCAGAGGCCGTTCCCTCAGCCCGCCCTTGTGTGCCGAGTGCCCCGGCCCCTCACCAGCTCGAAGGCCCTGGGCTGGGCCCACACCCCACGCATCACTGCCTTTCCTGGGCCGGGGGGACCAGGAGGGGACAGAGGAGGCCAGATGCCGCTGCCAAAGTACCAAACAAGAGAGGAGGAAAGCATTTTTTCTGTTATTTTCTTGGTTTATTGGTGGCTGGTTTGGGTCTTTTTAAATAGGGGGAGGAGATGTGGGATGGGAAAGAAGGGCTGACGCCACCCGCGGCGATCACCACAAGAATTGTTGATGCCGGCAGCTGGAACGGGTGAGCCCGCAGGGCGGCCAGGCGCAGAGGCTGGGCCTGTCAGCTGATGGCGGTGTGGCGGCCACGCCAGGCGCTCCTGCGATGTCGGGCGCTCCTGCGACGCCGGGCGCTCCTGCGACGCCGGTGCCGTGGCGTCATGGAGGGGAGGCCTGGCACGGTGTAGTGGTGCCAGGGGAGCCACGCTGCAGGTGGATCCACTTCCATCGGCTCTTCATCTGCGGGTAGATCCACCTCCATGGGCTCCACGCTGTCAGCCACATGGCAGATGTGGCTGATGGTGCCCCCCCTCTGCTGCCGCCTCCTTTTGCTCTGCGGTTGCTGCAGCCATGCGTCTTCTCTGCCCCCACGCAAAGACGGGCAGCCGTACACTTGGCTCTTGGGCCTCTTGTTTCCAGGCATGCTTGGAAGACGAGGCCCTCGAAGCTCAGCGAATTGTGGGCCAGCTGCTCTGCTTTTATAGGGCCTGGAACAATGGGCAGCGAGGTGGCTTGTGCCATCAGGAGGCCATTGTGATGGGGGTGCCCGTGGCCAAATATGGCTGTCCTGGGAGCTGGGGGGCCTGAAAGATGGCCTCATGTGGGAGAAGGAGGAGGGTCGGGGGGGCGGGGGGCCCCTTTCCTGGGGATTGCTCCCCGGTGCCCTTCTGCTGCCCCTCGGGCACAGGGACTGCCCTCCACCTCCCCTCGCGTGCCTGGGCTCCAGCCCCCTCCTCAGCCCGTGCCTGGGCTCCCCTGGACGAGACGGTGGCAAGGGTGTTACAGGAGGGTTGGGGGTCCCTCAAAGGGATCAAGGGGGGCACTTGATGCAGCCCTCTAGAAGGGCATTTGGCCCTCTGCATCCAGGGACGCGCACATGATTGAACATGAACGGTCTTACTAGAAAAGGAGCTTCCAAAGCTAATGCCTAGTAGATGATGGCAGGACTACTGCATTTGCCCTCCAAAAGCGGCTGTGCCTCTACCTATTAAAGACGAGAGAGACTGGAAAACGGAGCTAGAAAACACGCTTTCACTACAACAAGCAAGGTGCTGCACAAGCCTTGCTTTGGTAAGATTTGGGCACCTCCGTAGCAAAGGACAGTGCCACTGAAGGATTCCTGAACAATTCAGGGCTACTGACCTTTTTTACAAAGGCAGTTACAGGATAATATCACACAAAGCTGAAGAAATCAGCTTCCTTGGGGGGAAGCTTATTATAATCTAACCAAGCAGGATCAGCTAAACCTTTCAAGGGGCATTTAAGAGTTCTTTGGAGGAAGACTCAACTCCACTGCTCTTCCCTGTGTCAACGATTACAAAGCCCTTCTGACTTGCCTTGGGCAAAGTATATGTCAATTTGCAGATTCTCCTTAAAACAGCAAGATCTGGTCCTCCGGACTTCTCTACATCAGCCTGGTTTTTGGCAACCTGAAGCAACTGAAGCTTGATGCAGTGTACTGAAGCATAGGATTGTAGAATCACATTGGTAAGATGGAATGGTTTGTGTTGGAAGGGACCTTTAAAGGTCATTGAGTCCAGCCCCTCCTGCAAGGAGCAGGGACATCTTCAACTAGAGCAGGTTGCTCAGAGCCCCGTCCAGCCTGGCCTCAACTGTTTCCAGGGGTGGAAACATCTCCAGCCTCTCTGGGCAACCTGGTCCAGTGTGTCATCAACCTCATCGTAAAACATTTCTCCCTTGTATCTAGTATGAATCTACCCTCTTTCAGCTTCAAACCACTACCCCCTGTCCTATCGCTACAGGCCCTACTAAAAAGTCTGTCCCCATCTTTCTTAGTAGCGCGCTTTAAGTATTGAAAGGCCACAATCACGTCGTCTCCCCGGAGCCTTCTCTTCTCCAGGCTAAACAACCCCAGCTCTCTCAGCCTGTTCTCATAGGTGCTCCATCCCTCTGATCATTTTTGTGGCCCTCCTCTGGACGCGCTCCAACAGGTCCATGTCTTTCCTGCGCAGAGGACTCCGGAGCTGGATGCGGTACTCCAGGTGGGGTTTAACCGGTGCGGAGCAGAGGGGCAGAATCGCCTCCCTCGACCGGCTGGCCACGCTTCTTTTGATGCAGCCCAGCACACGGTTGGCTTTCTGGGCTGCGAGTGCACAGTGCCGGCTCACGTCCAGCTTTTCTCATACCTTCATCCCCCAGCCTGTCTTGATGCCGGGGGCTGCCCCGACCCGGGTGCAGGAACTTGCACTTGGCCTTGTTGAACCTCAAGAGCTTCACACGGGCCCACTTCTCGAGCTTGTCCAGGTGCCGCTGAATGGCATCCCATCCCTCAGGCATCATGTCAGCTGCACCACTCAGCTTGGAGTCATCTGCAAACTTGCTGACGGTGCACTCGATCCCACTGCCTATGGCGTTGGAGAAGATATTAAATAGCACTCGTCCCAGTACGGACCCGTGAGGGACACCACTCGTCACTGATCTCCATCCGGACACTGAACCGTTGACCGCTACTCTCTGGATGTGACCGTCCAGCCAATTCGACTCATCTGCCGAACAATCCATCCATCAAATCCGTATCTCGCCAATTTAGAGAGAGGGCTGTTATGGGGGACCGTGCCAAAGGCCTTACAGAAGTCCAGCTAGATGACAGCCATAGCTCTTCCCTTGTCCACTGATGCAGTCACTCCACCGCAGAAGGCCGCTAGGTTGGTCTGGCAAGACTTGCCCTTGGTGAAGCCATGCTGGCTGTCTTCTCGAATCACCTCCCTGTCCTCCATGGGCCGTGGCTTCTAGGAGGACCTCTTCCGTGATCCTCCCAGGCACAGAGGTGAGGCTGACAGGTCCCCTTCACGAGATCGGGTTGCTCAAAGCCCCAGCCAGCCTGCCCGTGAACACTTCCAGGGATGGGGCACCCACACCTCCCCTGGGCAACCTGCTCCCGTGCCTCACCACCCTCGTGGCCAGAGGCCGTTCCCTCAGCCCGCCCTTGTGTGCCGAGTGCCCCGGCCCCTCACCAGCTCGAAGGCCCTGGGCTGGGCCCACACCCCACGCATCACTGCCTTTCCTGGGCCGGGGGGACCAGGAGGGGACAGAGG
Organism: Nipponia nippon; assembly: GCF_047370975.1. Classification (NCBI taxonomy): domain Eukaryota; kingdom Metazoa; phylum Chordata; class Aves; order Pelecaniformes; family Threskiornithidae; genus Nipponia; species Nipponia nippon. Next base: position 13,977,575 of record NW_028262291.1, on the reverse strand, counting down.
AGGCCAGATGCCGCTGCCAAAGTACCAAACAAGAGAGGAGGAAAGCATTTTTTCTGTTATTTTCTTGGTTTATTGGTGGCTGGTTTGGGTCTTTTTAAATAGGGGGAGGAGATGTGGGATGGGAAAGAAGGGCTGACGCCACCCGCGGCGATCACCACAAGAATTGTTGATGCCGGCAGCTGGAACGGGTGAGCCCGCAGGGCGGCCAGGCGCAGAGGCTGGGCCTGTCAGCTGATGGCGGTGCGGCGGCCACGCCAGGCGCTCCTGCGATGTCGGGCGCTCCTGCGACGCCGGGCGCTCCTGCGACGCCGGTGCCGTGGCGTCATGGAGGGGAGGCCTGGCACGGTGTAGTGGTGCCAGGGGAGCCACGCTGCAGGTGGATCCACTTCCATCGGCTCTTCATCTGCGGGTAGATCCACCTCCATGGGCTCCACGCTGTCAGCCACATGGCAGATGTGGCTGATGGTGCCCCCCCTCTGCTGCCGCCTCCTTTTGCTCTGCGGTTGCTGCAGCCATGCGTCTTCTCTGCCCCCACGCAAAGACGGGCAGCCGTATACTTGGCTCTTGGGCCTCTTGTTTCCAGGCATGCTTGGAAGACGAGGCCCTCGAAGCTCAGTGAATTGTGGGCCAGCTGCTCTGCTTTTATAGGGCCCGGAACAATGGGCAGCGAGGTGGCTTGTGCCATCAGGAGGCCATTGTGATGGGGGTGCCCGTGGCCAAATATGGCTGTCCTGGGAGCTGGGGGGCCTGAAAGATGGCCTCATGTGGGAGAAGGAGGAGGGTCGGGGGGGCGGGGGGCCCCTTTCCTGGGGATTGCTCCCCGGTGCCCTTCTGCTGCCCCTTGGGCACAGGGACTGCCCTCCACCTCCCCTCGCGTGCCTGGGCTCCAGCCCCCTCCTCAGCTCGTGCCTGGGCTCCCCTGGACGAGACGGTGGCAAGGGTGTTACAGGAGGGTTGGGGGTCCCTCAAAGGGATCAAGGGGGGCACTTGATGCAGCCCTCTAGAAGGGCATTTGGCCCTCTGCATCCAGGGACGCGCACATGATTGAACATGAACGGTCTTACTAGAAAAGGAGCTTCCAAAGCTAATGCCTAGTAGATGATGGCAGGACTACTGCATTTGCCCTCCAAAAGCGGCTGTGCCTCTACCTATTAAAGACGAGAGAGACTGGAAAACGGAGCTAGAAAACACGCTTTCACTACAACAAGCAAGGTGCTGCACAAGCCTTGCTTTGGTAAGATTTGGGCACCTCCGTAGCAAAGGACAGTGCCACTGAAGGATTCCTGAACAATTCAGGGCTACTGACCTTTTTTACAAAGGCAGTTACAGGATAATATCACACAAAGCTGAAGAAATCAGCTTCCTTGGGGGGAAGCTTATTATAATCTAACCAAGCAGGATCAGCTAAACCTTTCAAGGGGCATTTAAGAGTTCTTTGGAGGAAGACTCAACTCCACTGCTCTTCCCTGTGTCAACGATTACAAAGCCCTTCTGACTTGCCTTGGGCAAAGTATATGTCAATTTGCAGATTCTCCTTAAAACAGCAAGATCTGGTCCTCCGGACTTCTCTACATCAGCCTGGTTTTTGGCAACCTGAAGCAACTGAAGCTTGATGCAGTGTACTGAAGCATAGGATTGTAGAATCACATTGGTAAGATGGAATGGTTTGTGTTGGAAGGGACCTTTAAAGGTCATTGAGTCCAGCCCCTCCTGCAAGGAGCAGGGACATCTTCAACTAGAGCAGGTTGCTCAGAGCCCCGTCCAGCCTGGCCTCAACTGTTTCCAGGGGTGGAAACATCTCCAGCCTCTCTGGGCAACCTGGTCCAGTGTGTCATCAACCTCATCGTAAAACATTTCTCCCTTGTATCTAGTATGAATCTACCCTCTTTCAGCTTCAAACCACTCCCCCCTGTCCTATCGCTACAGGCCCTACTAAAAAGTCTGTCCCCATCTTTCTTAGTAGCGCGCTTTAAGTATTGAAAGGCCACAATCACGTCGTCTCCCCGGAGCCTTCTCTTCTCCAGGCTAAACAACCCCAGCTCTCTCAGCCTGTTCTCATAGGTGCTCCATCCCTCTGATCATTTTTGTGGCCCTCCTCTGGACGCGCTCCAACAGGTCCATGTCTTTCCTGCGCAGAGGACTCCGGAGCTGGATGCGGTACTCCAGGTGGGGTCTCACCGGTGCGGAGCAGAGGGGCAGAATCGCCTCCCTTGACCGGCTGGCCACGCTTCTTTTGATGTAGCCCAGGATACAGTTGGCTTTCTGGCCTGATGACTAAGATTGTGGAGTGTGATTTTTTAATAATCTTAAACACCTGGAAAATCTAATGTGTGACAGAGACTTTGGGTTTAATGTAGTTTCAACAGTTTTGAACAGTTTCGTATAATAAGGTATATTAATATAATAGTGATGTAATGATATCAATTGGTTATTTTGCATACCTATATGTGTTGGGGAGGGGAGTACTTTCATCAGATTTTGCTGATTTATTGCCTTAAAATGATTCATAGAGAAAGCCCAATACTGGAAAAGTTTTATTGGGCAAAATTCCTTTGGGAATTTCTTTGGTTGCTTGCATGCCTACCCCCTCCGGAGCCTCCACGATACGTCATCTATCTTTTGTGCTTCTCACTCACTACTCTGTAGCCTCTCCGGCCTTCCTTGTTGCTTATTTTGACAGTCAGGCAGGTGGACAGGTGTAGGATTAGATATCGCAGGCCTGCCAGGTGCTCAGTTCTGTAGGTTTTATCTTTCCGTTAGAAAATGTGAATGCTTTTGGGTTTTTTTTCTGATTTAGAGCAGATGTGAATTTCAGGATGTCAGATTTCAAAATCTGGAGCTGAGCAATGTAATGGAATGATTTTTCTCCGACCAGCCCTGCCTTTGGCAGGAGCTTGTTGTGGTGGTCCACCACAGTCTTGTGGGGTAGAGCCCCCTCCAGTTCTCCAAGGAGCAGAATTCTTGAGTGGAAGCCAACAACATAGGATGGGCTCACAGATCTCATTGATGTCTGCTGCACTGGGAAGCCTTCATGTATGAATGTCAGTCCTTAATTAGTTTCCTACATAATGGATAATGTACCCTAAAGGATTCATTCACTGTGCAGTGCCATCCAGGCGGCCACCATGTTTGCCTTCACTGTAAACTCCCAGAGGAATGACTGACTTAGGTAATTGGAGGGACCAGCTTTTACAGGACAGTCATTAATACCCTCTTTGTGAGTAAAGCTCTCATGTTGGTTACCTGCCACTGCTTCTCAGTATCTGTTTGCCTCACAGCTGCAGAAAACTCTCTGACCATGTTGTAAGTTTTCCTGACACTTCCTAAGCCTTGAGAGTGGATTCTACTTACCCGCCTTTGGTTGCACACAGAAGCAAAGGAAGGAGATTGGCTTAGCTCTGAAATGGAGAATAATGCTCTCCAGGTTGTTTACTCACAAGATCATCTTTTCAGAGGGAACTGATAAATTAGAAAAGATGAAATGTGTAATTTCTTCTGAAATTATCTTTGAATACTGTAGACATTACCACGTTTTAGAAAGGAGTGAATATCTTTGTCTCATTAAAAAAACAAAAACAAAAAACAAAAACCCAAGGGAAAAACATCGCCATCCCAACCTTATTTTTATTATGCTTTTCTAAGATTGTATTAATATCTGGAAGATTACCTTAGAAATACTGTCTCTTTTGTGCAGGTGCTGTATATGCACATTGTGAAAACAATTCTCTGTCTCCAGGAGTTTATAATTAAAAATCCCAACCTGAAAGGGTTTATACACATGCATCTTTTTATGCCATGTGAAATTAATGGGAACATTTTCATGAGATTGAATTAACGTTGTTGGGGATCAGGGCCCAAGTATGTGGATCAGACTGTATGGAATACCTCATCTGCATAGAGTGCTGTTAGAAATAATGACTTAGTTTTCATTACTGGGTACAAAATCTAAGCCAAGTGGTGGTTGTTACTTTTGCCAGCCATGAACATCTTACCAATCTTGAAATCTGTATCATGTCCTTAGGCACCAGGATCTGACAAACTCATTTTCCCGCTGAAAATGTTGTCCAGGATTGCCAGAATTTGCTACTTGTGTAGAAGGTAACTACAGATAATGAACTCAAACCAAAATGCAAAATCTGCTTTCTTCAGTTCTAGCAAAAGAGTTCTAGATTGGATTATAAAGATAGTATGTGTGGGGGGAAAAAGTGACAAAATATTTTGTTTCAGGGTTAGTATTTATCATGAAATGACATGTCTTCCCTTAGAAACTGTATTCCATAGAAACTGTAAAACCACCTGTAAAAAGGAAAAAGGAGCTTGGCTGTTTCACATCGATAACATCTCCTATCAGTGTTGTAATTCTTACTGTATTTTTCTTCAGTTTTGATTGTTAAAGCAGCTCAGGGAGACTAGGTAGTCTCTTTTGCCTTTATTTTCAATAAATTGGTAGCTTAATTTTACTATTCCTTTAAAAATCCAGTAAATACAACTGTATCTTTTTCCTATCCTGTCCTAAATACATAGGTAGGCAGTGAGATCTGTTAATAAGTTGCTGCATTAGCAAATTGCCTCAGATATCATCTCTTCAGCAGCAGCGTGTTTGATCTACGTATTTGTGCCTGTGTTTACATGCCTACTGCAGGGAGAAGCCTCACTGAACACCTGCAGCATTGACCCTATCGTTGGGATCAGTGTTTTGTTTGTTAAATTCTTCACAATTATACTATTATTTTAAAGGCCAGCATTGTTTTTAGGTTAGTTACTGTACCTGTAATGCTTCATTCTTGCATCATGAAGGTGTTTCCAAGAGGAGTTAAGACTTGTTTGTTAATCTCATTTTACAGGTGTCTTGGAAGGTTATACTGTTTGAGGCAAAATAGGTCCAGTATGCTGCCAATGGACAAAACCATGTTTCATAGAACAGGTATAAGAGAGGGAGGGAAAGGAGCCAGCAGTCATCTTATGCAGGTTTTCTCTTGATCAGAGTGGTTCACAGTCTTCCATATCAGAATCGCAGAGGTCTTTTCTAGGTGACATCTTTTACCAGTGCAGCAGCAGTGGAATGGGAGAGTTGTCGTGGTCCTCTGAGGTCCAGGCCGAGAACTCCTGTTCTGCAGTGTATGTGTAAGTGCAGTCTCCTTATCCAGACAATACTTTTCCCTAGTTTCTGCTCATTTAATTTACTGTTTGTTGTGGTCAGATACTTTGTGCATTAATGGGTTGGTTTTGTTTGTGCGTATATTTTACTGTTCTAATCATTGAGGTTGGTTGAATTTTGGTACTGAAAGAGAAATCAGACTGACTGTTAGGGCTGGATCTTCCCTGTGGCTGGCAGAGATGCGTTTTCAATAAACGTACTTCCTGAAAGCCATGTCATTTGTCATCTGGATCCATCTGCATTGCAGGTAGTGTATCTCCAGGTCAGGGTTTTTTTTTTTTTTTTCCTTCCCTATTTGCTCCTATTCAGGCACTTCTCATCAGTCTGCTTTAAATACATTTTAGCATAGCTCACGTAATACCCAAAGGCTACTGTGTGTTTGTGCTCCATCATTCGTGTTTATTAAATTCAATTCTCTCTTTTGAGGCATAGATATTCTTTCTAACATTGTGTTCAGAGTTTGTGTGTTTTGAGGGAGGGCAAGAAATAGTCTGGCCATCCACTCTTCCCTTAGGTGTTATTTTCATTACCTGCAATTTACTGCTGTGTGCTATCTTATTCACCTCTGTGTAATTGCAGAGAATGAATCTGTACAAATATTAGTTCAACTGATCTTTCCAGGGCAATAGTGGCAGCCCCGTGGTTTGGGTTATTTAAAACATTCAATGTGCTTTAGGGAATAGTTTTGCTTTTCCTCTCGTTAGATCTTTTCCTGGCTTCTTACCATCCTCACTGAAAGCTGTCAGCCTAGACATTTCAGATCCAAAACTGTAGTTTCTTTTTCCCAGTGACTTCAGTTTTGTTCCTGGAAGGTGTATAGCAGTTTTCTGATTGACCTCAAAGCTGGATCTCATTAATACAAAGCATATCTACAGTATCTGTAGAGCTCCTGTTGTTCCCTTCGGCACTGGGAGTCTGTTGGGCTGTTTGCTCTTGGTCAGTGCTTGGTTGTATATATCCTGTAATATACCCATCTTCTAATGTATTTTTACCTGACTATGATGATTTTTTTTTAAACTTATTCTGGATGAAACATTTAAAAGACTTGATTTCTACAGTTTCTATTGCTTTCAATATCCTTGAAGTTGTAACAATTGGACATGGATTTTGATGAACTGCTAATTAAAAGAGAGCAAAAATACAATTCTGTGGTCATGCTGAGGATTTGGCTGGAGTTTAGCTTAAAAATTATCTACCTGGAATTAAGAAAAAAATTATGAATGTGTGTTCCCGTTGTTACATTTTCTTTCAGTTTATCTGCTTGTATAATCTGCCACGTAGCGCAGTTGGGACACTGATGTTTTAGTTGTGTGTGACATCTGAAAGGAGGACACTATTCACAGAATCTGGAAGGGGCTTCTGGAGGCTGGAAAGGACCTCTGGAGTTCTCCAGTCCAATGTCCTGCTCACAGCACGGTCAGCTGTGAGGTCAGAGCAGGTTGCTCAGTGCTTTATTCATTTGGGTCTTGAAAACGCCAAGGATGGAGACTGCACAACCTTTCTGGACTGCCTGGTATTAGAAGGCTGCGGTTAGGTCTCTCCAAAGCTGTCCCTTTTCCAGGCTGAACATGACGAGCTCCCTCAACCTCTCCTCACAGGACAGGTGCTCCATCCCCCAGACCTCCTCAGTTACCCTCTTTTGGGCTTGCTCCAGTAGATCAACATCTTTCTTGTACCAAGGGGCTCAAAACTGGATGCAGTTTTCTATATGGGGTCTCACAAGTGCAGAGGAAAGGCAGGATGTTAATCACTTCCCCTGATCTAATGGCCACGCTCCCGTCAGTACAGCCCAGGGTGCTGTTTGCTGCCTTCGCTGCCAGGGCACACCGCTGGCTCATGTCCAGCTCGCTGTCCACCAAGAACCCAGGTCCTGTTTGGCCAGACGGTCCCCAGCCTGTATTGTTGCTGGGGAGTCTTCCTTCCCAGATGCAGGGCTTTGCGTTTGTCCTTGTTAAATTCCATAAGGCTCCTGTTGACCCATTCCTCCAGCCTGTCAGGGTCCCTCTGAACAGCAGCCCTGCCCTGAGTATATTGACTGGTCCCCCCAACTTGTCACCTCTGCAGATGTGATAAGGGTGCACTCTGTTGTCTCCTCCAGGTCGTTGATAAAGATGTTATGTCTTGCCCAGGTGCAAATACTTATCATATGACTGAGGAAGGATGGAAAAGAAAAATGTTAGCAAATAATGTCCTGCATTGACTTACTGGAAAAAGAGAGTGCTAAAAAGTTTTTTGTTGTTCTTTTTAAATCCCCCAAACAGAACTGTTGGACAAACATAATGAGCATCATAGATCTTAATGTACAATGGACATTTAGTTAAACGTTACTGAAGCAAATAGGACCAACAATTCAGGAAGGTCTTGTTCATTTACTGATTTTTAAGCTGCTTTGCCAGCCAGGATTTGAAAAGAAAATAAAGCATTTGGCTCTGTAATTATTTGTGCAACTACAAATTTAGTCTCTGCTTTCAGCCATCTGCCCTGCAGGCATTACTTTTAGTGCCATTTGGATCATTGGCACAGTGTATGATCCTCTGCATCTTCTTGTGTTTTGTGGCTGACTTGGTGCTGATAATTCTGATACAAATACCTGTGTTCATATTCCTGCCTTTCTTCCCCTATCTTTTTGCTTGATCTCTTTCAGTCTTTTTAAGGGTCTTCAGAAGAGCTGCATGGGCAGGGGAAGCAATGCTGTATTCTTGGACAGGCACGCTATTATTTATTGTGCGAGATTCAGAGTGAAACAATTTTATTCCTCTGAAGCGTCACGTGAAGAAACGCAGTCTTCATTTCTGTAGTAGTTGCAGTGCTTGTACTCGACTGGTCAGTCCAGTGGTAACTGATAGGTGTACCAGTAATGGTAGGCTGTTGCCCTCTGCCCTATGAGTATGGCATGGGAGAAATGAAAGAGCTGCTGCTGTTGTTGCTTTTGGCAGTAGAAGGGCAAACTAAGATTGAATGTCCTTGGGCTGCTCCTCAATGAAGAAGATGGCCAGACTTTTGCTTGCTTAGATGGCCCAGGAACTCATTTTACCATAAAGCTGCAGGTTTTACTCTAAATCAGATGACTGAGCAACTGCTTTGGGGTCAGAAAACCTTGGTGATTCCTAGCATGAGGGGAGCCTTCACAGTCTTTCAGAGGATTTGTTTCATTTAAGTCTTTGATTAGGGTGTGTGTCTGATATAATAATGTTCTCCCAAGAGGCTTCTGGTGAACTCAGCGTATAGTGTACATGGGGGAGACAACCTTATTTTAAGTCGGGACTTGCAGGTGTTGGGACTTCATAGAGATTGCTGGCTTCACTGGTTAGGAATTCATTGAATTTCACTTTGAAGAACCTAACTGTGTGCCATTCCTTCTGGAGCATGGCTTCAGCCTGCAGGTCCCTGACCCTGTTAATGGGCTTTTACAGTAGCATTTCATCAGTGCTGCTGGAAAGCTTGTTCCTAAAGGCTTAACAGTAACATTATCCAGAGCAGTTGGATTTTATGGAACTGCAGAGACTTTATGGAAGTATAGAGATTATAGAGAAGTGTAATTGGGTGAAAATGACAGATGGTATCCAATAAGCCAAGTGCTATCTCTTTGCAGGAATTTTTTTTCATATGTTTTTAGAGACGTTGTAATGTTCAAATGGTACGTTACACCCATTCTTGTCCTTTTGAGTCAGCCTTGTTCTAAAAGATCCCGTAACCCGTTTCTCTTAACACAGCAACATACCAGCTTTCTTCACAGCAATTGTGCCTGGAAAAGATCTGAGTGATCTTGAAGATTAGTCTGGTACGGTGTATTTTTTTTTCTTTCTATCTGGTTTGATCATCCATTGTTTTTGAATTGCAGTTGACAATATGGCAGAAGAAACTAGAGATGAAAATACCTCTCTAATTTTCCATTGCTTCTGGTTTAGCGTTGTAAGTGGGAGTAATATTTTCTTATCCAATTCCTCATCTTTTTATAATGTGAACTGTTTGTTCCAGGAATTTTCCCTGACTATGTACATTCATTTTGCTTGTGCAAAGGTCCCTGATTTCACGTAGAGTTTTTGGGTGATGCTGTTAGTAATGTATTATCATGAAGCAGCAAAAGGAGTAAATGCAAGGGTGACACTTTTAAACACTGTATGAAAGTTTAGTGATAGTTTATGTCTTTGCTTGTTTGACCAGTAACACTTCTCACTGCAATTAGTGCTGGGCTGCAGAGATGTGATAGATGTGATTTTGGACCTTTGTCCTGGTAAATGTTCCTTTATGAAGCAGTGTCAGGAAGGAACAAAAACATTGCCTCATTTGTCAGGCAGAAACAACATAGCTGCTTTACTGTGTCAGACTTTTTGTTTTAAAAAAATAAATAAAATCAGTGACTACATGCATCTTGTACATTCTAATTGAAAACATTTCTTAGTTATTTTTTCTTGCAGTGGCTTACTGAAATGTGAGCAGTTTGCATGTTCAAAGAGTAAAGGTGGAGTACTTGCTGTGAAATGCGTTGTTATTTGAATTAAGGCTTTTCCAATTTTACTTAAATCGAGATCAGTCCATGTGGAATTACAGTAAAATGTAGCAAGATGTTGATTTACAGAAGCTCCCACCTTCAGCTCAGAAGTAAATTGTGGAGCTTCATGTAATCATGAAGCTTCATCCTTAAAACCTGATTGGTTTTGGGTTTCTCTCTAAATTATTTTTGAGGAATACAGATTATGAAGAGCTTAGAATACTAAAATTCTTGCTTATATTTTTGTCTTCATTATGACATGCAGCAGTGTAGAAAGCCTGGTTATTTTTGGTAAATTGAATTTAATGTTGAAGCTGCCTCTGTAAAATAATTTTTATGTCTTAAAAAGGTGGTATGAAAGGTAACACTGACAAAAAGGTTCATTTAATGTATTTCCCTTTACAAATAGGAGGTGGGGATATTTGCATCAAAGGCCATGTTTAAAATGTGAAAATATGCTATATAAATTTAATACTTAAGTCTCTGTGAGCCTTGGTCCAGGCTGCTAATATGAATCTTTTAAGATTTAAGCCCAACATCCAATAAGCCCTAATAGGTGGGTTCCTTGAGTTATGTATAGATGGATGAGTCTTCCCTGGAGGAAATATATACAAACTCTGATTAGTTAACTGAATTTGGACTAGACTATTCCTGCAAACCTGAAGTGCTGTTTACAATATTATATATAGTGTAAAATTGCTTTTTGTTTTAAATGGGGTCAAAGCCATAGCCAAGATTCCAGGTGGATACATGATACTTGATCAAACAGGAGTAAAAATGAACCTTGCTGGATCTTCAGGATGCTTCACCATGCTCAGCAGATTGCTAATATGTGTGCATTCTCTTCAATAATTCAATTTTCAGGAATTATAAAGTTATATTCCTCTATTAAGACTGACTGAGTTTCATGCTGCTGCTGGGATTTTCTAGCATCGCATCAAACATGTAGGCAGAATTGTTCTAACAGCCTTGCTCTCTATGAGATGATTTCCTGCAGTGGTCCTTCCATGTTACAGCTATAGTTTTTCCACTGTACTGGGCCTTTAGTCTCTGACCATCCCAGTTATTTGGACCACTGAGTGACAAAACCTTGGCCACTTCTGAAACTGGGCAGGATAGGCTGGGTTCTCACCGTGTGCACAACTCTTCCAGAGGAAAGAGCAACTGATTTCGGTTCTTTTCAAAGACCAGGAAGGGCAAAGGCTGTGCTTCTGCTACAAGACTTTTGTGTTTTCCAAAGAAAGAATAGGGTCGGTTCTCTGGATTTCAGCTCTTGAACCCTGGATCATCTGTTAAGAGTGCACGGACTGTCAGACGCTGTGGCAAGATCGTCCACTAAATCTTTCTGCAAGGCTTCACTGAAGTGTGAGAAAGGGTCAGTGGTGGTTACACGCTTGCATCTCAGAGTCCACTGCAGATGTTTTTAAGGACAGCAAGAGTGAGGGCCTGATGGCATTGCTATGGAAACAAAGCTTATTATTTTTATTTATTTATTTAGTCATTCCGCCATCCATCCATCCATTTATTTATTTATTTATTAAAAACCTGGTGTCCCTTAATAGGAAATCTTGGGAGTCATCGAGTCTCAGGAGAGTTCTTCCATTGAAAATCAGGGAATGTGAAATATTAGCTGCTAATCAGCAACTCCAAGGTCCACTAGTCCTGTAGAAAATATTAACAAAGTACACAGTCTCAAACTAGAGTGCTCTGCTATTCTAGCAGAAGACTATATAGGCTCAATTGGATCCTCTTTTTATTTGGACTTGCATAATGATTACTTAGGCATCAAGAAAAGACAGAACTGCAGCTTTTCACTGATGCTGGCATTGAGTAACTGTTAAAATAGACAGAGTTGGTGGTAATGAGATTACTTTTAAGGCCTTTTTTACACTGTGGAGGATTCAAGAGAGTGGTGTGTCTGTCTGGTGGGAGTAAAGCAATCTAGTCCAAGTCCAGTAATCTGGAGGGGGTGAGAATTGTTGAAATGACTGTATTCTGCTGAACCTCAGTATCATTGAAGAAAGCTGGAGCTCAATTTTAGTTGTTGAATGTTATGGCTTAAATAATGCAAGGCTTGTAGTCAATGCATATTTACAAAAGGATTGTGGAAAACAGCCCAGAACTTCATAAAATATGAAGTGAGAGAATGAAGGACCTGGAAGTTCCAGACAAGCTTGTCAGCTGGTTTTCAAGGCATGCTGCTTTTGGTGTCAGCTGTGATTGCATATATTCAGAGGCTTTAAAAACAACGTCTTGCAGTAGAAGGGCAATATGGAGAGGTGTTTTAGTATTACAGCATCCACAGTTTTTGGATGGAGGTTCATTTTTTTGGCAGGCCTTTGGTGTGTCTGATAGTTGCTTTGCATTCGTGGAATACTGAATCAATGCAAATCACACACTGCCTCTGACTGGGTTTGCTATGGTTTGCTTACTTAAACTGCCATGTTTCCTGTGGTAAGGCTGGGCATAAAGAGACCTGAGGGAGCTGTGCTTGTTTACCTGAACCTGAATTTAGCTTGTTGTGGCTTCCCAGGGAGTCACAGGTAAGGTTTAGAACCCAACCGAAGACATTTCCCTGCTCCCTTGTTCCATGCAGTGTGTTATGCCAAGATACGGTGTGATGGGAAAGCAGAGGAAGCTAGAGTCATCCGGAGCGCTTAGACACCTTGTCTGTGATACAGAATTTAGCGTTATAGCCAATCCAGCATAATACTGATAACCATTATATTCACATAAAGATAATTACTGAACTGGTAGTTTATGGGAATGTCTGAGATATGTATATATAGCTCATTTAACATATCTGAGGGAGTCAGCATAGTCTGATTTATAGAGCAGAAGATGAGAAGAGATCAGAGTTTTCTCCTTAGCTCTGCAAATGACTGGTGGAGTGGAGCAATATTGGCTCTTGACCTCCTTGGGTATTATAGCTGTATATGCGTTGCTGCCTCTGCAGTTCTTATGGTCTGTATTAGCATCATTACATGGTTTTGGCTTTTTTCAAGCATTGTCTTAAATGAGGAGGATTTGTTCGGGTCATTAAGCCTGAAACTTTATACTTAGGCATCTTTTACTCAATTGTTTGGCCAAAGATATCTGTTTGGGTAGTTTTACTTTCTAGCAGTGCGGCTAATATATACTGCAGTTGTAGTGAAGCACTTGAAAAAAACCTGATGTTGTATACCATGGTGGAATGTGTGTGTGTGTGTCTTCTTTTTATAACTTGTTTCTGTAATTTATCGAACAAAGAATGCTTGGCATAAAGCAGAACCTTTTGGTGAGTGTGAGGGTTTTTTTTCTCTAATTTTTTTGTGGACTATGAGTAATGCATTACCTCTAAAAGAGACTGTGTAATTTCATACCCAAGGTACTTGTACAGCATAGATTCATTCTGTGGAACATCAGCCTTTTGTAACACATAACCTGAGTATAAATTGTAAAAGGCTGATGCTACAAATAATGCCTAATTATAGGTCTTTGATAATGCTGGCATTGGAAAGGTGGCATTCTGCATGCCTTTATTAGCTCTCCTATCTAACTCTACTATAATGTTACTGTCTCCTAAAGAGTATATATTAATACCTGGGAAGTCACATTTTTTATGAAATTTCCATTGTGATACAGTTTGGTTGTATGTAGGTCAGAATCCAGGCTCATTTGTCCTGGATTTTTTCTTTTTTTCTTTTTGATTGTTAAGAGTGATTATAAAAAAAGACTAATTTTTTATAAAAATATGTTGTAAGAGAAAATGCATTCCACTTGTAAGAGGCTATTTTTTTGGTTCTATAGAACTGTTTTCCTTGTAGATGATATATTACAGTTTAAAAGATTTAATTATCTATGTTCAATGTTTAACCATAATGTTCTTACAATAGAGACCTTTGTTCTCTAGAAAAATAAAGTGTAGTCAGTAGTTTCATAAAATACTTCACAAAAGTAATTTTCTGATTTCAATGCAATTAGTTTTTAACATCTAATTAATGAAAATGATTGAATGTGCAGGAGCTAATCTCCCAACTAGCAACAATTAGCAGAAAGAAGTATGGCAGTGCACAATACTGTTTGTCTTGCCAGTCTCTAGAAGTTGAAGTGCATGGCAATCAGCGTGACTTTTCAGATATTCAGGAATAAATTCTAGTTTTCAGGGTGCAAAAGATTAGACAGTTAATTTTCCTAACATAATTTTAAATATTGCTGAGTTGCTAAGCAGCTCTCTTACACTCCTCACTCTTTATGTGCTTTATATGCAAATTTTCAATCAAACCCCATTGCCGTATACATTGACATTTTGCATTAGAACACAGTGGAGAAGAAAACAAGCTATAGACTGTCGATTTTGCATTGCTTTGTGAACTGGCTGAATATATATTTTTATTGAAGTTTACATAAACCAGAGTTTTTCAGTTTTTCATGGTCTGCATTTAAATTCTCTTGAGCCAACTTTTGCAGGTGAGGGCAGGCAAACTTCCGTGGAACGTGGTGAGAGTTTTCTGTGGATAACTCCTGCAAGAGTTTGCTCCAGTGATTGCTGTTAGGTGGTGTTTTGAGTGACAAATTTGTTCCAATTACATACTCTTTGTCTTTGCAGTGTTCTGGATGATGAGGGGAGCAGCCTGCGTCAGCAGAAGCTTGACAGGCAGGTAAGATTTTGGAGGGGGACCTACTTGCTCTCTGAAGTCTAGATCTTGGAGTAACGAAATCACTGACACGTATATCTGGTAACTGATAGAAATTGCATCCTTATTAGGGAATGCAAAAGAGAGGTCTATGGAGGTTACAGCTTTCTTAGAAGTCTAACTTCCATTAAAATTTTTCTTATGACTGTGGTTTGAGTGATTCTCATTTCCACTGCCTTGGACTTGTTTTAAGCTGACTTACAATGTATTTGTTACCCCTTTGATGGACCAAAAAGGACAAGAGGTTCTGGCAGACATGCCAGCCAACAGAGGTTTACCATAAAGTTTTTACGTATTTTCCTTTTCGTTCCATGGATTTAGCCCTTGTGGCTGTAAACTAGTGGCACTATGTGCTATGTTGCCTATTTTCCTACTGTATTCCTACATGACTTGTACAAAAAAGTGATTCAGAATCACTGCCGTGAAATCTCAAGGAATTTTGCCATCAAGTTGTAATGGGGTTTGAGGTTTCCACGTTTTCTTTGATTTTTCTGTGGTCCCCTTTCCACAAAACTTTGTCATGTTTATAGTTAAACCTTGTGAGTTTAATTTTATGTTTTTCTCTACATTTCTTTTCCCATTGTTTTATCAGCTTGCATGTCTACTAGCATCTCATTTTCAAATTCAAATACTTTCTATTTATGCCATAATCCTGTACTAGATTCTGATCATTTTGAAGTCATGTTGAGGTGTTCTGCACAACTTATGAAGCTGAAAGAGTCCACTATCCATTCTTGTTCTTCAGTTTTAGTCCTTTCTAAAAGCAAAAAATCACTGTACAGGAGCAGGAAAATGGTAAGGTAATGGATAAGTAAAATCAACCGTTCAGTTCTCTGAGGCTGTGGAAGAGGGCTCAAAGAGAGAGGTGCCTATGCTGCCATCAGATGCTGAAGGTTTTGGTTTTCAGCAGATCTAGCTGAGAAATGCAAGTGTTTAATTAAAGTTCATCTTGTATAGTTGTTAAATTAGGCTCATGTCCAGCATTATCACTTGATTCTAGTTTGCAGATTACCTGCTTTTAATTTACAGAAACTTAAATTGGCATCTCTGCCTCATGCCCTTGCTTACCCTCCCATTGCTTCACAGCCAGTACTCTCGCACTGTTGTTTTCCCAAGGGTTATTTCCAAGCAAGCTCTGACAGCTGGTAGACTGCTCAGGAAGATCTATTTTAATTATTTGCTGTTTTCAGCAGAAGGGGTTTTAGCACTGGGTTGGTTGTGGTTTTTTGGAAAGATTTCCTATAACCCGATATCCCAATATCCCACTTGCCAACTGCTGCCACTGGAAAACTGGAGAAGGTGTAAAGATATCCATTGTTTTTCATCATAGATTGCTACTGTTTGGAGTCCAGTAATAGATGCTTTTCTTTGTATTTTCCTCAGCGAGCATTGCTAGAACAGAAGCAGAAGAAAAAGCGCCAGGAGCCATTAATGGTTCAGGCCAATGTGGACAGTCGCACAAGAACACGCAGAATGAAACATTCGGAAGAACAAGCACCATTGGTTGAATCGTATCTTAACAGCAACAGCAGCACCATATATCATGGTATATGAATATGACCTATTACATGTATATTTACTTTAAGTCATACTATGATGCTTTCCATGTTAAATTTATGCTGATGAGAACAACGGTGGTTGTTTTGGATTTTTTAGTAAATAATTTGTATCTTTCACTTGTGTTTGGGGATAAAAACATCAGAACTTGCAATGCTAGCCTAACAGGAGGGAGCGAGGTAACTAGCTGCCATTTCAGTGCTGTGGGGAAGGGAGAGTGGCTTGTCCGTTCTGCCATGGATATTTAAGTATCTTCAGCCTTGGTTCCTACTGAAGTAAAGCTTATGTTGTTCCACTCTATGTAGTTCTCTGTACGTAATTTTGCTTAAGCCTGACAGTGTTAATGATAAATTTGAAACCTGTTAACTAATTTCAGCTAAGTTTGAATATAATAATTTCAAAGTACTGTGTTTCTGCAAGGTTCATTAAAATAGGTGAGTAGGTAGAGAAGAACATTTCAAGCTTGTACAATGTGGTCTACGCTTTTTTATTAAAGCTTACGGAGTCCAGGAGGGACAGAGACACTTCAGGTATCACAGCCATAGGAAAAAAATTATAATGCCATTTCTGTATTATTAGACTGAAAAGAATTTAATCATCAGAAATAAATCCTAAGAAAACCAGTCATTACTTAGTTCTGTGCTCATATGGCCCATGCTTGTTGGCCCCCTAATGAGAGTAGGTGCATACTTTTCCTGAGGATTTCCAAGAGGGAAGCTTGGGTAACCCTTGTTCAATATTGTGTCTCTTGTAAATCTCATTCCAGGTTGGTAACACCTTCAAGAGTTTTAGAGAACAGTAATTTTCAAATTTTCTATTTTTGCAGATCGTTAAGTCAAATTTGATTCATAAAGGAATCATAAGCCTCAGTAGCAAAAGGCTTCCTTCCCTGAGTATTGGTGGGTATGTACTACACAGAATTCGTACAAGGGAAAAAAGACAGTAAAGGACATGAGCTGAAATCTACTGCTACTGGGAATGCAGTTGGCCTTTTTCAGGTTGTGAATGCTACTAGATGGCAGAGTACTTAAGGTTTAATGTCTCTAACCCAAAACCTAAGATGCCTTTGTGAATCTACCTCTGGAAATAAAAAACAAACCAACAAACCAACCAGTATCCTAGTCTTAAACAAACAAACAAAAATGTAATTAATCATTCAGTTTAGATCTCTATCAAGTATACTGCACATGCAATACTTTTTGTCTGCCCTATCATTTCATTTTCAGTTGGTGATCACATCTTTCAACATGGTGATGGCAGGTATTTACTGGACTGACTAATCATGCTGTGAGAAGTGCAGGTTTCAGAGTCTCTACCCCTGCTTTGCAATTGGTGGGATTTTTTGGTGTGGTTACAGCTACAGAATTTATTGTTAGAAACTGGAAATTGCATTGATTAAATGTTAAGGCTTTGTTAATAATGGACCTTTTTTATCTTGCTTCTGAAAGCAGATAGGCTACCATAAGTGATTTCAGATGGAGAATTATTTTTTCTCTTAGTATTATTTTAATTATGTTTTTCTAATAAACATTAAAAGAATTAGTAATATTTCTCTCTCTTTACTGTCTTTTTCTCAGGGCCTGTGAAGAAAATTTTGAAGAGGAAAGTAAATTTCTTTCCAGTCTGGCCTAAGAATTTGCTTTAGCATTTTTTTTTTTTTTAATCAGAGAAAACAGAATTTTTCTCTTTTTCCTCGTTCACTCAATAACTTATCAAAGGTACAGAACTGTTCTAAGAAATAGTATCTTAAGGTACAGAGGTGCCGTCGTATATTAAAGCTTCTGTATTGTCAGTTGAACAAGGTTTTAATTTTCACAGATCAGAGAAACAGACATTATCGTTGCATAAATGGTAGTGAATTTCATATCTGTACTAACTGAGCTAAATTTTGCAACAGTTTGCACCAGAGTGGACTTTCTGACTTAGGTGAGATTAACTGTGCTCTTAAGGTAAAAGTGACCCTTCCTGTAATGTTATACCACACCATTTACTGGAATACTTGCTAATTTATTCTCCTTAAATCAGTTTGTTCTAAATTTGTCTCTCAAACCCCTTCAAGATTTCACAAGGTTTCAAAGAAGTAGAAAAATATAGTAATGTTTCTCATATTCAACCCAGAGTTTGTTAATCCCTGGGGACAGCTGTCCTTGTAATAAACTGTGCAGTTAGCAAAAGCCAACTTAGGAGAATTTAATTACCTAGTAAGGTGTTTTATTGCCTTGTAAAATCCTTTGTTAGGAACGTTGCTTTTGAAAATATTGTAAGAACTCCAGAAGTGTCCTTTTTTGGTGCGGTCTTCTCTGGGAATGTGCTTAGTGTCTTAGGTCACACTGTTTGCATGGTATGTAGTTAGGTTTTGATGGTCATTTTTAACTATGGTATTCAGCTTCAGGGTTGGCACTTTCTTCCCCTTCAATGAAAACATTTGTATGTGGGAGTGTCGGATGCATGAGACAGCTGGGCTGTTTCTAAAGAGCTATTCTGCTCTTTTCCGTTTATTTGTTTCTGTTATGGGCACGCTGATTTTAAGTTAAGAATGACTCTTTGATGGGAGTTGACGGTCTACTGAATGAACTACATTGCTTGGATGAGCATGTTTGTGAAATCAATTCCTGTACTGCAAATGCTACAAAAAGAACACTTCTTTCCACCTATCGTCCTACTCTCTTTTTATCCTTGTACTAATTCTGTGTAGCACAAAAGTACTTGTTGATTTCAACAAATAATTGGATGCCTGTGTGGAGATATCTCTATGGTACTTTGAGCAAAGTAGGTCAGAGATACCATCTCAGCAATTCTGAGATGTTAGGCTTTGTGCACTGGGAAATTTTGTTTCATACGCTGCCATAGCTTATACTGATGCAGTTATCTGTGCTGCAATGGTTCCCTGATGGGCAACTCTACTCTGGAATAAAAACTCATTTCATTCCAGAATAATTGTCAGAGTGTGGAGTAAAAAGTCAAAGTCACTTTTGTTCTGGAATAGAACATCGGCCTGGTGAGCTATTTGTAGGTAGATACAGTGGAACAGCATATTTCGCTAGTTAAGTTGATTGTAAGTTTTTCCACATAAAGGAGCCCTTGGCTGTTTTTGAACCTCTGCAGGGAGTTGCAGGGTGATTGCTGCTAGTCCTCTGGCTGCGCGTGTATTTTGCTTCATCTAGGTTGGAGCCGAAGGGAGGTGCAAATAAATCTAAGATGCAATAGGATGGAGGAATATTCATTAAGGGCTGTGACTGAGCTCAGCTGGGGCAGCTCAGAAAGGGGATAATACAGATGGGGCTTTCCTACACTTGTGTTGCTCAGGATTGAAGATACTGGGACCAGTTTAATTCAGCATGAAACTGAGCAGGTTACAAGGCTCTTCTGAGTTTCTTTTTTGTTAGTTAAAAACCAATGAAATGGCTCTGCTGAAAGCCTATCTCCACAGAGTAAGGAGGAGTATTGCCAGGATCACCATACTTTTTCCTAGGTACCTTCAAAGCAGCGAGGTGACATGTTGGTAGGATGAAATGGTATCTCTGTTCCCTCCAAGTGTTACTGGCAATTCCTCTGGGTGCCGTGAGACTTTTAAGGAGATGGGTGCCCTTCTACTGAGGAAGTGATTCTGCAGAATTCACCATGCACAAGTCTCCAGGCAGATCATTTCTTAGTTCCTGCCCACGTTTCACCTACAGGTAAAAGTTTTCAGATCCTGTAGCTTCTAAATGACTTGCGTGTAGTATACCTTTTAAAAACTTTTTGGTCGTTGGCATAATGCCTAATAAACTAAAACCAACAAAAGTATTTAAGTTATCTGTGGGAACTGACATGAATTAGGTTGAACAGGCCAACCCGAGATAAAATGAATCCTTGGTGCTCTGGTCCATGAGTTGTTAGTTTGAACTCAAGTATTAGCCAGTGGTAACACAGTGCTTGTCTGTCACCATCTGTAGATCAGGTAGGACCAAGCATGCAGGAAATTGCTTTTGTTACTTGGAAAGGATTATAGAAATATATTTCATGGGAACAGAACCTCTTGTTTTATAATCTGTGTATTTAGGAACATACACACAGTAGTAGAAGTAGTTTCATGGCAGCATTTCTGGATAAGTTCAGGACAAAGCTGAGTATATGGAGGTAACAGAAAGTGTTCACGTAAAATGATGAATGCAGTGTGCTTTTTTTTTTCTTTTGTGTTTTTTTTTTTCCTTTTCTTTCCTTTTTCACCCCGCTGAAATGGAGGTATTAATATAGTTTCGAGACCACACTTGTAGGTTAGACCCTAAATTACCTGCCTGCCATTTCAAGCAATAGGTATCCTTCCATTAACTTCCATGATGTTTGGCTCCAGTTGTTACTATTACAAATAATGCCTCTCTCTCTTGCAGTACCAAATACAACTTCATTGCTATTTCATCATTATAAATAGCGAAATAAGAGCCAATAACAACATTTTGTATTGCCATTAAGTTTATATTGTATATAAAAGACAACAAAGTCATTTATTCACTGGAATAAATTTAATCCTTCTGTGCAGGAGAGATCACTTACAAATTGCTTTGTCTTCTCTTTCTTGTGTTCTTGTTTATTTTCGATTTGGTGCCCTTCATAAGGACATATTGCTAGCTGTTTGTTTGAAGTTTTTATTAAATTTTGCTTGCCATTCTGTAATGCCTCACAGTTACATCTGCTGGTTTGTTTTCATGTATTTTACACCACTTATTTTGTGAAGTTTGTTGAAAACCTGAACAGACGTTTTAGCCTGATATGACATTGCAAAATTCTGCTATGAGTACAGCTCTTTTCAATCTGGATTGCAAATACATACTGAGTGTTCCTGGAGCCAAGTAGCATGCAGAGATACACTAGTTACTGCAACAATTTAATTACATTATTTAATTACATTTAATGTGAATTATGAAAGCCCATTTTTACAGAGAAGAGTAATTTTACTTCTGTGAAAATGGTGAATTTCCATTGGGGAGCGATTTTTCTTTTCACAGCACTGAGGAAGGCAGTGATTTGAATGAGTGCCAGATATGCTTTCATTAATATTACCATACTTTGTTGCAGCTGTGGCTTTTTTTTTTTAAAGGCTTGAAATTAAAAATGTTTTCAATTAGATACTCTCAGAGTAATTTTCATGGCAACTTCCAATTTAGAGATTTAGATTAACAATGTGCAAAAAGGCAAAATTACTTTCTTACTTTCCTTCTTTGACATTTGGCAGCACATCTAGATGCAATGGTTGTGTGGTGTGTTGAACAGACTTCTGATCACAAGTCATAGCTCTGGATTGTTAAATTTGACGTGTCATTCTGCTCCTTTATCATGAATGATGAGAGAGAGTTTTCTGATGGCTATCAAGCTGTCAACTTTATAAGATGACATCAGTTAACCATTCATTTAAAAACCCATATATTTGCGTATTCATCAAAACAGTGCCTCGCCATCCCCGTTTTCCACCGACCTTGAAATGAGAAGGTATTAGTTTGTTTTTTGAAGATAGCAAGGAATGTTCTGTGCACAAGACTATTAATACTGAGAGATCAGGCAGCACTCCAAGTATCATGTGGGCAAGATACTTAACTTCCAATAGGCATATATTCTGAAATCTCCCTTTCAGCCGCAGTCTCTTCACCTTCATCCTTTGAAGCATCTTTTTGATTTATCAGCAGTCCTTACTATGCTAGTACATTTCCAAAATAACAAACTAACCCGGCAGCAACGATCAAGAGCAGCGGGTAGCAAGTGGTTTAGAGGTCTTTTTGTGGTTCTTGGTACTGAAAGATTTGAGAAGGGAGTTTAGAGGCAATTGCTCACAACTGCTTGAAAAACCCTTCTCTTTGCTTTAAAGTTCCACTTACAGTATATTTACTTTCAGTTACCACTTTACAGCTAGCTGTTATTTTCTGTCCTCTTGACAACCTCGGTGTTGGGGAGCAGCAGGGGCCAGGAGGTGAGGGTGACCCCAGCATGGGCAATGCCCTTGCAGATGGGGCACCATCCCACAGGCTCCGAACATGGTGGGCAGAGCTGGTCACTGCTAACGGGATCCTCAGCGGTACCAGACACGGCAAGGGATGAATTGGGGCCAGGGCCCTCCAGGGTGCCAGTCAAGGTGGAAAGGATATGGGGCCAGGAGACGAGGCTGCAGCATACATATGAGAGGTCCATCGAGCAGATGAGCTACCTACAGCGTAGTGCCAGGATCCTTCCAGGAGGCACAGCTTGGGAGCAGCGTACCTACAGCATAGCCCTGGGCTGAGCTGGAATTGAGCCCGTGGCCCATGGGCAGGGTGTGGGTAGAAGCCCCCAGAGAGGCTTGTCAGGGCAATTAAAGCCTACTCATGCCCTCAGGGCCCCAATACACAAAATAGTTATGTAATTTATTACTGTCCTTAATCTTCCTGGCATAGGTTTTTCATGGATATTTTTAGCTTTCCTACTCAGTTGTCTGCTTTCCCAAAGAGTCTAATTCATTGCTATTAACTCTCCATTTCACATGCTCCGTTTTCTTTCCCCCTCCCTGGGGGCAGACAGCAAATACATGGCGGTTAAGAAGAATCTTTTGTTTAATTCCGTCCTTTGTTCTTTCTGAGGAAATCTTAGAGCAATGAGCTTTTGAAAATGTCCTTAAGCAGCACCAGGTTCTCAGGTACACTTTTTCCTTTTTACCGAGCCCATTCACATTGAGTTTCACTTATGAGTATTTTCACCTTTGTAAAATCAGCCTGATCAACACACCAGTGTTAGATACATAAGCTGCAAGGAGCCATAGGGAATTTATGGGCAATATAATTTTTTGGGAATCTCGCATCTTACTGTAAGTTACTAGTTGCAGGGGTAATGCCTTCGATTATAAGCGTTTTGAAGCAGAAATCAAATCTTTGCATGTGCTTAAATAGTGCCCAACATACCAGAGTCCTTGCCCTAATTCAGGCCCTTGTACTTAACTAATTGTATTGTCTATATAAAAATAATAAAAATATTTCATTGCATTGGAAAATAGACTGGGTTTGCCCATCTTCAGAATGTTTCTAATAGAATCCAGTGTCTTTTAGGTGATTGTAGAAATGCTAGACCAGTTCAGAATCTAAGTTGATCAAATAAAGTAATAATGAACGATAGCCCAAATAAGCAGCAAGATTCACTAAGGCTAGAACTTTACAAAGTAAAATAGCAACCCATTCTTATAGTGAAACACAAGAGCATCACAGGCAACAGTAAGAAAAGGACAACCAGTTTGTATAGATTTGTTAAGGTACACCCTGACTGAACTGTAGTTTGTCTTTCTTTGCATGATATGCATTCTGGATTTCACTTTTACTGTTGAGAGGATGTTTGTAAATAGAATTAATATTTGCCTTATACAGTTGAGCTAATGATTTGCATCACATACCTTATCGTCTGGTTCAGCCTCCTTCTAATTAAGGTGTTTTCCAGACAGACTGCACAAATTTTTAATGTATCCATTTAAAAAAATCTTTTTCTTTCTGTGATTTTTCACTCACTTCATTCTTTGCATAATGCACTAATCAAACCCACTTTTTTTTAGCACATGGTATTTTTATGTAATAGGGATTGCTAAGTTATGATTCATAGATTTTTGTTGTTGTTTCTTCCTCCAAGATCATAAGAGTGTGCAAGCACTCATATGAAGAAAAATGGTCATGCAAATGGAAAAAAAAATTCTGCATTTTCCTTGCATGCTACTTGGAAACTAATTTCCTGTGTGAATGTCTCATCATGAAGGCCAGACGGAAAAACATGCTTTTCATTTTCATTCACTGAAATATGTGTGGATAACTATCTTTCAATATTTTTTTTCAATTCTGTGTTGACTGCATCACAGATTATTCACTTACTTACAAATTGCATCCTTTTGTTTGATTGTGCATGGTAGCTTTATCCCTGTACCATGCAGTGTTGTCCAATGCAGAACTGGTTCATGGGAGAGGCTTCTTTTTCCCACTTTTAGCAGTTAGACCATTGGTGATGCAAGGCAAAGCCAGGATGTTGCCCTTCTCTGCGTTGATGCAAGTCCTTCTACACTCACCTTGTATTATGTTAGTAGACTATTTGTTTGTTGTTCCTCTCTTCTTTTCAGCTCAGATCCTGCATTAATATTGCTATCTGTGCTCTTTTCTGTCTCCCCAAAAGTATTTTTTTGTAATACTGTATTGAGGTTAGTAGTCAGTACTTGATTTAATGAACATGGATGAATAACACTAAAATTAAAATCATGTCATTGTTTTATTTGAAAGCTTGCCATTTATCCCAAAATGATTTCTTACAATTTATGAATCCAAATGAGAATGAAACACCAGATCTGAGAGTCCAGCATTATTTGCTGTTTGGAATTCTGTCTCACCACAATACACACTCCTCCATTTTTCTCTTGTCTAAATGCAAATTTTAGTACAAACAAATAATTCTAATAGAAAAGGAAAATCTGTGGGTTTATTTTTAAGTGAAGATTTTAATAATTTAGGGTGGGGCACATGGAGTATCGGGATAGATTTTCAAATGTAGTCTCCTGTTGGTTAAGATAGCTATCAATAGGGATTTTTAAAGTTGCCTAAATTTCTTTTTTGTATTGAAATTAATGCATTTTTGACTGACAGTCTTTGAAATTCCATCCTTGTATAGCTGCATTTAAGGTCCTTAATTTATTTGTCCTGTGGTACTGCTATCATTGTTTGTAACTTTTTAACATGCAACTAAGGACATAATCATATTGTCATATCAGTGAATATTATCTAGGGAGGCCAGTTTATCGCATTTTCCTTATTCAGGCTTTCTTGTGGGGAGCCGTAAATTGTTTTATGGGGCTATCTAGAGTCTGGAGAAAGCAGGTTAGAGTTTGCCTCAAGGTTCCCATCCTGCTGAGAAGGGAAATTCTTGTCAGACTGTTACTTACTGATCCAAAGATGTAGTAGAGGGCAGAGGGGAGGACATTTGATCCCCTGGCGACATGTTTGAGGATAACCATTGCCTCTACGAATTGCTCAATTATCCCTTCATCTCCACAAAGACAAGGCTAGAGGAGTGATGGTTCAATAAGCTCAAAGCTCCACATGCTAATGACCAGCTGCAGAGCGAATACAGAGGGTATTAGAAATGGTTGTTCTTACAGGCCCCCAGGACAGGAGAAAGCACTGGAAAGAGAACGCATTTTTTGTTTTACTTTGCTCCACATCTAAATCTGTTGGACCCACTGAGCAAGGCAGGTCCACAGATCTCTCTCTGTAGGTCAGCAGGCTTCAGAAGACAGCCCATTGCCCACTCTTCTGCAAGGATCAAAGTCTTGGCTGGCCCTGGTGACAGGAACTGCTGTGCTGCATAAACTTCACTTCCTACCACACTTCAGTGGGCAGCACTTACACCTGAGGTTATTTGGGGAGGTTAGAGCTTACAGGCAAGGGAAGACCCATGCTTACCCTGTGCTTAACTGCCAAGTATTTAGCCAAGTCCCCTGGAACTCAGTGCTGTCCTGAACTGAATTTGTACAGTCAGTAGCAAAACTACATAATTTCTTTGATATCTGCAGTCACAAGAGAAAACATTAGGGAGCGGATGAGCCTTAGCTGAGGTCTGCTATTCGCTGAATAGTTAATAGCTAAGAATAAGATGGTGGGGTTTTGTGATGGAGATGGTATTTTGGGATTTGATTTGGATTTATTTTTGAGGTAGTGCTTTAAATGTAATGTGAAAGCTCAGAAAAGCATCCTTGAGAAACAGGAAATTCTGTGCCAGTTCCTTTCATGAACGCAGCTGCACATTTATGGCTTAAATCTTATTTTGCAGCCTCCATCACTTATGTCTGAAAGTCCTGTTTACCATAGACAGCAGCGATGGTATATGCTCAGAACGGCTGCTGGACTGAAATCTTGTTCTCTGCCTTATAGAGTGAAGCAATGGCAATATTGCCTTCTCTGTCCTTTGGAGCTCCATCACTGTACTTATAATCAGATATCTCTTGCTGAAAGTTATGAGACAAAAGTAATTCAAAAAGCTCCAGGCTTTTACTTGTTAGATCAAAGGATGGCTGACAAGGTAGTGAAGATAAGTCTTTAACTTTTCAATTAACAATGTCAGAATGTTTTATCCTTTGCTGATTAATCGTTGCTTTGGACCAAGTAAATGATGCTTCATCTGAGTGAATGAATATGGCCATATTTAAAAGGATTTAGAGAACTGTTTAGTCATTTACTACAGGGAATTTGTAAAGTACTGAATTTAATTATAACGTGGATTATCATCTTTAAAACAATAAAAAGAACACACCCTAGTTCTTAAAGAGAGACTGAGCTACAAATATAGGACAGATTGCTGGCTTGGCAAATCACACGTATTTAAAGACTGTGGAGCAGGGACTCTGGTTCCCTGCTTAGTCTGAGGCTGCCATGCCCGTGGAAATAGGACCCAGTGTACTGCCTTTTATGTGCCATTTTCCCTGGCGTCCTGTGCTCTCGCTCCTTTGGTTATGTCTTATTCATTTCCAGTGCTCCTTACACTCAGCAAAGGGACTGCAATCTTGTGAGTAGTGTATGATAAAGACAGGAATGAGGAGTTGGGCAGTGAGAAGCTGTTTCTATGGGCTTTTAGTCACTCCTCTACTAATTCAATGTATATTCTCTATAAAACTTGAAATCTTCCTCTGCGTAATGAGAAAAGGAGCCTGTATTTACTGAGCTCCTCAGATGCTCATTGTGTTGTGAATGTAATGCTATTCATAACAGATTGCTGTGCTGGGGAGGGTAGCTGTGGGTTTGTAAGCTACAGTCTACACAGACATGGCTAAATCTGTTTCATCTTACTCCTTGGAGAATCTCCTTGGTGTTTCTATTGCTATTCATGTGCATGAAGGATTTGGTAAAGAGGAAAGTTGCCTCACAGACCAGAAACCTAGGGAGAATTTCCCCCTTCAAAGAGAGGTTACTGGCAGTCCACACATCATTGAACATCATTTGGTCTTTTGGGGGTTTTGAAGTTTGTCGGGATATTTTTAAAGTCATTTTATGGGCAACCAGTTCTTTCCAGTAAGGTTCCTTAGTGGACTTTTTTTATCCTTTTAAAGAAAGCACTTTAGTTTTGAGAAAAAGAAAGGGATGGTGGGATGCCCCAAGTGCCAGGGTGATACTCCTCTGAGATAAACCACAGTCACCACGTGAAGCCAGTGGGGCTCAGCGATTAACAGTGACCAGCAGCTGGCACCAAAATCTCTTGGTGCCCACCTACAGGTTGTTTTGTTTGGGATGTGAAGTTTGATGATTCCTTTATGTATTTCACGAAGGTAGTTGCTTTTAAGCCTTTGTAAACTCAGTGTTATTTCACTTCAAGGCTTGGCCTGGCCAGAAGAAAGAGTTATTGTGTGCGTTGCTTTCACAGATTCAAATATTGACCTCAGTGTGTGTCATGCTTTTAGAAAATGATAAAGCCTCTTTTTACTTTGAAAACAACTAGCATTGCATGAATTATGCTGATGTTCACAGTTTATGCCATGCGTATTACGTTGAGACTTCTAAGGAATTAATTAATTTGTATATGTTACAAAGTAGGAGGAGTTTTTAATTTCAGCTGGGGTATAGTTTCACCATAAAATGCATGGCCGTTCTGCTCATCATACTGTGATGTATACAATTGTGCAAGATGTGTTTTGACAATAACCTTCTGATGATTCCTTGTTTACAGGGTTAGGACGTAGCTTTAAGCATGGGCTCTACAAAGTCTAAATAAAAATTTTTCTGCCTTCATGCTGCCACTGTTGATGATCAGTCTGGCAGAGCTTTACTATGAGGAAAAGTGCTTCCTACAATAGTTCAGCAATGCATTAATATTCTGATGTCACTTTTGGCCTGAAAGTTAGGAGCTGATATATTACTGGAAGAAGGCAGACAGTTAGGAAATAAATCCCAGCTAACCTAACTCTTTCAGGTTTTTACTGTAGCTTTGCAAATTCTGGTTTATTTGACTCTTCTCTCTGCATGAATTGTCTGAAATACCAAACAAACTCTGCTATGTCTGCTTACTCTTTTATGCCTTCACAGAGTTCTCAATTCATTCTCTCTTGTCTCTCTCTTTGTTTCTCTTGTCTCTCTCTCTCTGTTTTTCTTTTTGGTGGGGTACCCTGAATCTCTCAAGCAGTGCAGGAGGCCGAACAGGACGATGTAAAGGTGGTAGTGGATGCCCAAGCTCCGAAACCAACTAAAAAAACCAAGGCAGCAGCTGCGAGCTGTCAGACTGGCAGCACCAGAAAAGAGAAAAAAGGGAAACACAAAGGTTAGCTGCATGCGGCTGAATGTCAGATGTTGAATTGACTGGAAAATACTTCTTTTTCTTTCTTTTTTTTTTTTTTTTATTTCCTTGAATTTCTGAAAATTGCCTAAAAGTAATTTCTTGAAGTTTTTATGAGATTGGAAAATGTGAGTGACTTGGTCTTGTCTCGGCATGCACAACCTGGGAGTGAAGGAGGGCTGAAATTTGTAAACTGAGTCTTTTCCAAAGTAGTGTTTGTTGAAATTGCAGAGGAGGAAAAAAGTACTGGTGGAAAGATGCTGGTGTTTTCCTGCAGTGTTAAAGAAATGAGAACCTTCTTACACCAATGTGGTTTTTTAGACTACCTGCATGTAATGTAATTTGGAGAAACAGCCTTAAATTGCAGTCATTTCTGTCCAGACTCTTACTGAGGTTTAAACGATAGAAATTAGAAGTTAAGCGGGCATTTTGAAAATCAATTCAACAAAACCAAAATAACATCCTCAAAGGGGTTCTTCAAGTTGTTACTTCAGTGTTACTCTATCCCACCTGGTCGACATATGGGAGGTGTTTGAAAAATTTTCTGCTAATGACTTTGAGTAAGATTAGGTAGACAAAAAAAATACACTATTGATAATGACAAAAGGTAGGTAGGAATGATATTGCCATTATTAGATTTACTATTTGAGCTACATAGACTAGATGGAAGAAGTAACATGATCTACTTTAGAGGTATTCAAATTTTATATATATATGCACACTCACAAAAGAGAAAGGTTTTTGTACCACATACATTCTCTTTTTATTTGATGGTGAATGACTAGTGACGTTAATAAATACCTTTCCAATAATTTGCAGTTCTTGGATAAGGCCACTGTAACACTGTCTTGCCTGGACTGTACTGTATTCCTGTCTTGTGTATGTCCAACAGTCTCTCCATTATTGCTTAAGTAAGAAAATAGTGTATATCCTTGACAAGTCTATTTAAAGATAGCAATGACTAATAAGGGTAATTATTGAGGTCAGCGCATTGGGGCTTATCTATAGAGATTTTGCAGGACTTGAGCCTACGTTATCAAAATCCTTTACGCATCCTTTACATATTGCACCTTAATTCTTGAGATCTGAACCTACAGCGTCTCTGTGTCTGTAGTCCCTCTGGCTGCAAAGGAAGCCCTAGGTTAGACAGGCTTTTGCCCTGAGGTAAAGACTTTATTCATACATTTGAAAAAAAGATGGTGTGTGTCAATACCGAGACTTAAAATAATAAGTAAAAATCAAAGGTAAAATTAACCGAATGTAAAAATTGTTGGCAAAATAAGTGAACAGAAAGCTAATGTTTCTCAATTTAATGTAAAAAGTAATGCCACTCCAGCAGAGTAATACAGATGCCAAATTTTACTTTGAAGTACATCTTGCTGAAGAGTAAAAATTCTTTTACTAGTTTAAAAGAAAACCTGTCTTGGGCTGTAACTGAGCATCGTGTGGGGTAATACTTAAATCATGGTTACTGCATAACCTTGAGGCTCTGTTTCATCTCATATAATGCCTGTTTTGCCTTTATGGGGTGTCTATGTCTGTACTATGTTCAGAACTTAAGATACTGTGCTGGTCAGTTACAGTAGGTTTTATTTGACAAACCTGCATTGTGTAACACCAACATGTGTATACATTCACACATTTTCTAGGCAGTTTTCTGATGAGCTCTTGGCTAAAATATTCCATGAACAAAATCCTAGCCGCAGCCCTAGGGAGGCCCATAGCAAGCAAGAGTAATCATTTGAGTGGGTGATTTCCAGGGCTGTCCTGCAGACGCTGGTCACGCGTGCGCTGGGGCTGCATTTGCTGGCTAGCGCTCTCTGCACGCGTCTGCTAGATGTGGGCAAGGCACTCCACGAGCAGTGTGCACTTACTGTGAAGGAGTCGTACAGGTTTTTATTATCTCGCAGCAGGTAACACCTGGTATTTTTCTCATATGCCAAGAATTCATTTCCTGAAAAGTTCTCCAAACAGGCAAATGTTAGCATATTTTAATAGAAGCAAGTTGTGTCAGTAAAAGTAATGTCACTTTATGTAGACTGAGAACTTTTGCATGCTGATACTGCTCTGTGTGTTGGAAATGAATATCGTTAGCTATAGAAACCTCTGCTGCTGCTGCGATTCTTATTGCTCATCCTGCTATGCTCTGTGTGGTCTTCCCTGGCCTTCAGCATTTGCCCACCAATTGCATCTTAGGTATGTTTCCATAGAGTGGAGGTATAATTCATCAATTGTACTAAAGAAAATTTTGAATACCTCCTCTCCTGAAGTTTATGTTGATGCTTAGTAACAAATCTCAAGTAACAAATATCCCTGTCAGTTAACATATGTTCAGAGTGTACACGTAGCACATTCTCATCCAGCTCATCTACTTTTTCCGCACACTGTTATTTAACTGATCATTCATGTATAATTTCACCCTTGGAATCATATTTAGTTTACCTTCGATAGCGTTGTAAACTTGGAGCGTTTGCAGGGGATTATAGCTGGATTTCCAGTTTTGCATCATTGTCAAAGTTACAAAATGTTTTGTTACTGATGAAAAAGTAAAACTGAATGTGACTTTAAAATTCTGGAGGGATTTTACTGATCAATCCGCTACAGACATAGCTAATTTGTGTTACTTAGGGATGAGGAAAATGCAAGTGGTAACAGAACCCTGTAGTGGAACTTGTATCAATTTTTCAGTAACTTTTAAGAGTAAGTGTGAGTCTTAAGAAAAGATTTTATAATAATATTGAATGGATTTGCTAATAACTTCAGATCTACCTAATGAAAATGGATGAAGGTTAAATGGTTTTATACCATTTTGTGGCAGATTTTTTTGGAGGAAGTTTATTGGTAATTAGACCAAATCTTGGCATTTTTAGGTTCTGCTTTTAGCTTTGCAATTGCTTCAGGTTTTGTCTCCGCTCTGACTACTCCAACTGTAACCTTTGTATGTCCTGTAAAGGAGCAGGATGAATGCCGAGGGGTGAATACACTTTATATGCTAAAATAGCATTTTAAAGGTTTCTGTTAGTATTTAGCTATAGTGAGCATTACCTTTCTAAGCATGGCCAAGCTCTTTGTGCTTTAAGAAAAAACAACCTTTAGACCAGATCCTATGAATAATAAGCTAATTCAGAGCAAAAATTGTTGAATTATACATGAATAGCTCTTGAAGCTGTATTATAATGATTGTACTCTGGTCTTAGATATGTAATGCTTTTTTAAGTGGCTCGAAGAATGATGAAACTATGATCAGAACAATGTGCTAAAGACAAATGCGAGGGACATATTAGGTTTAATGAGGTTACGCTGACATAAGGCAAGAAAAGGAATGTGGCTAATTGCTCATGTAGAGCTGATTGCACCTCTCAAGTTAGGAGTCAGTGCATTTTATAATTCTGTGATGGATAGTACGGTATTTAGCAATTTTTTTCTAAGTCTGTGATTATTACTGGTATTTCATTCTTAATGGCGGTATCCAGTATACACTGTGCCTATTTTTAAAAAGAAACATCATTTTTGTGGGACGGAGCCTGCAAATGCAGTAAATTGATGACATTTTTTAGTAGCTTAGCTCATTAAACTGGTATTTCTGAAAGCTTTGGTCTCCCAGTTTATTGTTTGACATAATATTAAGTATTGGAAAAAAAACAAAAATGTAACAAATGAATATGTAACATGGTTGTCTTTCCAGTGAAGATAGTGGATCAAATTCTGGTTTGATTTGTGATACTGGCAAGGGGTGATTAAGGATATTAGTGAACCTGGTGTGCAGTATCGCTAGATGGTTCAACAGAAAAATAATGCAAACAAGTGAAAATAGTTGCAGCAGGAACCTATGAAAGCATGCAACCTGCAGAGTATTATAAATACAAAACCAGAGCATCTTTAGATATCAAATACCTTGATGATTCTTTAAAAATTGAGATTCCTGAGAGCATTACGGGTACATAGTGGTGTGGGTTTTTTTGTTTGGTTGGGTTTTCCCCCCAATATAGGTTTGTGAAGGAATTAATAAATATACTGGATAAAGTGCTTTTTTGGCTATGTGCAATGAATGGGGCAAAAACAAATCAGGAAGATAAAATGGAGCCTTTAAAAAAACCCAGAAAACCATGCAAAGCCAGGAGTTAATTCAAAGTGAAATCTGATATGAAAATTCAAGAATCATTCTGTGAAAAGTTGTTTGGTTGGTTGGTTTTGTTGGGTTTTTTTTGCCTAGCACTCTTGCACTTAGAGCATGTAAGTACATTCTAGGAAAACCCCGCACTGCACCACACTGGTTCATTCACTGCCATAGGCAATATAAATCAATATTTTTGTTACTGAAATCAGGAATCTGGATGTGTTTGAAAAGTTAAAATAAACAATACCTTCCCAGCAATTTTTCTCTTACGTTGTACATTAAATGTATATAGTATGTTGGGTATTCCCTGCTGTCTTTATGAGAGTCAGAAAGCAAATGAGCTGCTCTGACACACAGCGCTTTTCCTGCCAGGATGGCTATTTCATGTTTTGATTTGGTTTGCTCCTTCCGTGTTTCTTTTCTCTCTTTCACGCCTGTCTGTCTGTTTTGATTTGTGCATCCTGTCCCATTTTTATATGTAACAAGCAACTACATTAACACTGGCTGACTAAGAAAGCAGCACCATTTGTTGGGTAAGAAGCATCATTTCTCACTATAACACTTCCTTTCTGGCGGGGGGAGGGTAGTTCACGTAGAGTAGATTTATCTTGGCTTCTCTGTGCATTAAAGGGTAGGAGGAACAGTAAGTGAGTTTCCACCAAGAAAAGTCCTGTTATTTCTAGATCTGACAACTCTTTCAGGCTGTGCTTTGGCAACACATAAACTTGATTGTGAAGAAGTCATTTTGGCCTCCTCAGGATAGAGATTTATGAAAGTACAGTTCCTGCTACAGTTTTCTAGATTTCATCAAAGTGAACGTAGAGCTTGGTGCTCAAGCACTTGCTTTTAGTGACCTGATCTGGTGTTAACAATAGTCCTTCTTTTGATGGAAGTTTGGACTAAATCACCTCCAGAGGTCCTTTCCTAAAAAAAATTCTATTTGCCCTCTTTCCCTATAAACAAATCCCTTTGTGATTTTGTGGTTGCTTGAACCCGTATTGGTGGACATGCAGCCCCTATGAGAACAGGGATATACTGGGAAATGGCTTAAAAATATTGACAGCTACAATATACTTAAGGTTATTCGGTCCTAAAAAATAGACCAAAAAAAATGCGTTCCCCCCCTTTAAACATTCTGCTTTTTCAGTAAGTTCCTTTTGAGGAGAGTTTCATCCCACAGAGGGCGAGAGACAGAGAGAGGTTTGGGGTTTTGGTTTGTTTTTTTTTTTAAAGCAATGGAGTTCTAAATTTCTAGAAGATGTAATTTCATGATATTTCATTCTAGGCATTTTACTAGAGCTTCCTAAGCAATCATTCTGAGAAAGAACCTTTTTCACTTATTGATTTGTGCAATACTACTTTCTTGTACTACTGTTCTGGAAGTAATTGTTATACTCAGTGGTCGCACTTCTTGATAAATGCAAATTTAAAAAAAATATAATCAACTGTTGTTTTGTCTTTTTAATTTAAAATGTAGATCACTTGAGATAATAAAAGCAGAAGCAAGTTTTGCTGTAAGCCAAGTTCTTTAAAGGACGGAAACTCTATTTGTTCTAGTGTCAGTCTAATAAAAACAGATTTCTCTGAGGATAGACTCCCTGTCTTTGACCTTGGAGTAGGCCAGCCGGCCTTTGAAGGGTTATGCTGCCATCCCTAAGTTGGAGGAAGAGCAGCTCTGCCGTGTTCTTGAAGAGCAATTGCAATTGCAGTGTTGCTGGTGGCCACAGCCTTGAGTGTTATCCACGTGGGTGTGACTTCTGTGTCAGACCAGAGGCTTGTCTAACCTGGTATCTTGCCTTTGAAGGCACGTTTGGGACAGGTGGGGGGAAAGGAGAAAATTTTCTAGTGTGCCTGCATTTGCTGTCAGCATGTTTGTAGAGGAAGGACGGACTAGTAGAACCCTCGCTGTATGTAACTGAGGTCAGAAAAAGTGGCTTGAGATTTTCTCTTCCAGAGACCTCCTGCCTGACCTTGGTCAACTCTTCAGATCTGATCTGCAAAGGGCTTAAGTGTATTCTTAAAACTTAGTCTGTGAGCAATATGCCTGACTTCATATGTTGAATTTGTGTCTTAAATGCTTTATAAAATGAGAACAAGAATTTTTGTATCCTGCAGTTACTCATTTGTAAAGTGGGGACAGAAATACTTGTTTTCTATGCTGTGTTCCTTTCCTGATAAGTAATCTTGTTTGCCATTCAGTCACTGAGCTCAATTAGTTCTCTCTGATGCACGATACTTTTCTTTTTAGTTTCTTTCTTAGTTTGCAAATGTCCTATGAAGAAATTCTTAATTTATTATAAAAGTTATTTTCAAATAATTTAGAAGTCTGTTTTTTCATGGTGTCCTAGGTGCAGTAAAGACTCTCTGTAAATAATCAGTTAATCATTCTTTCCTGTACTTACAAGTTCATGTAAAAGAACCAAGAGGAAATAACATCTGCTGAAAATCTTTTCATAGCAAAATGTTTGCATGTATAAATACATGCAGAGAGGAACATGATGTGTATAAATACAATTAGATTCTTTTCCTGCAAGATCCAATTACTAGGGATTCATGTAGTATATAGTCAAATACTTAAATAATGTTTTGGAGAGCTGACTCACTATGCTTATGCCTGTAATTTGCTGCTGGGTAGTTTGTCACATACTTAATCTGTAACTAATTTTTTCAAGACTACCATTGTGCGTTGTGCACTATTGTCAGATAGCAAAATCTTTCCTCACGTTCGGTCTTGTGCTGTCTAAGTGGTGGCCACATATATCACCTGCCTCTCTGAAGTTTCTCTGGTCATACATAGCTTGGTAGTAGGTAGTCTTTTCCTCCCATTTGAATGTCTCCCCCCACCCCTCTGCCCACTAAAAATTTTAAATACTCTTTCTTGATTATCTCTCGAGCAATGAAATGATCAAAATTGCGGTTCTGACCTATCCTCTTTAATTTTCCTATTCTGCTGTAATATTATATATTATAGTGTCATTAGACTGCGATGACTTTAAGAATTTTTCTGATGGCGTGTCTAGAAATGCTTAATTTCTATCCAGTTTTGAGAGGAAGTTCCACTCGGACCTATTCTGTTACAGATTCTGCGTTTAGACAGGACTATTCAACAGACTGATCTAAGCCCTGTGTTCAGCATGACTATACCCTTAGTTTCCCACTTGCAAATAGGGTTAGGAAGTGTATTTCTTTTCCACAAAATCATTTTGAAGATTGTGAAGCTGAAATAAAAATGCATGAGGCTCAAATGGATACCCAGAACTGCCCTTGTAATGCTCTACTAGTGCTATTTTGAGGGGGAAAAAAAAACCACCCCGAAACAACCTCTACATTTGTAGGGCCAAGGAGGAGGGATGTACTTCAGGATCTATAGCCTCTATCCCACGTAGTCTGTACTTGCTTAGTTTGTCAGAAAGAAATTTGATAACTACATCTAGTAGAACTGAGATGGCTCATCTATATTCATTTTAGCATCTGTCTGTAGGACGTATCAAAATGGTTGGAAACTGTTCAGCAGAAAGCTGCTGGGGATGTAGGATAGAGAAATGTATGGCTGGTGACCCTCCCATAAGGAGATTTCCTTTAATTGCTGGATTGGAACAATAAAACAAGGTCTCGACTTCATATCCTTGAAATGTATTGTCCTTAATAAATCCAGTGAGACTGAATGGATTTGGGGTTGTTGGTCCATCCTTTAGAAGCTGGAGTTTCTAACAGGCATAATGTGGTATCATGAAATGCAAGAAAGCTTAGATTTGTTTCTCATACATCATAAACACTAAGCAAAATTTTGCTACTTTATTCCTTTTCCAAGGCTTTCAGTAGTGGTTCTTTTCTTTATTTTTCCCATACCTTTTCCTCTCTCCTCTCATTCCAGACCTGGATCTTTTTTTTTTTTTTTTTTTTGGTGGAGATAATTAACATTTTATGTGTTTAAAGCAAAAGAAAAAAGAATCCTACCTAAGAATCCCATACCTGAGATCAAAGTTAAGTGCAAGTCCACCTAATGTATTTTGAATTTCTTAGAATTTAGAGGAATTCAGGTTATAAAAACATTCTATGTGGTAGTTTAGATTACCAGCTTTTAAGAGCATGGTACTGTCTATTTATGAATATTGTCTAGAAGATTTTGGGTGCTAACAGAATGCAGGCATTGATAAATAGTAGTTTATAGGATGGGAATACCAATGAATGACAATTTTCTGTTGCATTTTTTTTCATGATCTCCCTGTTCTCATTTCTGGTACCTCTGGGTTTCATCTGAGACATGGCCATGTCAAAGTTTACCAGAAGGCCGTTACTTGAAGGGACTGGTATTCTGGGGGTTGCTTCAGTCTTCCTCTTTCCTCCCTGTCCTCCTTCACAGTTGCCTCTCAAAAATTCCTTTTCTTGTTAGCAGGTGTTCAAGCACATCTCTATCAGGTTTTTTCCTACCTGATTTTTGGGAAAAGCTATAGAAAATGCTGACTGTAGCAATAAACACTTTCTTTTTGGCACAGCCCGCTCAGCTTCTTTGCCTCTTTTGACCCTGTCCTTAAACTGGGAAACTTGTAACTATAGATATGAATGGTTTGTTTTATTGCACGGTGAACCATCCTTCCAGTAAGTGGGTGAAAAGGAGTCAGCGAGGCAAAGAAAGTGAGAAAATAGGGAGAGATCCAGCTTGAGTATCACGATTACGCAAGCTTGGAAGTGTTGTCAGACATTAGCTAGGTGATGATAAAGCTGCCTTTTGAACTATGACTTACAAAGATACACTCATATCTCATGAGATAGAAAAAAGAAATGTGTAGGTATGCTTGCACTTAATACCATTTTACACATGCGTATATAGCTACAAAGATGTGTGCACACACACAAATATTAAATAGTTAGTGCTGCATTTGCCACGAAACATCTACAGTATTCTAATGCAGCAGAGGTTCTTTTTTTTTTTTTTCCCTCTCTGTCTGGCTACATCTTCCATTCCCTTAAATGGGGTCACCAGTGAAACCATTCATAATGCTTAATAACACACTCTACCAGTGATGTACTCTTCAGCATACTGAAATTGATTTTTCTTCTCTAAAAGTGTGACCTGCCAGTGTAGCCTTTGTCCTAACAGCTAATAATACGTGATGTTCCTGACAGCAGGGGATGTGAGTGCAGATGTTCTGCAGGCACCAGAAAAAAGCAGCCTCAGTGCAATGTCTAATGTTGTCGAAGGCATTTCATTTGCTGCAGATCAATGTCTGCTTTGAAGAAGAATAATTAAGGTGTTTTGTTCCTTTTGAAATGGGTTCTCAAAATCAGGTTTGTATCATCCGAAGCTTAATAAGGGGCTAGATAGATATGCATGAGGTATGAGCATCTTGTTAAATTCATGGATGCTTAACACTTTTGAAATTCAGAGTATTAAGGTAAGAACCTAACTTTAGGCAGCCACTTTAATGAGAATGGTTAATATGGATAAAGCTGTTAAAAATACCACAGTGGATCTGAGCAGCTACCTGTCTGTTCTAGAGCACCTTTGCTGTAGTGTTTATGCTGAGATAACTTTTAAGGAAAATGCTATTCTATTCCCTGCCATATTATACCTGCAACATAGGAAATTATACTGTTTGTTCTGCATCACACAGAGCTTCTGTCTGAAATTGTCATCCTACCAAGATGAGAGAAACGTTTTCATGGACTTTATTTAGTCCTTCAAGGTTGGATGGACAGATTGTTTATTTGTTGTTAGTTGTTGTTGTTAGTTCTACTGTTAAGTAAATCAAAATTTACAGGGTTGGTGCAGAAATTGCCAGGTAAAGGTCTGTGTGATGCACGTGAGTCAATAATTCCTTGTGGTCTTGAACTCTGTAAATTTAATACTTCTGCAGTATCGGACTGCATCTTGTTAGGTAGTTGCACAGCCAGTGCTGTTCCTGTTCCTGAGGGTGTGGACCACTCTCTTTTCCACTTATGCTTCCTATCGCAGTGGCACTGACAGCAAGTATGGCAAAGTACAGTTAAGCATGCTAAATGTATAATCCAGTTGTCTTTTAATGCAAGTTGACAGCTGCTGGCAAAGCGGGTTGAAATGGTATTCTTGGAGACTTCTGCTACAGATCTGAAAAAATCCCAATCCCAACAGCTCCTTCTCACAGGATTTACTCAGCTCTGTTTGGTGTGAGAAGCACCATATTCTTTTACTGAACTAGCTCGTTGTAATGCTTGCTAATCCTCCACAATGTTGCTTGCTTATTAACAAAAATTTCAGAACAGCAACACTATACAGGCTTATGTTATTTACTATGTCTGTGCATGATAGTATCACCATTTTTATTGGTGCAAAAGTGCATTTTTATATAGCTAATTTAGTAATACATACCAGCACTATGTCTTAACTAACAGCTGACATACATTTGCAATCTGATGTTTTAACTTGCTGTCCTGAAGAAAAAAAATGAAGTTAGCTTGTGATAAGAACACACCCCACGCACCCCATATTTTCTTTTTTCTGTCTTCAGAGGCGATTTACAGCCATAAGGAGGTAGGTAGTTTCTTTCTGGCTGTCATCAGAAGCCACAGAATCACAGCATGGCTGAGGCTGGAAGGCGCCTCTGGGGACGGTCGAGTCCCGTGCCCCTGCTCAGAGCAGGTTGCCCAGGACCATGCCCAGTCGGGATT
Organism: Nipponia nippon; assembly: GCF_047370975.1. Taxonomy (NCBI): domain Eukaryota; kingdom Metazoa; phylum Chordata; class Aves; order Pelecaniformes; family Threskiornithidae; genus Nipponia; species Nipponia nippon. The sequence goes on along the minus strand of NW_028262291.1, from coordinate 13,938,645 downwards.
TGAGCATTTGAGAGGATGGAGGTTCCACGGAATATTCATTATCTTCTTTATAGTTTCACTCTGATGTTTTAACTGTATAGCAATTTACTAACTCTGTAGGCATATTTAGGCTTGTTAACGTGCTGCTCTTCCTATGGTATACACTGCTAGATCTACTTGTGAATTTTCCAGGTTTCTGAAACTTTGAAGCATCGTTTCATAATAGCAATGTTGTTTATTAGGGGATATGGCGTAATCTGGGACTCAGGCTTATCTGTTTCTGGACCAGTTGTGTGTCTGTATGAAAGCTGCATCTGTTTTCTTTGTTAGCCCTCTCCAGTGAATTTCTTTTTTCTGTTTCATTTTCAGTGTTTCTGCTGCATGAGGGGGTGTGCTTTGGGGGTGAGGAGGGCAACAGTGAAATCCTGATCGCCTCTTGGAGATTCTCTAGTGCAGTATGTGGGAAGTAAGATGTTTGCCTTGGAGGCTAGTTTAGTCTTGTTTAAGTCTAGGAATATTATTGAATGTGAACCTCTCATCTCTGATTCTTAGAAAAGATGCTTTTTGTGAGTGAGCAATTCTCTTTTCAGTAACTGCTTGACACAAAGACAGCTAAGGCTTTTGCTGTTTTCTGACAGGGATTGATGGCCCAGCTGCTTTTCAAGATGATGTTCAGAAGATAGGAAGTCAAGTGCAGATTCTCACTGTTGGACAGTCTAGCCATGATGAAGACGATGGAGAGAAAATGGCTAGTGGCCAACAACAGCAAAGCAAACAAGATCTTAGAACAGCAATGCAGAAAAAAGGTAAGTAGCCAAAGCTGCCTTCACGTTCTGATAGACTTCTTTTCCTATTCTCACTCTCAGCCCTAGCCTAAGCAGAGATTGTTACTTTGTGTTTCTTACCCTCAGAGCCTGTTAGGCTTTATTCTATTATCTCAAAAAAAAAAAAAAAAAAAAAAAAGTAGGTCTCTCTTGTCCCAGGCAACAAGAGCTCTTCAGGCTCTCAGGGATGTGGCTTTCCCATCTGCAGTGCAGTGCCGCTATTAAGGTTCCAGGCAGATGCTAATGCTTGTATCCATCTGTTCACATTTTTATATTGTACAACTCTGGAAATTACTTACTTGAGTACGGAATAGCAATTTTCAAACTAGAATATTAATTTTAGTTGTGTTGTCAGTTAAATATTGTTCATGTTTTCATAATGTGTGTTCATGCTTGCAGAGGTGAAAATTACAGCACTCTGTATTCTGCAGCATTTCCCATGCATAGTCCTCAAATGTTCTGGAATATTTTTTTTTTCTAGAGGCATGCATGATTTGGGAGATAGATTGTGTATGTACGCATTCATGCATCCATCTCTTCCTTCCTGCACTGTTGTTATCTCTCATTAGACATTAACTGTAGGAAGGAAAAAAAAATCCTAAAATCCTCACAAAGCTTTTTCTGAAGGCATTTGCTTTGGAGTTGTTCTTCTTCAGAGTACAGCTTTTGAAGCAAAGATGGCTCAAGCCAAGAGTGCTCTGATGCTTTAAGAATAAACTCTTTGTGTATAAAAAGCAAAATGTAAGTGCAAACTTGACTCATCTAGAATGGACTATTCATACCTAAATGCCCGCTTCTTGTCTGCAGAGCAGTTCTCACTAAGATTCATTTTTTCTGGGACGTTGCTCTGCAGATGTGAGCAGCTTCAACTGAAATGGGCAGATTTTCTCCAAGTGTGGTATTTCCTGGGCATTTGAGCTGGAGGGATGTTGGCATGACTAACAAGTTCTGATCTGTGTGGTGATTGTGTTGCCTTAGACCATGGCTCAGAATATTTAATCATCAGACACACTACTTACTAAAGCTGATTGACTTAAAAACTATCAACAGACTTCTCAAATTAGGTCAGAGCACACAGATTTTTACTCTGGGGGACATTTCTATTTTTGATGTTTTTTCCATGTTAAGGTATATTTTTATTCTCCCCAATTTTTTGTTTATTTTTTAATAGAAGCAGTGGGTGTTTTGTTTTTTTCTTTGTTTTGATTTGGTTTTGGTTTGCTTTGTTGCTTTATATTCTTAAATATATGATATGACCTTTTTTTACCAGGTCTGAGTATACTCCTGATCAGAACAGACACTGCTAAGAGTGGGCCACTAGTATGCTTCAAGTCGGGGTGGGGAGGAGGGTGCTTTTTTTAAATGGGAATGCTGAGGTTGACTCATTTTTATTAACAACAGAGCTGTGCTCTGTGAGACACAAAGAAAGGTATTAAGACAAGACTGCAACTAGCAGCATCTCCATAAAATATTTTTACTCTGTGTCTATGGTTTGCCACTTGATACCTGCAGAGTAGGCTTGTTAGAAAGTTTTGAGTATCCCAGTATTCATGGGAAACTTTATGTAGAGCCAGGGCTTTTCCCGTGGATTCCCACTGCCACTTCACGCTTGTGGCATGTCCTTACTGGTGTGTCCCCGTTGGTCTGAAAAGCATTTAATTGCTCTCTCCCCTCATCCTTCTCTTGCATGGAACAGCAGCAAAAGGAGAAGAACACAGAGATAAATGCTGACTGGCCTAATGGGAAAGGCTGAGTCCCATCAGATTTGCATAGCCCTGATTTGTGCCCATTCTGCTCTTTGACACTAGCTTTGTGGAGTAGCCCCTCTCAGCACGTGTCTGCTTCCCCAGCGAGTCAAGTTCTGTTACAAGAGGTTATAGGCTACCTGAGTGTGAAAAGAATATGCCACTGGCAAGAAAATGCCAAATGTTTAGAGTTCTCCTTCTGTTGGAAATTGCCATACTAGAATCATTTTCTTCCTGCAGGAAATATTCATCCTTTTGATTTCAGAAGCCTTAATATGTAGAGTTCCTCTCTGGCAAATGAGTCACTAGGACAGAGCTAGACTTCCATAAGTTTTAACACTGAATAACTAACATTTAGCTTCACATTTATCAGTTTCCTATATGTCTCTCTAAAGACTTGGAATGAGCAATTTCGTCTTAGTTCTTCTTTGCTACCTGAAGTTACAACTGTTTTGAGATTCAGGGAAGGAACAGATTTGATTTCTGGGTTCAAAAACAAAACAGGAGGTCTCTGAAGCATTCTTCCCCACAGGTCATGAGTGCTGACTTTTCTAAGGCTGGCACAGAATTTTCACCACCAAAATATTGGTGGTGAAATAGTGAGCACGGATGTAGAAATAAACTGATTATGTCTGTGCATATGACATATGGCCTTATTGCACAGCTGTCAGCTGAGGAGATGGACTGTCTCTATTACCCATGCATAGTTGACTAGAACATGGTTGTCATTATTAAGAAATAATGCTTGTGATTAATGAGTGTGTGATTAATAATGAGTGAGTTCTACAGGCTTTGAAAATATCTGTTGACCTGTGAACTCAGGCCTCCCTTGCATAACCAGATCCTATTGAAACTTTTTGCTGTCGTGCTGTGTGGTGTATGTCCAGACTGGGGGAACTGAAGAAGTGGATAACGAGACCATTCATGGTGCAGCTGAATGGAATACAAGCATTGCATATGCTTCTGTTTTATACACTCGCAACACCGCTACTCTGGTGTTGTTTCATTATCCAGTGTGCATCTGGTGTCAAAAGCTATTTTAAAGGGATATGCATTGAAGTTTTTGGAAGCAGCAATAACATAAAAAGTATTTAAATGCCTTTTTTTGTGTCTTTTTTTTCTCATTCAGTTCCAAAATTTGAACTGAAGAAAACCATTACTGATACTATCTCCAATATTTATATTTCTGTACATTAGTTTGATTCAGTCTCTGCTTGTTGCAGACCAAGCTCATATTGCAAAAGACTAAGCTGCATGAAAGTCTCTGTGTGTATCCCTGGAAGTCCCAGAAGAACAGTTTAGAGAGCCTGAGAAAGATGATGAGGGCACACTGGGCACAGGGATTTAGGTAGAATTTAGGTCATGTGAATATGTCTGAATGCTTTTTCCAATGTTACTGAATGAATACTTGTGTAGAATCTGTGTATATCACTTGTGTTGATCGGTTTTATTTTTTTGTGTGTTAGAATTCAAAAGCAGGCCAAAAACTTATCACGCAGGGCACATCGTGCACAGAACGGTTTATGGTGCAACCGTTTAGCATGGATGATGTTTTCTGGCACTTCAGCTTTGTGATCCAGGGCTTTTTTACTTTGTTCAAAGTAGAAGCAGGTAGAAGGTGAATTTGATTGTGCAGAAAGATAAAATGTCCGTAATTGAGAATTCAGGCAGCAGCATTATGGCCCCATCCAGTAAGCCTTTAGCCCTGTGCGGAGTCCTGTTGGCAAGTTAGGCTTGTTCACTCAATTAAGGGTTTGCAGAATCAAGCCCATGGATTTTTTCCTTTCCCAGATCCCCATGCAAATACATCCTGGTCCTCTTCCACCTCCCAATCCAGTCTTGTCGCCCTGGATCATGTTCCTGGTAAGTACAGAAGGAAAAAGTTAATTATGGCCATGCTTCTTGACTCTGGAAATCTTTGCATTTCATTTATCCTTCTGCATTGGACTTACCAATAGTGGCAATTCTGGACCAAGTTGTTTTCTTTTTTTTTTTTCTTTTTTTTTTTAAAGACAAAATATTTCATAGTTAGCCTCTAATATGTGCAACTTAGAGTTTGAACCTGAATACAGGGTGGCTTTATCTGCATGATAGTCCTTGAAAAACTAGGCCTAGCAAATGATGCTTTCTGCTGCTAAGTCCTATTTGATGTTCAAAGTTGTGTTTCCCTTTGAAATGTCTGAGGTTTTGAATTCTTGTAAAGTCAAATTTTTAAGTGCTGTAAGGCAGTTCCTTTGGCCTGGGCTGATACTGGTTTTTACATGAAATAAATATGCATGAGAACATTTCCTTGATGTGAATGTTTCTTCTCAGTCTAAGATCGGCTCTTCATCAGATCACATAGGAACAATTAAAAGTGTGCTGTAGAAGGGCTCGTATTTTAATTGTTAAGGTTTCCAAATGGCTGTGATAGGTTGTCCACTCAGCTCCAATTTCAAGTTTAAGATTTTGCGTTGTGTTTGAAGTACATGATGATGAAGAAGATCTGAATTTAATTCCTAACTGGATATTGCTCCTGTATCACTGCGTAACTTGATCCTCTCTGTGGAATGGAAACCATGATATTTCCTTTCTCATTTGGTGAAATGTTTCGGTTTCTCAGGGCAGGTACTGTCTCACCCACGTGTTTGTACACTGCCTCACACAGTGGCCTCCCCCCACACACACCCTTTCTCACCTGTGAGCCTAAGGGTGCAACAGTATAATAAGTGATGTTTTACAGCAAGTATGGACAGCTTTAATGTATTAGTATTTCATATAAGTGCACTGCTTTCTCCTCAGGCATTTCAAGCAGCATGAATTTTGATGAGGAAGAAGATGAGGAAGATGAAGACAGCTCCAGTTCTTCACAGTTAAACAGTAACACCCGGCCTGGTTCTGCCACAAGCAAGAAATCCAATAAGGTAAGGGGTGAGCGCCGAAGAAGGAGCGTGCAGGCTGCTATGTACTGCGTGATTTCAGAGTGCAGTCAGGATTGGCCTGGCTTTCTTGTTTTGTTTTTAATATGCACCAGAGTATCTCCAAGGTGATTTACTGTGATAGCTCTCAGGGTTCACGGGAGAAAGCAATGAAAATAATGACTTGGAGAAAAGAATAGCAAATATTGTCTGAACTTGAATGAAGAGAAAGGTAACCAGTAAATATTTACCTTTCTACCTCTTACAGGTGTTCAGAAGGATCTTTTGTTTCTATTGCCTTTTTCTGAGCGTTTTCCCACCCTGTTCTCGCTGCTACCATCTGGACATAAAATAAGACTTTGGCTTGTTCAAATATTCTAAATCACAAGCTTTTGCTAAACCAGCTGATGGTGCCCCACTCTTTTATATACTGCAGTGACTTTTCATCTCTGTTATATCTCTGTCTAGCTTAATCTGTCTCTCCCTATCCCATTTCTTCTTTTCATCAAAAGTTATCTTTGTCCTTGGGTACAGCCTTTCTGAAAAAAGAAGTGTGGTGAGATGGGAAGGTGTGAGCCAGAGTTTGCTTTGTAACGTTACAGCACTCTGCCTGTGCAGCCACCACGTTCTGCTTTGCCAGATGTGTCTGTATGCTGAGCATCAGCAGCACAGAGAACTGCTCCCTGAGCCTTTGACTGATTGGATGGGAAGAGATCCTTACCTTGATAAGCTGCCTTCAAGGCTGCTGAGGAATCAGAACGGGCAACACAATATGTCCATTGTTTTTATTTTTTTGAAGTGCAGCTTCTATCAAATGTCATTCCTTTGTACTTTATAACCTGAGTTTTTCTCACTGTTTTAGGAAGCGGCCTCAGCCCCCAGTCCTTCCACAAATGAGCCTCTCATAGATGTTGATGACCTGGAGGAATTTGCTGTAAGACCTGCTCCACAGGGTGTCACTGTCAAATGCAGAATCACAAGAGACAAGAAGGGAATGGACCGAGGGATGTACCCTACTTATTACCTCCACTTGGAAAGGGAGCATGGTAAAAAGGTCATAAAATAACTTGAATGGCATACCAGTTGCATCTGAATATAAAAAAAAAATATTAAAAGTCTGAGGAAGTCTTACAAAGAAAATATAATCTTATATTTTAAATGCATTTTCACTTTCACTGAGATCTGCCCTACAGTCTTCCAAAAGCAAAAAAATAGTATCACTTTGTTCTACTGCCTTTCTTCCTATCTCTAATCTTTGGCCTTAAATAATCCATGCATGGCACTTTTATGTGACAGTCAGCAGTTGGGGCTCTCTGCATTCTGTGACCTGAAAAGTATCTATTTTCAATTCAACTGGAAGAGCCAGAGCAACTTAGAATGAAACAGTTAACAAAATAGTTTGAATTTAATTATTTAAACCATAAATAATGGACTGAGTGGTTGAGAAGTCACTTTTCCTTTCCAGATTTTTAACTGGTTTTGCTAAATCCCAGGAGACCTTCTGTTACTTCACTAATGATGCTGGAAGACAGAAAAATTGGCTATGGTTTCCTTATATCAAAGCAGGAAGCGGTGTGTGCTAACCCCTTTGGCATTCTAGAATATGTTTTTTTTGCACTGCTTAGGTGTTTCTGTTAGCGGGAAGGAAACGAAAGAAGAGTAAAACCTCTAATTACCTCATCTCCATAGACCCAACTGACCTGTCTCGGGGTGGAGAGAGTTTTATTGGAAAACTGAGGTAAACACTGATACATCTAAGAATTTACTTTATATAATATAATGTTCGTTTGACATTAAGAAGCCTGTAAGCCATTATGACTTCTTAATTAGAGGCTTGACTACATCATGTGATAATGGTCTTAAAGTTTACCAGTATCCAAGGCATGTTTTCAAAACGTCTCAAGTACTTACGAGATCACATTTTATTAAAAGTCAGCAGGACTGAAGCTCTTAAATGCTCAAAGGACAGGTTCTCAAGGGCATATGAGCACAACTTATCTTAATGGGATTTTCAGAAGTGCATGAGTAGATTGTGTCTAGCCCCTATTGATATAAATACCTTGGAAGGGAAGTTCTGTCTGTTAGACAATCTGAAAATCTCTTTGGTTTTGCCCATTTCTTAAGATCCGGATTAGAGTTAACTTACAAGTAGTGGAATTCTTTCAGAACCGTGTTTCTTTTCTGTCTGTCACCCCATCATACATCAGTCTGTTGTTGATATTTATGTGGAGCCTCTCAATGCATGTTTACATTGCCTGTGCCTGAGGAAAGGGACTGGACTGCTAATTGCCATTTGCCTGGGTGGATCTCAGAACTTCATGTGCTATTTATTGCAGTGCAAACAGAATGAGGATAATGTGGTTTTAGTATGTTCTAAGTTGTATTTTTGCACTCTTTGGTGTGATTTCCATTTAAATAGGAAAGACTGATCTTTCTTACAACTTTATGAAAATCACTCTCTGTATTCTAATAGAGTTAGTAGTCAGGTAAGAAAGCAGAGAGTTTAGTAGAGAGTAAGCATATTTTAAAAACCAAGCAAACAAAATAACCCCACCTGAGTGTTTCCTTTTTGCTTTCCTGAATTTACTAGTTTGCAAGGTGTTGTGAGAAATCTCCAGTGTAATGATAAGGGACCTTTAGTATACTCTGCTATACTGTACCTTTACATTTTTGGCATGGGTTTTAATCCAGGAGTTGCCGCTTAGTTGGAATTAGAATTAACAACTATTTGTACTCAATATTATTTGTCTTTCCTTTGGGGCTACAGTGCAGTAAAGGATAGATGTCTCAGGCAGCATTACTGACAAATGGTGATTGGATGTTCCATTTTTTTTGATAGATCAAATCTTATGGGAACTAAGTTTACAGTTTATGACAATGGAGTAAATCCAATGAAAACAACATCAAGCCTGGAGGCGAGTATCCTGCGTCAGGAGCTAGCTGCTATTTGTTATGTAAGTACTGCTCACAGGCAAAATATGCGAGAAAGGGCAGTTCAGTTTCTGAAATAGCGCACTGAATTTCTTTCTCACTTATGATTATCTAAATCAGCATTCAGACTTTGATGTCATCAAACAGCTGATCTTCACTAGAGAAACCAGGAAATTCAGTGGAAAGTAGAGGTGAAAAGCGTTGTGCACAGAACCAGGTTGCCCAGTTCTCACTTTTGGTCAGAAAGTGTTGGAGCTTTTACATAACTCTCTGGAAGGGGTAGGATGCTTCACAGCCTGCAGGCACCATCCGAGGGAGCCTCCTGAACTGGAAAGGGTTGTGCAGATGGAATTACTGCACTAAAGTATGATCATTTGTAATGGCATTTTGGAGGAGGCCTCTCTGATCCGAAACACAGGTAAATGGACAGCTAGGTCTGCAGCAGTGGCCGAGAGACTGGGATAAAACCTCTAAAACTCCTTTTTACCAGGAAAAAAACAAACAAGCCCCAAACAAAATCCAAAATTCAATTGAAGGAGAGAAACCAGCTTCTTATAGGACAGTGAATAGCATTTGTCAGGGGCAATGCAGACAATCAAGACTTGAAGCACAGTTGCTGTTGTTTCACGATTACTGGATGACTGTTTTGGTGAGAGTATTCTTTCAGTCCAGAAATCTCTGGGCCCAAGAAGCTCTTCCAGTCAAAGTTGGTGCATACACTGCTACAGAAAGTTTTCTGTTTTCACAAATCAACAACCCCTGACAAAAATACCCAAGAACCGCTTTTCTAAAAGTTCCTGCCCAGCTCTAATCAAGGATGCCTGGAGCTCTGTCAGATGGAGGTGCAGCCATCCCAGCATATACCCTGCATATGCACAGAATTTGTTCCTGGAAAGGTCAGCTTTAGGTTGTGGGGAGCAATGTGTCTGCAAGCTTTTGGCACATGAAAAGGAAAGCAGAGAGCCATCCTTTCCACGCAAAGTGCTGAGAGCACTGAGGGGCAGCAGTATTAGCTGCTAACGTGTTCTTTTCCTGCTGTGTAGGATGCAGTTTTTCTGTGAATATAGTATAAATAGTGGTTTTGTTCACATGTGCTATTATTCAGGCACATGGCCTATGGTTGCAGACAGACACAGACGCACACACATATCCCTCCATTCCTGTTGGATTTGAAACTCTCTCAGAATTTCAGAAAATCCAGCTAACAGGATTTAACAAGAGAGTGCAGGATTTGATGTCAGTTTACAGTTTGACTTAAGTTTCAGTAGGAACCAAGGAGAACTTACATGTTTAATGAAGGTAATTTTACTGGTTTATATAGGAGGGCACTCCCTGGAGCCAGGCAACTGGTCTTCTGGTGCAAACTAGACATACAAGGAGAAAACAAAAAACAGTTTAAAAAAAGTTATATATTAAAAAATTTAGGCATTGCTTGTATAAGTCAACAGCAATGACATGTGAACCATTAACATTGCCAAATAAAAAACTCAGCTGCAGTCAGCAGAGGTAATTAGAAATGTAAGTGTTGGAAAGAACAGAACCATGACCACTGTTTGAAGAATGTGGCTAAGATAAGCTACTTTTATGTGTCTGTTTTGAGATCAGCAGTTTAAAATTTGTACATTTGTATAAGAAGATGACTCGTTCCACTGATATTTTGATACTCATGAAGAAAGGCAGCAGGCTTGCAGGTGTGCTATGGCCAGAGGACAAAAGGAAATCAGAATGATATTTCATTACTAGCCAGGTTTACTAAAGTGAGATTATTGTTCCTGGCTGCAGCAGAACCACAGCAAAGAATGCCAGAAAGAGCACTCCTGCAACACCCTTGTCCTAAGGTAACCTTTTAATTCTTGCCTTGATATTTTTCCTGCAGCAAAAAGTATAATAAACAGTACTTTGAAAGCACCACTATGCCTCTCACTGTCTCTCAGCTCATCCAATCAAGTACCCATCTGGAGAGCAAGCTGTACCCGCTTCCACTAACTTACTGAGCCTGACCTGCTGAATCATCTCAGCAGTTCTAGTTTATACAGGCAGAAGCTGGTGATGCATCTATTGTTAACTGTGGGATAAATGTGTTGAGAACTCTCATTGTGGAGCTTTCCTTAGGGCACGTTTCAAGCAATAGGAATAAAGTTAGTGCAAGGACCGAGTTTTAGCAGGTGCTGTTAACCATTTTTACTCTCCCCGCTGATGGCAGGCTAGCATATTAATAAACCTGCAGCAGCACCTAATGGCTGATTTCAGAATCGCTTGGCAAAAATTTATCGAGAAGCAGGGAGATGTAACTGCACCACTTGTACCAGGATTTTCTGTGCTAGATTCCTTTATATCCATAGTATCTCACAATTCAGTTTGTGTCAAATTCTGCAGGCAGGGAGCTCAGCTGATATTCTGAGGTGTGACTCAGGTTTCAGTAAAGCAATAAAACTACGTGTTTCTGCTCAGGCCTAAATCACTTGCGTTGTGCTCCAGTGTAGTGGGTTCTGTGGTTTAGGCTTTCTATGGAATGATAGTTTCTACGGGATATATTAAGGCCAGGGCACAGCTGTGTGAATCAAGTCCAGAAGGGGAAGTGGCTGAAGGAAAACTGGGATAATTAAATTGTGAATCTCCTGGGAGCTGTTGGGATAAAAGCTTGCAGCTTTTATCATGGTAGCTATTGCCACCATAGTGAAATGCTTTCATAATTTTATGAAAGTGTGTAAGATTTTAAAAGCAACCATGGGGAGAGGCTCTGTGTTCTTTCAGTCCAGTTTATTGTGACATGCTCACAGAAGCGCTTACTGGTTGGGCTAAGGTAGAGGGTGCAGCTTCTAAGCAATACTGGGCCAAGTCCTTAGCTGATTTAAATCATTGGCATGCTGGTTGAATCAATAGGGCTCTGCCAGCTAACAACCCATATTTTGGCTTCCTGTACAAACCAAGACTATCAGTGACATTAAAATGGTGTGAAATCAGAATTTGGCGTATGTTCCCCTAATAATGGCATTTGTAGTCTTGAACTTAGACACACAAAATAGTGGAGGAGTCAAATAAAAGAGAAAGAGGTGAGGTGGTGGAGTTGCTCTTTATGTGAGAGAGCAACTGGAATGTATCGTGCTCTGCCAGGAGTGGATGAAGACCAAGAGCTTATGGGTATGAATTAAGAGGCAGGCTAATATGGGTGACAGTGTTGTGTGTGTTTACTAGAGGCCACCTGATCAGGAAGAGGAAGTCAATGAGGCGTTCTACAGACAGCTGAAAGTAGCCTCACAATCACAGGCCCTGGTTCTCATGGGGGACTTCAACCACCCTGGTATCTGCTGGAAAGACAACACAGCTAGGCACACGCAGTCCAGGAGGTTCCTGCAGAGCATTGACGGTAACTTTTTGATACAGGCAGTGGAGGAGCCAATGAGGAGAGGTGTGCTGCTGGACCTTGTACTAACAAACAAAGAAGGACTGGTTGGGGATGTTAAGGTTGGGGGCAGCCTTGGCTGCAGTGACCATGAGATGGTGGAGTTCAGGATCCTGCATGGAGGAAGCAGGGCAATAAGTAGGATTACAACCCTGGACTTCAAGAGAGCCAACTTCCTAGAGGAAGACTAGGGAAAACATGGGCCCACTGCTGAATGAGGTGGGTACCCTAGTGACGGAGGATACAGAAAAGGCAGAGTTACTGAATGCCTTCTTTGCTTCAGTCTTTACTGCTCAGGCTGGCCCTCAGGAATCCCAGACCCTGGAGGCAGGAGTGAAAGTCTGGAGAAAGGAAGACTTTCCCTTAGTTCAGGAGGATCGGGTTGGAGATCATTTAGGCAAAGTGGACACACACAGATCCATGGGCCCCAATGGGATGCACCCATGAATGCTGAGGGAGCTGGCAGATGTTGTTGCTAAGCCACTCTCCACCATCTTTGAAAGGTCATGGAGAACAGGAGAGGTGCCTGAGGACTGGCAGAAAGCCAATGTCACTCCAGTCTTCAAAAAGGGCAAGAAGGAGGACCTAGGAAACTACAGGCCAGTGAGCCTCACCTCCCTGGAAAGCTGATGGAACAGCAGTGGGCTGTGTTCCCCAGGGGTCAGTACTGGGTCCAGTCTTGTTCAACTTATTCATCAGTGACCTGGATGAAGGGACGGAGTGTACCCTCAGCAAGTTTGCTGATGATACAAAACTGAGAGGAGTGGCTGATACACCAGAAAGCTGTGCTGCCATTCAGCGAGACCTGGACAGGCTAGAGAGTTGAGTGGAGAGGAACCGAATGCAGTTCAACAAAGGCAAGTGTAGGGTCCTGCACCTAGGGAGGAATAACCCCCTGTACCAGTACAGGTTAGGGGTTGACCTGCTGGAAAGCAGCTCTGTGGAGAAGGACCTGGGAGCCCTGGTGGCCAGCAAGTTAGCCATGAGCCAGCAATGTGCCTTTGAGGCCAAGAAGGCCGATGGTATCCTGGGGTGCATTAGGAAGAGTGTGGCCAGCAGTCGAGGGAGGTTATCCTCCCCCTCTACTCTGCCCTGGTGAGGCCACATCTGGAGTGCTGTGTCCAGTTCTGGGCTCCCCAGTTCAGGAAAGACAAGGAACTACTGGAGAGAGTCCAGCGGAGGGCTACAAAGATGATTAGGGGACTGGAGCATCTCTCTTATGAGGAAAGGCTGAGAGAGCTGCGTCTCTTTAGCCTGGAGAAGAGGAGACTGAGAGGGGAATCTTGTCAACGCTTACAAATATCTTAAGGGTGGGTGTCAGGAGGATGGGGCTGGACTCTTTTCAGTGGTGCCCAGTGACAGGATAAGGGGCAACGGGCACAAACTGAAACACAGGAGGTACCACCTGAACGTGAGGAAAAACTGCTTTACTTTGAGGGTGACAGAGCACTGGAACAGGCTGCCCAGAGAGGTTGTGGAGTCTCCTTCTCGGGAGATATTCAGAGCCCGCCTGGACGCGATCCTGTGCAACCTGCTCTAGGTGAACCTGCTTTAGCAGGGGGTTGGACTAGATGATCTCCAGAGGTCCCTTCCAACCCCAACCATTCTGTGATTTTGTAATGAGGCAGGAGATGAGGGCAATTAATTTTATTTGGATGCAGGTAGATTGGAAAGGTCTGCTTTTAAAGCAAGCTCCTCTTTTGTCCCTACTGTTTTCCTCATATATTCCATGTTTGTAGAATTTCAATTCTGTACCTTGATTTTAGCAAAAGGGTAGCATTTGCCAATAAAACATTTGATATAATTGGGGGCTGATGTAATGTGCAACTAGAAACCATTAACCATTCCCTTATCATTTGGCAGAAGTATTGATTTTAGTGTTTCTGAATAAATCCAGAGAATATAGTCCTGTTTTTTCAGAGTGATAATGCTGCTTGTTGGAGGGAAGTGATTCAGTGCTATTATTTAATTTTACCTTGAACAATGTCTTCAACCAGTCAGCATCTAAATTAATTGTATGTAGCAGAACTGCAGTTTGATGAGAAGAGCTTGTAAGACATTGCAGAGAAGACCAAAATTGTCAGTAGTTAGTGGAAAATAAGCATAAGCATGAATCTTTTCTTAGAAATTGTCGTCTGCTGTGCTGAGTCTCTCCTGCTTATAAAATCTGCTGGCAGTCATTTTAGTTTGAGTCTCGCCATGATGGAAAACCAAGTATACACTTCCAACTACACTGATAACATTGGTTTAATCTGTCAAAGGCCATGACATAAGTGATTCAGAAAAGAGGTAGAATCTTCCCATTAATGTATATAGTTAGGAGATACATGAATACACTTGGATTGCTTCAAGAGTATTCAGTAAAATAACTCAGTGGAATTTTTCTTGCATGCATGAAAATCTTTAATGAGTTGTGTAAAATCTCCAGATGGTTTGCTGAAACAACCAAAGTTATTTCAAAGGTCTGATGGATGGCAAAACTTCTGCAGGAGTAAATTTTACGCAGGCATTTTCAGATGTTTCCAGTGAGTTGAGATGTGTGGATTTTTGCTTGTAAAAGTAGAGATGTTTTTAAAAGTTCAGCATTCCTTAAAAATCAGGACACTTAAATATATAAAAGCAGATACATCTGAATATGTCACTTCTGAATATCCCAGTGGTAGAGCTGCACCAGCTGGAGCATGGGGGTGTCCAGTTCTTGGCATCTTGTGGACGATGCTGGGAATAGTGCCAATGGGAATCTCCTTCCTGAGATTCCTTAGTGTGTGGCCACAGCCCTTCACTTGGGAAAGGTAGAGGGGAAAAAATGCATGTGACCAAAAAAAAAAAAAAATAGCACAAAACATGAGGGGATGACACCTTTTGGAGGTGTCACTGTTTCATTTACTGGAGTGAAAATAGGCAATCAGGTTTTACTGAGTGTGTTGGAAAATATTGCCCTTTACTTTTTCTTTTTCAAAATAGATGATGACTTACTGAAATATTTGGTCCCAGTTTCTTCTGTGGGAAAAAGAAAGCTTCAGATAAAAATAAGACTTCAGGCCTATTTAGATTTTAGTGGTTGTATTTTCAGAGGATAGTGCAATACTGGAATGCTTTTGTGAAAAGATGGTCAGAAAGGCATCAATTCATGTTTAATGGAAGAACTTGTATTTTCAACGGATTTGTTTTTGCTGCCCATGTTATTTCTTTACCTTCCATGCCTTCATAGCTCGAAAATTTGCATTCATGCTAATGTGTTTGTTTTTTAGCATGCTCATCTCTAAGCATAACATATCTGAGGACTTTGAAAACCACAGCACTGCTAACAGATGCTCTTACTGGCAGCTTCTTCTTGTTTGCTTTTGTGCTGGCTCTGGAATAAATGGAGTTGGTCCCATATATTTAATTTTGTCTCTCATCAAAATGTGTGACTGCATTATATGATTTTTAAATTACAACTACTTTATTTTGGGAACTAGCTGTAGCCAAGCAATCTGGTTAGTTTTTTAACAAAGGGATTCTTTTTTTTTTTAAATCGTATTAAGGTTGCTGGCAGCCAGTGCTAGGAGTGTTTTTGGAAACCTGTCTATTTCCATTTTTCCTGTTGTCGGAGCTTCTAAGACAACGCTAGAATGTTTGGCAGTGCCAGTGAAGGTCGGAGTTTCAAGATGTTTTTTGAGTTGACTAACAAATAAGTTCCCCGGGCTGCTACTGTGTCTCTCTGTTGAAGAAATTAACTTTAAGAATACAGAACAGGATGAACTCTTTTTCTAAACATTTTTAGGAAACAAATGTCTTGGGGTTTAAAGGACCTCGTAAAATGAGTGTGATCATACCAGGAATGAATATGGACCACGAAAGAGTTTCCATCAGACCACGAAATGTAAGTCATACCATCAGTCAACAATAAAAATTACTTGAATTCTTTTTCAGTTAGAGTTGGTTTTTTGCATTTCTGAAGGTTTAGAGGTTAAAAAAAAAAAAAACCAGTGTTTGAACAATTGCAGAACAATGGGATGTGTGACTTGTTCTGTGACTCACAAAAGCACTACAAATGATACTGTATTTTATAACAAAAGGTACAACTAACCTTTTCCAAGCTGTGGAAAGGACTCGAATGCACATTTGCATTAAGATACTCAGAGTTTTCTGTTTCATTTAATGATACTGTTTTGAGGGTCGAGGGTGACAGCTTAGTCTTTGGGCTAGGATTTATGAACAGGTTTTTTGTGTGAATTTATTTTTTGTCTTGCGAGAGTGTTAAACTGAAGCGTGTATCTGTGGTGCGTGCAGGAACATGAGACGCTTCTTGCAAGATGGCAGAACAAAAATACAGAGAGTGTCATCGAGCTGCATAACAAAACGCCAGTCTGGAATGATGACACCCAGTCCTATGTTTTAAATTTCCATGGTCGAGTCACGCAGGCCTCAGTGAAAAACTTCCAAATTATTCATGATAATGATCGTAAGTATAGCTCTCTGTCTGTAATGTGTAGAAACAGTACAGCACACACAGCCTGACAGTGATTCTGCCCTTACTGTTGTTACCTGAGTGAGTTTAATTTAGTTATGTGGGTCCAACTTAATACTGCTCTGCCTTGTGGCCATGACATTGATGCAAATTGGGGTATTTAAACGCTCATGCTTGAGACAGGTGATTGTGCTATGTGCTATCTTAGTTTTCTCCCTTGGCTGTCTGGCTTATGAACTGAGCAATGGTTTAGGTAGTTCCTGCTCTCGGAGCTGCAGTACTTCCAGTCAGCAGGGCCATGGGGCAGTATGACTCCACGCAAACACTTGTATCACACAATCCTTCCTTGGTTTTTTTGTTCACTCTGGTCCCCATACACTGCCCAGCTGGAGATGGTGGCAGTCAGACTGGTCCCACTGCACATTCGCTTTGCCATTACTACTCTTTGTAGCATTAGCCTTACAGAACACCCTGAAAATGTCAGGACTGCCTTTCACACCATCACTAGGCCCTTACTGATGTGCTGCTTTCTGCCAGCAACCTACAGCCCCCTTTTTTCTCGGGCTTACGTACAGTTGTTGGAGCAGGGATAAAGACAAGCGCTCGAGTGGAGCGGTGCTGCCCCTCTTTACACTCACTTTAGGCAGGCATAGTCACTAGGTGCTGGAGCACACTGGGCTACGCCAGTGCCATGCTTAGACTGCAGGGGAATATTGGAAACTGGTGAAAGTGGCTGTGCCAGTCTCTGAGAGCAGCACTGAGCTTGAAACATTGGTGTATGCATTTGCTGCATTTTATAAGGTGAAACAATTACACCTGCTTCTAGTACAAAAGGGGAAAAAACTTAAGGAAGAATTTCTGAATATGATATGAGAGACATGATTAGGTCTAGATCACAATCATGCCTTCTCTTCCCCCATTATCCTTGCTTGTCCACCTGCCTGAAGTTAAGTAGGAATAGAATTAATTCGTTCTTGGTACATGTGAAACTCAGCACTAGGTCTATATAAAAGGCTTGAGCATTTTATACAGAAGCAATTTTCTCTCTCTGTTTGAAAAAAACAATTTTTCTCTGTGTAATTTTTTTTAAGACAGTAACAAGTCTTGCAATCCTTTATCACCCAACTGTTCCTCACTCAAGCTATCCTTGCTTCTCCCTCTGATATCAGCACACCCACTTGCATGAATAAGTGTTGCAAAGTTTGATGTGTGAGAATGTTTTGTTTGTATTTTGTTGAGCTGGGCCAGAGGATGATGTTGAACGCATACTTATTTAGTAAGGGCTGCAAACAAAAATAATGCTTTGTCACTTTTTATGACCTCTCTTGCAGCTGACTACATAGTGATGCAGTTTGGCCGCGTGGCTGAGGATGTGTTCACCATGGACTACAACTACCCAATGTGTGCGCTACAAGCCTTTGCTATTGCCCTTTCAAGTTTTGACAGCAAGCTGGCTTGTGAGTAAAGGGGCATGGGTGAGCATCCTCTCAAAGGAAGCAGTTGGCCATATGATTCCCAATTTCTGCTGGTGTCACTTATGGTCCATACTAAACAGGTCAGGGAAAATGCAGTTGTGGAGGACCACTCTATTGCTGAGGAGAAAGTAAAAGGAATCTTCTAAAAATTCAGGACATTCAGGAAATAATATTTTCCTTTTTTTTTCTGTCATATTTTTCTGGAAGTGGCATCAAGTTTGTGTAAATCTAAAGTTCTATCTCATGTCCTTAATTATGTTATGGAGATGTGCCATGATGTACTGTACCGTGGCTCTAGTAGCACCATTATAACGGTGTCTTTTTTAAATCCAGAAAGGGCGTGCACGCTCGAAAAATTTCTTTTTACATTTAAGAATTATTCTGAGGCTGCATACCTCAAGGTTGCATTCCTACATCGACTAATCAGAGCTTCACATCATCCAACATAAAAGACAGATCACAAAAAAGATGCACTTTTTTGAATTTGCAAGGATCTCGTGTAGTATAAAGCCAAGTCTGAGGGTTGAAAACCTATACTGGACTGAACTTGATGCATTGCTGTTGTATATGTAGAAGGGCATGATGAATTTTAATTGCAGTAGGAGGAAATGGAGAAGTAGAAAGCACAAAATAATGTTGCACAAGTCACTTGAATTCTAAGCTGTCATTATGTTTTAACATCTACATGCTTTTTAATTTGTTCAAATGGAAATGTATTTGGAGTACAGAAAAGGAAAATGCCTAGATGCCAAGAAAGCATAACTTATGTTGAATTTGGCATGTTGTGTGTTGGGAATTTATATCCTTGTATTGCTGTGGTAATTCAAACACACATTTTGTATGAAGTGATATAAACAGTTGGATAAAGGCTCTCTACAGAGAATCTTATTATTTTGAACAGGCTGTGTAAAGCTGAGGAAGGTAAATGGAAATATTTTATTAAATTTGTCTGGCCTTTTGCGATTTTACAATTTGTTGATTGCATTTTTTGAACTTTCAGCAACAACCACTTTTCATATTTATTTCCCATTGTAAGAACGCTTGAAATTGATTGAAACTGTGTATGTTGTTCTCTAATGTAAACGTGCCAGCTACTGAGCTAAATCCTTCTAGGCAAATCTAGTGTATTCTGCATACAAATGAGACACTGGCAGGACACAGAGTAGCTTAAAATAGTGTGGATTTTTTGTTTCTTTTTTTCTGATTTATCTGGAATATATAAGCAAACACCATTGCAAAACACAAGCAAAGAACAAGCCATTCTCTTCTCTTCTGAACATCTCAAAAGCCAAGAGCTGCAACTGAAAGCACACTGTAAAACACCTTTAAAAACAAGAAGTCTTTCTGCCATTGTTCTGTACAATGTTATCCTAAACAGCACACAAAGTAATAGGATTTATATGTAGTTCACTAGAAGGGTATTGAAATGTGAGCGAAGTGAAGAAGTGGTTACATTTTATACTGTGTGTATTCAGATGCTTCTTTTTACTCTTTATAGACTCTTGCATTGGACAACCAAAGATTATGTAATGAGAAATTGAGATCAAATCTGCTTATCTCATAGCTGTCAGGTTTTTTTACTATAGGGGACAGGCCATAAGGAGAGGTTGTGCCATTTGGACTCTGTAATTTCAACTAATAAAAGAAATATGCTCTCTTCCTCACATTTGCCTTCAGGTCTCCTTCCCAGTATACAGACAAGGAAATTTCAGATAAGAAATGAAAATAATTAATTGCCAGCATTTTTTCTAAACATTTTAGAATCTATGGAAAAAAGTCTGCTGGCTTTGAACAGTTTTGTTGATGGACTCAGCCTGTCAAATGTCATCTTTAAATAGCAGGAGGCTCTGTCATTTGTTTCACATCTTTTTTGCAAGAAGCTTTTCCATGCAATGGTATAAAATGGAAAGACACCTTTTGTTTGAGAGAAATGAGCAGTCAGTTCCCTCGATGAATGATCAAAATGATGAGTCATGAGCTGCAGTGTGATACTTAGGCTTTGCACATGGATGCTTTGCTTTCCCCTGTAATTGGTGGTTTCCCACCATTTCACATCCCCATCTGTAAGCTCACTTGCAATTTTAACAGAGAGGGCCCTTAGGCCTTTGGTTACCTCATGTCAGTCTTTAAAAACTAGCTCCAATGGTAACCAGAATTTTTTGTTTAGACTACTGCAAAACCAGACAGGAATTCCCACTGCTGGTATTTAGGTGTGATGTGGATTTCAAGAACTCTGCAGCATGGGAACGGTTGAATTTGCATGGCTTTAATTCTGTGGCTCACCAGTCATATGTTTTCTTTAAAGCCTGAGAAAGTGGCACCTGACATAGTTTTCTGCCTCTCTCTGTGCACAGCAGCGTGTCAAAGGAAGTGTCTTACGGGGCAAATATATGATCTGTTGGCTTTACTAGTGGAGTTGGTTTAGGAAGAGTTATTTTTAACGTGGATCATAACAATGGTCTGACCTGCATCATGGCCCCACAGGGAATTGGCACGAAAAGGAAGCTCATGTGCAGTGAGCACAAGGGTGAGAATGAGGGGCTGGGGAAAGGCAGGGAGTTCAGCTTCTTGGGACAGTTTTGCTGCCAGCACATTGTGTAACTTCACTCTCACTGCATGTTCTTCCCAGGCCAGGTATTTTTTTAACCTGTAAACATGCCAGGAGGAAAGTGGTGACTCAAATTCCCATCATTTTAACAGAATCGTACAGGGACATCAGCCAACGATCTGCTGAGGAAAAAATTCCCCACCATAAATTGAGGTCACTAGAGGGGGATGTTAACCTGGGACTAAGAGGAATGAGGAGCTCTCATTAAATCTGGCTCAGTTACAGTAGGATTTGCGCCTAGTGGCCTTTGCCAAAACCCGAATGTCTCACTGTTGTTGAGCAAGGTACTGGGTTCTTTTGATTCATTTGACCATTGCCATCTGCTCCAAAAGCAGTTTCTTTTAATTTAGCATCCATATGATTTCTGATGGACACTTTCTGGTGAAGGGCACTACTGCCTATCAATGCAAGGTGATACCACAAGTTTTCCAGCACATCTCCAAATTTTGTTTTCCTAACTTGGTGCAGGTTCTGTCTTAGCATACAGTCATATCTGAGATTACACAGTCCTCACAAAGTTCGATTTTCCTCCACACCATCAATAAATCTTGGCACCAGTATATATTTTCAGACATACATGCATACTAAAGTAGCTGAGGAGTAGTTAGTGGCACACTCATAGTAGCTGCTGCAGGGCCTGCACGTCAATGTGCAGCAGGGCATAACGTTGTTTACTTAGTGTGACAAAGCATATAATGGCACCGAGCTGTGCATTTCCTTCACGTAGTCCTAGTGAGTGTTTGGATACAGTAGATTTAATATTATTTAAAATCCCAATATTGATGATTTTTTGCATCTGCTGTTGATTTTGGCAGAGAGTTGTAAACAAATTCCTTGCCTGAATTGCTTATAGGCAAATACTGCATGCTTTAATGAGAGTTCTTAATCTAACTTGTCACTCTGTTTACATCAAACAGTTTCTTCCTGGCCCTTTATCTAATTTTCTTCATCTCTGATGTTCTGTTCCTTCTCATTCTCTTCACAATCCCTTTATCTTTGCTTCAAGGATGTGCAACTCAAAAGTGTTTATTTTGACAATATTACTCAGTGATCTCTCCACAGATGAATAATGCCTTTGGTGCACATCCAGTGATGCTCCTACAATAGAAGCCTTATCAGAGGGGTGAATTTGGCCCTTTGGCTTTTCAGTAGAGTAAATGAACACATTAAAAGGTAGCAGATAAAAAAGCTTGCCTAAAATATAATCAGAATTTTTCTCAGTAAACATGCGGTAACCAGAGTTTCCAAACCATTGGTTGCAAATCAATGAGCAGAACTGTCCACAAGCCTGGAGGCAGTCTGTTAGACAGACTCCCTTTGTAGTGCTGCCTTATTTTTCCTTTTTCAAAAGGTTGAAAGTGATTTAGTGAGCTGAAGTGTGTTGGTGCCCTAAAATAGAGTTTATTTTTTAGAAGCTAGACATCACTCCGCTCCTTTTGTAGGATAATATATGGCACATAAAACAGTAATGTCGTAGGCCATTGTTACAAATTCTGATGCTAAGAAGTCCATGCGAATGATTTTGTAATAATTACTGGGCAAATCTCTCACTATTCAAGTGGCTTTACAATAGTGCTGGAGTTCCCAGCTGGCTGTCCTCGTGAGGTATTAGAACTGAAGGAGCTTTAGTGAAAAGGGCTCTGTAATAAAATCTGGTAGCTGCACAATCGAAAAACATTATTGTGGAGTCAAATGACACCACTGAGTTTGATCGGTCATGGTGAACCAATGCCATCAATTTGAACTGTCTGGTTTTTTGCTGCCTTTTGATGAACAAAAGGAGGGACTTCCAACAAGCAGAGACATCAGTGATGTCTCTAGAAGTACTAAGCATTAGACCTACTTTCCTACCTATAAAAATCTTACCCCTGCCTGAGTGCTGCCCATTAAAAAAGAAGGAAATCAATCCAGTCCTTAGTATAGAAAATCACTCCCAGTTCTGCTATGTTAGCTTTTTACAAATTTTATATATATATATATATATATATATATGTATAAATTTATTAGTGATTTCACATAAGGATACAACAAGGACTGCGTGTCACACAGCAAACGAGTTCTTGCCCTGAAGAGATGATGACTCTAGACCAGGATCAGAATATTTTGTCTTTGATTATTTTAGTAGGATAGGACAGGGGGTTGCCTGGTGGTTTTGGCAGACAGAGTTTCTCCTGATGTGTGGCAGGTGTTAGAGGGAAGATTTTGGGGTTGATCCTGTGGCATTCTAACTAGTTCCCCTATACTATCTCGTTGCTCTCCTAAAGCATCATTTGCAAGATTTTTCCTGATTTTAGAGAAGCATGTGCTCACCCATAAAATATCTTTGCTTGGCAAATAAGGACAGCACATGTGATAAAACAGCAGTCACCTTTGTCAGAATTATGGGCTGATGACTCTTGGATTTCTCAAAAGGCCTTATTTTGATTACTAGAATAAAGTAGTTTTATACATCTAAATCTTGCACTAGAATTACTCTAACTGTAGATGCAGGCTTCTCTTGTATGTGCTACTTAATGAAAACGGGTTTCTGTTGTTCTTTATGTATGAAATGTACCTTCCAGGGTTCTGCTCTGTAAGTGTTTGAAATTAATTATGTAGATATTTGTCAGTTCTTTCTGTTGCTCACCAAGGAACTAAGAAAAGGGTTTGCGCAGCTATCTCAATGTTTTGTTATTTTGCTATGGACTATAGCTCAGTAGCTGATACTCACAAATGCCTGTATATTGGATGCAAATGCATTAAAACTTATTTTCTATGTTGTATTTTATTTAAATGCCTAGAAACTTTAGACTCCTCTTTTTCAGTAAGGGTATGTTTATCTATACCTTCACTGAGAAGGCTTGAATTAACTGGCTCTCTTGAAACTGTTTAATGGAACCCATACACTGGTTTGCTAAATTGCTTTAGGAAGAAGACACAGTTCAGAAAAATTATGCTTACGTTTTTGAGAAAAAACCCTTCCTATTCACTTTATAATTGGATTACTTAATAACACTGAAAGCTTATAATGGTTTTGTTTAACTCTACAATGGCAGTTTGAAAGTTACTCTGACAAAAGCTTGCTAGCATGTGACCTGGAATGGAGCACTACTTGAGAGTCAGAACCTAGCAAGTACCGGTGAATAGTCATGCATCTGTTCTGTGCTTAGGTACTGCTTGCATGCAAATAAAGTCCTGAAGAGTCACAAATCTGTGTTAAAATCAGATCACCTAACCTTTTAGGCTGTCCAACAGCTGTTAGAACACAGGCCTGGGGATCAGGTCACCTGGGTTTTAATCCCAACTGACTGCGTGGCTTTGTGCAAATCTTGTAACCTCTTTGTGCCTCAGTTCCAACAAGTTGAGTGGAAATAATAGTTTTTGGACCTGCCTAGGTCTGCGTTCTACTGAGAGGCTTCTCAGGAGCGTTTTGAGGCTGGTGGATGGCAGATGTTGCTGGCATGCTAAGTACCCTATTTAATTCTCACTGAAGGAACTGCAGTAAAATACGAGCAGTTTTCTGCCACCTATGTAGAAACTAAATAGCTAACCAATCTCTTAGGATAAAATCTTCACACTGTTGAATTCTATGGAAATCTTGTCAGTGATTTCAGTGAGGCTTGAATTTTTTACTTTGTGTTATTTTTTGGTCACTAAATGTGCAGGACAAACCATCTGATACACTTTTCCTTCTCACAGTGATGTGTTGTTGGTTGTGTTTTAGTTTGCACCATCAGTTGTTTTAAAACTGTTATTCCTGAACACGTTGCAGTGGTTCAGTTAATGCAACTGCCTATTTATGCTTTTATGTAGCAAACTGAGATACTTGGCAATTGTGCTGCAAATTGCCTTTTTGTACTTTTGGGGTTTTTTCTTGGATGTGACTCAGCTGTTCAAAACTGTTGTTACTGCAGACTTTCACTCTGTCACGCACATCTGATTTAAAAACAATGAGTCTCATGATTTATGACTACCTTTATACTCACATGGGATGTTTACAATGCAATCTGTTTTTCACATTTGACCCCGTATCTGTGGCTTCTTACCGAGGTTATCCCAGTGGGCACAATGCCATTAGCAGTATCAGTAATTTATGAAGTGAACTCTTTCAAAGTAACAGAATGTAATTTCTCAACTTTTTAATAGATTTTAACATTAAAATCTAGCTGATTTTAATGCTTACAGATTGGGTGAAATTACAAGGAAATTGTACGTTCAAAATTTTCTTCCCTTAAGCTTGTCTTGAAGTTTGAGCTCTCGTTCAAGCAGTAAGCTCCTGATCCTGCAGCTCTATCTGTGCAAGAAGAATACAGTTTGGCCTATGCAGACTGCCAGACTTTGGCTGCAGGAATCTGGCAGTGTGACCAGGACACAGTAAGTGATGGGATTCCCAAAGTCCTAACAAGAGTGCACTTTCTAATTCTCTTAGGCACTCTTGAACATCACATAAGAAATCATGTACCTTTCCTATGTTGACTTACCAAATAACAGCAGGAATAGTTTCACTCCCTTTGAATTTTTTAGATTTTTTTTTTTTTTAAAGGCTATGCTTACTGTCTAGGCAAGTGTAATTTTATCAGATATTTAGTCTTGATGTCTTGGAAAATTATGTCATGAGATCGCTTATTTTGCCAGTGCAGAAAATCTCACAAGTACAGAAAACCAGAGTATGTTTTGTGACGGTGAGCTTTGGGCAATGCTCATACTATGAAGTTCAGTGTTCAAACAAGTTTGTGAGCTCTGGCACCTCGTAACAGGAGATTTTCATTCCAGACTGGGGACATCAGAAGATAACCCAATTATTACCATCCAGTTCTCTTCCCTAGGGAGAATCTCCTGTCCTCACTGGCTAGAAGCAGAACTATATTGATCCTGATGTGTCTTTAGACATTGGTAATTTTTAGCTATTTTAAAAACGTTTTCAAAGATGTAGTTTGAGCTCAGAGAAAACAGTCTTTGAGGTAGCTATAGGTGTACCAAGTTTATTTGGTTGACAGGCAGCTGCTTTTTCCAGAAATTTTCTCAGTTGACATATGAGCAGTACTTGATAGTCCTGCTGGAAAAACATGATGTAGCTGTTATAATATGCTTTCCTTGGGTTTTGCCTTATGATACTGCTTCTTCGTGCACCACTATGTTTCTGAAGGTCAGTACTTCCAGTGCTAAACACAAATAGAGCAGTGTTTTCTGCTGAAGTCTCTGCCTCATTTTCTGCTGCCTTACATGTGGAGATTTGGTATTTGATACTAAAAATAGAAACTTTTCATCTAAGAAAAAAGCAAGCTTTCTAGGCAAAATCATTAACATTTAGTGCTATGTGCCGGCATTGACAGGGCTTTTTTTCCAACCAGGAATTTTATTACTGGCAGAGTAGTCTGTGCCATGAAACATCCTATGATACCCTGTTGCATACTCCACCTGGGACACAGCATTAGGACCTGGTCCGAAGATAACAGCCCTCTCTAACCAAAAGGGCACCACTTTCCTTTTTGGAGGGCTTTCTCTTGATACTTTTATGCATATTGCAGTATCTTCCATCTTGGGGTCAATCTGTGATTAGGTTAGTAAACATCAGCCTTAACAAATATCCACAAACAAAAACAACACAAAGATGCTACACATCAGCTAGTAAAGCCTTACAGCAGTCCAGGAGCAACAGGTAAGTAGTATTATCCTTTAATGGTAGCAAAGCTGTGATTTGCAGTTTATAAAAGCAAACAGACAGACAAACAAACAAACAAAGAGTTATTTTTAGAGCTGGCAGTAGAACCAAGCTCTTAGTCCCTAAACCTGTGTTCTAGCTATTGCCATGGGTGACCAACTAGTAGACAGAGGGTCTCTGTTTTGAACTTCATTGTGAAGACTAAACTGTTTCACTTCAGTTTGAAACACTGGAAAACCAAACCATGTTACTCCAGAGAGTTCTCATCAGGCAATTGAAATTACACTAAAATCAAATTTCATGCATATAAATTTATGAGGATGGCCCAGAACAAACACGAGGGTGCTCTGCAAGTGTCAGGAACTGAAAAGTTGCTTAGCGAATAACTTAAATCAGGCCCACTGAGTTTTCCTAAGTAAAAAAACCAATGGGGCTGTATTTCATTCCTAACTGTATTTCTTTGGAGAGTCAGTGTTTTATAATGTAGGCTGAAAATGCAGAAATGCTGTGTACTGTTAATTCTAACTTCTGGTTTAAAGTAGGGCTACAGCAGTGATGCTTACTCTTCTAAGATTTGTAACAATGTCATCTTAAAAAGCTGATTGTGGAATACGGCTCTTTAACTATGATGCATTCTCAAGAGTTACTGAATTCAATGACACTATGACAATTCTTTTGTTGTGTTTTGGGGTTTTTTGTTTTGTTTTGTTTTTGTTTATAAAAAAAGCTGTTTTCAAAAGCACTGGTTATTCTGTCTTTTGGACTACATAGCACAAGTCCATGAGGATGAAATCTTATCTGGTATCACTTCAAATACTTTCTTGCAGGTGGTAGATGCTTTTCAGCTTCTTAGTAATCTCTGTTACTACAATTCCCTTGTTTTGTTTTAAGCTCCCTGATTATTTTTTTTCCATCTATAACCTTCTCTTGCTTCAAACATGTACATGGTTTTCCATATGGGGACGCTCCAGAAAGCTAAGTCAAGTGAAACCTATGAAGTTAATGTCTGTGAATTAAAGTGTGTTAAATCCCTGTGTATATGTTCTCATTTCGAAGTAGGGTGGCCTTCAATTCCGGTTGCGTAATCCTCAGCGGGGGTATTCATCACACTGCGCAGTTCAAGGTTGTTGGTGAATTTTAAAGTGCAGAATAGGTTTCTGACCAAGATACTGGAGAACATATGTAAAGGGATTCACCCTTCTGTATTCTCAGGGTGGCAATTACGACTTTGAGTACAGCATTTCTAACAGTTGGCTCCTTGAATTGTAGTTGCAAAGCTCAGCACCTACACACATAGGCCATATTTCTGAAGTCCTCTTTTTCTACTGCACTAGTTTTCAGCCCTCTCTGATTTATTGCCACCTGTATCATGAGTTTAAGCTTCCTGACAACAGTGTGCTTTCTTTGGATTTTGTGGATGCCAGGAATCTGGGGACTGTATGCTAAAAGCAACTGCTTTGCTAGTATAGCAGAGCTTGATGCTAGGAGCATCGTGTAAATTATGCCAGTATAACTAGGTTTATTTTTACAGTACCCATCAGAGATGCTTGTTTCTTCTGAAAATAATCTTCCTTTCTCTTTGCCTTCTTCATTTATATCTGCCTGGATCTGGAGGATGAGAGCCCCTCTTAGCATTCATGCAGGCAGCCACCATATAAGAAAAACACACACAACAGGTGTATTACAGACGGGTTTATCCCTAAGCAATGCAACTATGACGTGCTTACCGTCATCCTGCTATATAACAGTGCGTGGTTTTTCCCGTGCGCTGTTTCCCACCCTGTGTGCTCGTCACCAGTCAGAGGACACGGCTGCAAAGACGTGCAGGGAAGCTTAGCAAAGAAACTGCAGAACCGAAGCCATTAAGATACGGCTCTCCTAATACTGAAGAAAGAGCTCCTCCTGAAGGCAAAAATTGGGACCTCTGGCTCTTTGAGTTGTTTGAACTTTTCCTGTGTTTGCATTGCACAGAAGAAGATAACACTTTTTTATTATGCTTGTACTATACTGAGCCCTAAGCCCAGAAAAAGGAATATACAGTCCAAGGAGTGCAGTTACAGAGAAGCAAGCAAAAGTGCAGACGGGCTCCATTTACAGATGTGGAGGAACTCCAGCGTGCAGGCAAGGCAGTAGTATGTGTTGGGGAATGACAGCGGGGTGATTTGCTGCTGGATAATTGGCAAGCTGCTCGGCATTGCTTAGGGCGAGTAATGGATTTCAGTTTTCATTGGTAGACTATGATGGTCACTGGTTGTGTTGCATTATGTTGGTAAGAACTCGGCCCATACCATTTGTTTCTCTCCTAAACAGCTTGATTTATGTGCAGATTTCTTCACGATGACATTTTCACCCATTTACTTCCATTTAGGGCCTAATCCAAAGCCTGCTGGTGTAACTGAAAGTTCCTTTCTAACTGCTGTTGTGTCTCCATAATGCCACACTTGCGTCTCTACAAGAGTCCCACGTCTTCTTGTCTGTCTTTGTTTAAAAGTGGGCTTATCTGGATCTCAAAAATTGGGCAGTATTGGCATGAATACTTTGGAAAGTGGATTTGGAACGGAGGCCAGATTTTGCTCTTACGTACATCCCGTGAAGCCTTGTTCACACTCAAAGGGGGACCTAAAATGTCTATCGGTGAAGAAATTGGCCTTTTCTATTAAATGTGCCATCAAATTCTATGATGTCATTACTGCAACTAAACAGGGCATGCAGAAAAACAAAACATTGCTAATAGTTGCCCATGTTTTAAGGGATAATACTGGCTAACTGACCCTGCACAAGAATTAGCAAATCACACGGAGAGTTCCCCTAAGAAACAAGGTCTATAAGAAACAAACCTCTTACAGTGGGTTACTGTAAAACGTGTATGAAAAAAGACAAATATTGGAGCTTTGTTAATTTTGTTAGTATCTTAAAAGTGTAAAATTATTTTCTTGTGATTGAAACTAACAGTTTATTTTAAATAAAAAATCTTGTACTTGGTGACAGGAAAATATGGTCATCTGGCGGTTATATACAAAGTATAAAGGGGGTGCACATACATGCCCAGTACGGCAGGATTCTCAGTATTAGGAGTGGGTTTAATTATAACTTTCCCAACATTTTCCAATGTTAGATGTGCAAACATATGTGCTGTGCACAGGCGCATATACATATGTATATAGTCTTAAAAAATTTCCTTTGATGATATCTGGGGCTTACTCATTCTTCTTTCCCACTGTTCACACTGACAGCATAAACCATGATATTAATTCATCTTGGTGTTAATTATTGCAAAATATCTCTAAAAGACTTTGTTATTTGAAACCCCTTTTAAAATAATTTTGAACAAGTGAAATCTTTTTGTATTTAAAAAAAAATTCTCTTAAATGGTCTCCATGTAAGTGTCTGTATCTATTACAGATAGCCATCTGCTTTTCCTTTTTCCTTTCAGCTGACTTTTCAGTGGGATTGATCCATGCAGTGAGTCAATCTGTACCCCATCATTACAAGACTGGGGCTTTTGTTTCTCCTTTTTGAACAATTTCTTATACTCAAGAGCAGGGGAACAAGGGAAAAAATATCTGTGGAGGATGCTTTGTAATTTGATACACCTTTAGAAGTATCTCAGAAAGTAAATACTTTTGAGGTGGTTAATTTCTGAGAGTTCTAAGTAGACACTGAACTGTTTTTGTATTTCCCAACACTGTCTTCATCCAACTAATGACAGTCTGAAAGATCCAGTGTTTGGGAGCAGCTGTAGAAATACCCATTTTAGAATGTGTTGGGACTATGTCTGCCTGCAAAGAAAAATACACCGTTGTTTCTGGCTTGTTTAGTTAAACGTCGAGAAGTAGAAAATGTAGGTGATACATGAATGTTTCTGTCCCCATGCAATGAAAAAGCAGTTTAGTTAGTGGTTTTTTAAATTTTTTTTTATTCCTACAGTAAACATCATCTAATTCATTTCTTTTCCTTTCTTAACTAAACCAATGATACACAGTGGAATTTGAGTATGTTATCGTCTAAATTTCCTTTTCATTATATGGGGTTTAAAGAGTGGAAAATACGAAAATTCACAAAACATGTCTTAATCTTGAGAACTAATATTTAACCAGTCATGTTTTTTTCATAATGCCTGTAATACGTCATGCTTGTTTGCACACAAAACTGTCTTGATCTGTTTCGAGTAGCCAGGCATCTCATTTTTGTTCAGACCTATATGGAGTTTTAGATAAATCTGCAAAATTTACAAAGTAAAATTTTTAAAGAAGCTCTTTGGTATTCTGGAGTAAATGTATTTATTTACCAGTACGTGCAACGACTGATTTTTGTATTTTCACATAATTTACCTTGCGTATGTCATAGAGGTTCTGGTGTTTGTCAATACAGAACACTGTGCAGAAATATTAAACTTAATTTTTTTGAAACAACTATGTCTTTCCCTACCCAAGGTCAGAAATACCTTGATAAATTACCTACAGAGTATGGAGGTTATTTAACATAAGGAGTTTCCAGTGCTGGTTAAACTGTATTTTTACCTTTAACACTAATATGAATTCAAAACAAAACACATAGCCATAGAAAGTTATACTATGAGTGCTGACTTTACTAGATCTGTAGTCATTTTCAGCCTGTAAGTTTTCTCAAACTTGAGCTCAAAGACTTGAAATTAGTACACGCTGTAGAAATACTCCTCTTACCCATTTTCATGAAGGGGACAGTGAGATTCCTAATGGACACAGGCCGAGCAGAGGCCCAGTTGTTTCATGCCTTAGGTCCCTGCTGCCCAACGATCATGTCCCATTCCTGCTACCTCAGTGCTGTTTGCTGTGAGCTAAACCAACTATTTCCAAGTCTAACTGTTGTAAAGGACTGAATTTTTGGCCTACTCATTTCTACCAAAATTAGTCTGGAAAATAGTCAGAAAAATCTGGGATGCAGTTCGGTAAGGACAAGAGCAAAAAGAACTCTACTTAGGCAGGAATGATCAACTGCACAATTACAAAAAAAACCCAAGCTTCAAACATGTAAAAAGCTATTGGAAAGCAGAGGAGAAGCATCTGTCTCCCATATCTCTGATAGACAGAGCTGATTCAAACCGCAGTCAGGTTAGACATCAGAAAATTTTCTGACTACGAGGCTAGTGAACCTTGGCACAGACCTTTTTATCTGAGAAACTTTCAGTGACAGGAGTCTTCCAATTTCCTCTGTCAGGAGCAATATGGGTTTGGTAATCTTGCATTTTGACAGGTGGTTGATTACAACAGTAGTTACCAGCAGAGAGGAGGAGTGGTCTCTGGGCACTATCTAAGCCATCCTGGGGAGATCACTGAGAAAAATGAGCGTGTTGTCAGGTGTCTGTTTGCTCTCTAGGAATCTGTGTCCCTCTGAAAACTGGTGAATCCCCAAAGCTGAGAAAAATCACTTGACTAGACCAGCCTTTCCAGCTGTATTTGTATGTGGGATGCTCAGTCTTGTCTGATCTGATGTTGCATTCGTTTGCTTTGAAACATGTGGTTGGTAAACAACCATTGAAAAAATGGATAATTTTCTAACTCTTACCTGGGTTCTCTTGTCCAGTGTTTGTGATACATGAGATTAGAAACAATATTTTTATTAGGATGTGCAAGTAAAAATTGTTTAAATAGAGGATTATGGCACTACATTGTTCTGTGCCCTCAAAGTTAATCATAATTTTCTTATTAGTTACCTGCAAAAGGAAAGAATCCAACATACGAACACTAATCGCTAATGCAATGAGCTAGGTCATAAACTTCTTACGTGTTTATCTGTTTTCCAAATACAATTTGATAAGGAATCCTCTTTACAGTATTTTTGGGACCAGCACCGATCTTATACTTTGTAATGTTTTTCGGATCCCATGGAATGCCTGAAATTATCTGTAACCATTAACAAATATCCAGGAAGAATTAAGCACTTTTGCAGGTTTTTAAATCTAGTTTTATCAGAATATTTAATTTAAACAACACGCATGCAGTTTCTTTTAGCTTTAATAAAAAGTACAGCCATTTAATTTGCTAGGTGGGAAACATTGAAAGTAAAGGAGCATGTGCTTTTAATAAGCCTGACTGCTGCCACTGGAAGTCCACCTGAGTTTCTGCAGGTTTTTTCCGAAGTCTGAGGTTTGCTGATGTTCTGACCTACGATTTTGATTTACTTATTTAATAGCAGTTACGTTCTTTGAGAATCCTGATTTTATTCCAACATGATCTGCTTCAAATTATGAATGCTTTCTGCTAAAAGTGAACAATTAATAATTAAGAAAACTGGATACACCTGTGAGATGATTCTTTTCTTACCTAAATAGACATTTCTGTTTCAGGGGGGGGGAAGCTGAAGCAAAGAGAGAAAAGGGAGCATCCTATCAACAGGAGGAATGTGAGTTTGAAGGCTGCTGGTAAGCTGCTATACAAGGTATCGCTGCCTACCTTCGGAGAGCACTTACCAGTACCTGGGGTGGAGCTGCCAAGGCGATCTAGACCTCAGGACTAAACTGTTGAGACTCTTGATGCCACACGGTCAACCTCCACTAGTATCATTTTCTCCTGTTGGTTCTGCAAAGACTTATGAAGCCTTTAGCTCTGCCACAGGTATTAAAAGCAGTCCTAACAACCAGTCTCTGTGTTAGTAGGGGAAAACTCACTGGTTTTTAATTTTGTTTTGTTTTTTGAACTAGTGCTGTGATGAATTATTTCTCTTCTTACACTCCAGTGCAACGTGTGCTTGGTGTGTATGTGGGGAACGTCTTGGCCCACAAGATTAACTCCCAGGACACCACTGAATTCTGTAGTTACCTATACCAAGGGGCCTGAAAAGAAATTCTGGACTTTTAGTTGTCTGCCAAAAATAACCTTTCAGTAAGGACTGTGGGAGGTTGGAAGACAGCAAGTTCACCGACACCTCCCCTGGGCAACCTGCTCCCATGCCTCACCACCCTCGTGGCCAGAGGCCGTTCCCTCAGCCCGCCCTTGTGTGCCGAGTGCCCCGGCCCCTCACCAGCTCGAAGGCCCTGGGCTGGGCCCACACCCCACGCATCACTGCCTTTCCTGGGCCGGGGGGACCAGGAGGGGACAGAGGAGGCCAGATGCCGCTGCCAAAGTACCAAACGAGAGGAGGAAAGCATTTTTACTGTTATTTTCTTGGTTTATTGGTGGCTGGTTTGGGTCTTTTTAAATAGGGGGAGGAGATGGGGGATGGGAAAGAAGGGCTGACGCCACCCGCGGCGATCACCACAAGAATTGTTGATGCCGGCAGCTGGAACGGGTGAGCCCGCAGGGCGGCCAGGCGCAGAGGCTGGGCCTGTCAGCTGATGGCGGTGCGGCGGCCACGCCAGGCGCTCCTGCGATGTCGGGCGCTCCTGCGACGCCGGGCGCTCCTGCGACGCCGGTGCCGTGGCGTCATGGAGGGGAGGCCTGGCACGGTGTAGTGGTGCCAGGGGAGCCACGCTGCAGGTGGATCCACTTCCATCGGCTCTTCATCTGCGGGTGGATCCACCTCCATGGGCTCCACGCTGTCAGCCACATGGCAGATGTGGCTGATGGTGCCCCCCCTCTGCTGCCGCCTCCTCTTGCTCTGTGGTTGCTGCAGCCATGCGTCTTCTCTGCCCCCACGCAAAGACGGGCAGCCGTACACTTGGCTCTTGGGCCTCTTGTTTCCAGGCATGCTTGGAAGACGAGGCCCTCGAAGCTCAGCGAATTGTGGGCCAGCTGCTCTGCTTTTATAGGGCCCAGAACAATGGGCAGCGAGGTGGCTTGTGCCATCAGGAGGCCATTGTGATGGGGGTGCCCGTGGCCAAATATGGCTGTCCTGGGAGCTGGGGGGCCTGAAAGATGGCCTCATGTGGGAGAAGGAGGAGGGTCGGGGGGGCGGGGGGCCCCTTTCCTGGGGATCTCTCCCCGGTGCCCTTCTGCTGCCCCTTGGGCACAGGGACTGCCCTCTACCTCCCCTCTTGTGCCTGGGCTCCAGCCCCCTCTCCTCAGCCCGTGCCTGGGCTCCCCTGGACGAGATGGTGGCAAGGGTGTTACAGGAGGTTCCGGGGTCCTCAGTGACCTCCCACTGCCCCGGCTCTCTGCAAGTGGCGCAGCCCCCGTGCCTGACAGTGGCCGAGAGGGGATGAAGTATCGAGACATCCCGCTAGCGGGAAAGGGATGTGCAGCTGGCCTGCACAAGGTTTCCCCGCAGTCCATTAAAGAATTTCTGATTGCCAAGTGTTGCGTGGGCCCTTCTTCCCATCCCCCAGCCCTGCCCCTGCAGTGTGGAAGGTGCCATCTCCTCTGCATGGAGTCCCAAGGGAGAGGGGAGGAGAGGGCCTGGTGCCCGTTGGGTTGTTGTGCTGGTGTGCCATGAGGAGTCTGTCAGAGCCCATCAAGGGAGGTCCCTGGGGCCTGGATGTGGCAGGGTTTCCTTTCATCTGAGGTTCACCCTCACTCTGTTCTCTATATTTAAGGATAAACCTTCTCACAGCTTTTTTTTGTTTAATCCCCAGGGACATTTTCAGTGTTCTTTAACACAAAGTATGGTCTGATTCCTGCACTCATCTGGGAGTTTCACAAAGACGTTTCACCACAGCTGTGCCAGAGACAAAGAACAACTCGTAACACTTCAGTCTTGCTCACGTTCTTTCTGGAACACAACATAGATTAGGCTACTGATCCTGCAGCATGGAATAAGCTGGGAAATGGGCTGTGGGTTGGGGCAGCATATCATTTTTGTGCATTGTAGTGACAACAGTTTCTCAGGCATACAGCAGCAATGACACAGTTGAGAGTGAGTCATGTCTGTGACGGTCTGTTCTGCTGATCAGTTAGCATTCAGGTAAGAGAAAGAAGGCATACTCTCTCCTCCAGCTTCCTGGTAATCTCATAAATATATATGGATTTGATTAATTTTCATAACTGGCACCACACAAACAGATGTTTTTGAGAAACTGAGAATAGACATTTTGTTAACTCTGGGATGACAAAGGGCAAAACCAAGGACTGTTTCTTCAGAATTCGAAAGGAAAGAATCACAAATATCTGAACCAAACAATCTGCTCCAAGATACCAGTCTCCAAAAAGCAAGGACAAAGTGCTGTTGGCAACGTCAAGGTAAGCCATGAGAAGACTGCAGGAAAAACAGCATTGGCTTCCAGTTCAGGTAGATGATGTGACTGATTTTTACCATGGGAATGAAATTGGTACAAGGAGATGAACACAGAGAAGTCTTCACTGGGAACAAAAAACACATGAATAACAGTTTATGACCTCTACCTTCACCATCTAGATAGCATCCAGTATTGTCCCTATTACTCAAGTCCTTTCGTGTTGCGCTTTCTCAGTGTGCCTGTTTCATCTGAATCACTGGCTTTTTGCTTTTTCAGTGCTGCATTTTCATTTTCTGACTCCACAGACAGGTCCTCTTGGGTTGCCTCTTCTGCTTCGCTGCAGCTTTCAGAGTGGAATCCAGCGTTCTCCGCTATGACAGCAGGATCATCATCCTCATAGCAACAGCAGCACCCTTCAGTGCTTTGGCTGTGATGAAGGTCCCTCTCCTCTTCACTGATGCCAGCTACCTCATCCTTTTTCTGCATTAAATCATGACTGCCCCTTCCCATGGTCAGCAGCGTTGCATTGCACAGATGCTCCTCATCTTCCATGCCCTCCATTCGTTCTGCCAGCTCTTCTGCAGAGGGCTGGCTCAGGTCAGGGTAATCTACAAGGATTGTGTCCTGTTTGCGCTTGAAGCAATCAGAGTTATCATAGACAGGATAGGTCTCTTCTGGATAACCTTAGGAATAAAGTGATATGCAGCTTAAAGTTTTACCAGCATTTAAAGATAGTACTGAGTTCAGTGATGGATGCACAAGTTTGTTAGAACAGTTGGTTTTAGCATTGCCTGTCACCTATTTAATGCCATGTGTATGTCACAGTATTAAATCCATGGCAAGAATGTGCAAAACATGACTTCTTGGGAGATGATGAGAAAACTCCACCTATTTTTAGGGAGCCAGGATATCAACCTTGACTTTCGGGAGTGAATATCTGAGCTTTGCTGAAAGCTATGGGAGCTAACAGGTGAAAATTGCATGTCTTAGATCTTTAAATAGATCCATTTTTTTTGTTTCTGTCTACAGATCGACTGATTCATGTTTTGAAGACCTTTGCTATAAATAGCATTATTTATAAAGTCGAAAAAGCAGGTATGTCAATGACTTTGTGCATTTCATTGTACAAAATGCATCATATGAACTTGACTTATGAAAACAGAGCTCGAGGCCACTGTTTATGCTTTATGTTTTGGATCATTTTTGAAAGCTTCTTAAAGAGCAAGGAATTAAGTCTGCATTTAAAATTATGATAGTGAGCAGCTCAACTGGGATATCTTGAAAACACATTTATGTAACAAGTAAACACCAAGGAATGGAAAGGACATTAAAATAAAGAATTTTTAAAAGACAGACTTCCTGGAATTGACTTTTACAACATTGGAGCAAATAAAGAACGACTAATCAAAAGTAAAAACTGTATGTTATCCAAAACGTACTGATTCTGATTTCCAAGGGGTTTATGATTTTGCATGAAATCTAGCCCAAGAGAAAGATATAAACCTACAGCAGCCAAGACCCAGCAGCAGATGGAGCATATGTGAATATTCATATGCCACTTTTGGCAGCAGATAGTGTAGTGTTTACACTAAAGGAAATGCTGGATGCCTCAAAATCTATTTTCTTTCTATTAAGGTTGGGAAAACAAACCACTTCTTGCAAAGTTTTGAGCAGTGACTTCTGAAAAGGAAGGATAAAGTTAACAAAAAATTTTGAAAGGATCCGGGACTATAAGTAATCCTTATTCCATTTTTCTCATTGGGGTAATGGTAAGAAAGACTCTTGCTTACCTTCCCAGTCCTCCATGTAAGGAGCTTCTTCAGCTTCCTTCTCAGGAGAGATGCCATCTATGAATTTTCCTTCTTTCATAACTCTAGTAATTTCTCGGAGTTGCTGAAGTAACCTTTTTTCCTGGTCTGTTGTAACATTTTGAGTCCTGCTAGAAAATATTAGACACCAAAATTCAGCCCAGTATCATTACAAACTGTTAACAGAGTTTGAACCAAACTGTTTGGTCCTTCCCAGCAGCACAGTCTGAAGAAACCTGGCTGCAGTGTGATCACTTTTCCACATCTGCATGTGGTCTGCACTTCAGCTTGGTATAAAGGTTTATCCATTTATCCAGAAAGCCTGCAAACTTAAACAGGTAAAGGAAGGCAAGTACAGCCAATGTGAGAGCAAAATGAAAGTGACACGCAAGCAAGAGTTATGCTACAAAAGACACTACAGAAATTTCTGGCCTTTAAAAGAGTGTTAGGTGAGAATTAGAGGGCCATACCTTGTTTGAAGCATTATTAGAAAATGTAATTCAGAACCTATGCTACATTTAAAACAGCTTGTGGGGATGATCAAAATGTCTCACACAGACATTAGTCTCAAGAGCCTAATGATCCCTAATTATGACCATTAAAGGTATTATATTTGCAAGGCCTCATTAAGAACTGTCAGTTGGACAGATCATCATGTTATTATACAGAGTCAACAATGCTGCCTGGCGGGGAGGTGAGGGGAGGAGCAGGAAGGAAGATGTAAAAATGAAAAGAAGGTGTTACGTTTAACATTAACTTGCCCTTTAGAATCAGAAGGAGAGTGGGAGAGGACTGAGATTTTTATCAGATTAAAAGCAAACTATAATTTTGACTGGTTCTACACTGCTGATTCTAGTCATTACCACTGCTCAGGTAATACAATTACTTACTGTAGTAACAAAAATGCTTCCAACAGATAAGATCATGTAGTCATTACATGTTATTTTCTCTGGAAAAAAAATAGTCTCCTAAAAATCTTATGGACAAAACAGAAGTATTTGGAGGGTGGTGATCTGAGCTCTACTAACTCAGTAGGCCAGAATGAGAAAGACACTTGCTGTACTTAGGGGTGAAAATGGTTCTGACTGTTGTGCTTGTTTCATCTTGAGTTTCAAGTTGCTCTTGAGTAGGTGTTTGATCTCTGCGTAAGTGCCAGTTCAAGCCTCTCAGGGGACTGAGGCACTACTCTGGCACTCTTTTGAATCTCGCTGTGTTTTAGGCAGGATCTATTGCCCCTAGTTACTCAGAGAGGGTGGCTCTTGGCATGCGCAGAATGCTGAACTGTAGGTGGTACGTGAGCTCAGACAGACGATCTCTGGTGATCTCCAGACCATCGGATAGACAGATAATCTCCAAGATTAGACAGCTGCTCAGTGAATCTTAGGGATGAGATGGGAAGAGGAGAGCTGGAAACAGATTAATGATTTTGGATTTAGGTGATTAGTATCTACCTAAACCTTGTTTCAGATACCTGAATTCTCATACTTAAAAACTTGCAGCATTCATCTTCAGTTTTTCCTCTTACTAACTGTCGTGACTAAAGCAGCACTTTAATAGGTACTTTGTGCTACTCTACATACATGGGAATGATGGTGACACGATAGTTACTCCACTAAAGGCAGCAGAGTCATACTGGTTTAAAGCCAAAGAGATTAGCGTCATACTGCTGGTTTGTGTCAAAGTGCTGACCCTGGGCTAGATTTTGTGCACAGTTGCACACACAGTTGCCTGTAACTGAACTTAGCTCAGGAGCAGGCCCACTGGTTTCATTAGCAGCTACCCAGATTAAAATGTGATCACACGGCTAAACATCACTTCTCTCCACTTCCCCTGAGGGGCACTTTGCCCCACAGTTTGAAAAGCTGATACGGTCCCAATGCTACATGAAGGTTGCACTGAGTCCCCTCAAGTTGTGGTGGCAGTTTGTTCCACAGAACAAGCGAAGGTGTGAGACAGCATCTTCTCAAAAGCCTGCATCATGCAGATGTAGAATTTGAGATGTGAATTAAGAGGCACACAAAAATAAATGGTTTCATCAGCTAGCTGCTGTTGACAGAAGCTGTAATAGAACTGCCAAACTAATCCTCCTTTTATAGACAAAGTGTATGTAATTTGAATATATATCACCTGGACAAAGACAGAGAGGCCTGTCTGTTTAGCACAATGGGAAGATATGCTAGCTCAGATAAAAGGATCAATCAATGCAGCTGCATCACTGTGGCATTTCATATAGCAAAATTCCTAATATGCTGGATACTCTCATTAGAAAGCACCACTGTCTTATTGCAACAAAAGGTCTCTGTATTTCAGAGTATTCCTCCTCCAGACAACTTGCTTAAAAGACAAATTTCCCTGCACAGAGGGGGAAAGCAAAGCCCATGCACTATTTCTACTTCATTTAAGGCCTCTAGGAAGACTTACTGTAGGATGCTGGCAATGTGTAAGACATCTGGCTGCCTGCGTACGGGAGATTTACCAGGGTATAATGCACTTATGAATACTAAGAGGACAACAGATGCAAAAGGTTTACAGTGTAAGAAGAGGTCATTATTTTTGCTCTGTGTGTTTGTAGCTCCAACACAGCTATTACTTTTCATAGTGGCAATGCTTACGTTTTATAGAGTCCCAAAGTGCTCACTAACAGGTAAAGTAAAGGTTTCTTATTCTTACACTGAGATCAGAATATTTCCGAAGGAGCTATCATGACTGCAGTGAAAATCCATAATCTAACATGGTATCTCAGACATGTCAACCGGCGTTTTTTTGCATCATGATCTTAAAATAATCACTATTAACATGCAGCTATAGCCCAAAAATGGCACCCCACAGCGTACAGCTTTGCTCAGTTTATGGTAAAAAGGGAAGTTTTTCCAACTGGCAGCCTGGTAAACAGGACTTTAAAACCAGGTAATCGAGCTGCATTATTTCTGCCTCTTACCTAATTACCAGAAATTGAGATTTTTTTTACAAAAGAGTATTGTACCATACTCCCATTGAGAAAAATATTTACAAGTATTCTTCAATTTAAAGTGGTTTCAAAATACCAAATTTTACAGACAGCTGTGAAAAGAATATATGTAAGACATCTGTGAGAATGGGTAGGGAGATCTTTTGTACCCATTATATCACTGCCCCAACATTGAAACATTCTGCTAAAAGCCTGGAAAAAAGCAATATGCATGTTTTTAATGCAGAGAGCCCTGTATAACAAGCAATCAAGTCTTTATTTCTGAATCATCAAATTCCTAGCAAGGAATTCCTCATCTTTGCTGAGAGATACTGGACTATAAAGGTCTACATTTAGAAACTGGAGATACTGAGGTCCCCTTAGTGATAGGATGTGATGATAAATTACAAAACTGTATAATATAAATTTAAAACTTGTTGAAAAAAGAGCTGGGAAGAGTGCTAGATTTTCTCTGAGCTGTGAATCCTTATATCCTTAGGTGCTATGTACTACCCATTTAAGTGTGTGCATTAGATAACAATTATTTCTGTCTATCTCTCAGTTTAGGTTTGGTTATGTTGCTGAGGACCCGGCCAGGTAGTTCTTTCTTCCTTGTGCTTTCTTTACCTTACTTCTAGTCCTTGCTAATACATGCTAGGCCGTATTAAAAGTATCTGTACTTGTACTTTTTGAACGTTTTGCATTTCTGCAAGGGGGTTTCTGTACTTAAGGCTGTAGCAATTCCAACTGGTATGCTGGTTTGGAAGGCGGTCTCCTTGGTTGGTTTGGAGGTTGGTCTTCAAGCCTCATTAAAAAAAAAGCAAATCCAAGTTTCTGCCTGCCTACCTTCTACAACACAGGGCTGGATAATACTAGCTATCTCATCTGAGAAAACCAGCTAATAGTATTGAGAGGTCTTCCAGCCTCACTTCACTCAAATGCTTTAGGAAGAAAAAGAAATGAGCAGGACAAGCCACAGCAAGAAACCAACACGTACACTTGCTACAGAAGAAAGCAGAACAAAATCACACAGCACAGCATATATTATCCCTTTGAAACAGGATTTCTTTCTATGGCACAGCATTATCTGAAAATAAACTGTCCTTCCAAACTCATCCGTATTTCAAAAGCAATGGTTTTTTGAAGAAAATATACAAAATTAGAATGTCTTTGGATTCTAAGAATCTTCACCGGAAGGAGAAAGCCAGGATGAATCCTGGAGCAGTTCAGCTGGGAGGAGAATGCTCCTGAAGTATAGTGAGAGGACACCGAGGCACGAGCTCAGACCTCAGCACTATTACAAACACTGTGTGTCATGGTGATACATCGGTTTTTGTGACAATGCAAAATACGTCCTTTGGTTTGGTTACTAATACTGCACTTGGCAGGCTGGGTGTCACTTTCCCATATCTAGTACAATGGGCCATGGTCTCACCTGGGGTCTTTCAGCATTAGTTCAAATTTGATACCAGTTATTTCTTTCTCTGATTTTTCTTTTGTAAGGAATTCTGTTTAACTGCCTATTAATAAATGGAGCTCAAGTAATTTTTGCTCTCTTCTTCTTTCCTTTTTATTCAAATCTATCAACATCCAGAATGAAGAAGCCTAGCACTGTACTCTGTGCTCTAATTACACTTTCTAACCATACATCTTATTTTAAGACATTCATCCAGTATTACTGAACTTAATGAGCATCACAGTGTAGATTAAGAAAGCTTCAACGTCTGGGTGTATTTGAAAAACAGCTATTTGCTCCATCTAGAGGTGCTTTTCCCCTTCTCTTTAAAGAGGCTACATAAAAAATTCTTTATTAGATTCAGATTCTGATTTCCCCTGAGGCCTTTAGATCCATCTATATAAATAGTTTGGTTGAACAAAGCAGGGAAGTTCTACTACATAAAGGCTCTGAGCCAATAACACAGAGTGGAACAAATACTGGATCAGACCCTAAACCCATTTTCACAGTAAAAATATCCTACCCTGAGAGCCAGCACAATATCTGGGCAGCTCATAAACCTATTTCTAGCTGCTTAAAGGTACGCGTAGAGCATTGTGTTAGCTCTCCAAAACAGAGATGAGTAATAGTCAAAATAGCGTCTTTCTGTTTCACTAACAAAACCAGGGCTGCTTAGGGGTTCTCCTGCTGGAACCTGGCCTAACACAGGCAAGTTTGGCACCTCGTCTTCCTGAGACGAGTGCAGCCGCAATACAGGGCACGGTGCAAAGTAGGCAAAACTACATGCTCAAAGAGAATGCGGTTTGAAGCATAAATTAACATAACGTGCAAGTTTGGCACAGAATTGTTCCTACAGAATGGGTTAAAACAGGCATTGACTGATCCAGACAAAATTAATATGCGTTACAGCTTGAACATCTTTTTTGCTTGCAAACATCACCTTAATATTCATGGTATTTAAATTTTCCAACACTGCAGTTATGCATTGTCCTATTAATGTGTTGTTATGCTCCTTATGAAAAACATAGACTTGTTTCCAGTGTTTCTTTATAATGTACAATAGTGATCTCAGATTTACAGCAAACATTAATAAACATAATAAATTTTAAAATCCTGATTTTACAACTCTTTTTTTCTTTTATATTTAGAAGCAAATGCATGGATTTACTGGCTACAGGGTAGAACTAAGTTATGGAGTCAGATTATTATACAATTCTGCCCTTAAAGAAATATTTTATGGATATTCTAACAGGCATTTACATAGATTATAATAGCATTTCTATTTAGAAAAATAATCCATACAACTGGAAAATAACATAAAACAAGTGGGTCTCTTAGGAATCATTCAGAACATTACTTTGGGCACGTAAGACTAGTTGTTTTATATGCTTTAAATGTAGATGTTTTATTTTCTGTTTACACATACCTGTCATTATCTTCCAAATAACGCACTGTACAAAGGGGGAGGGTAGGGATAGTTGCTTTTCTGTTTAAGGAAAATGAAGTTGGAAAAAATGATTTATTTTAAATATAGACGCTGAAAAGAGAAAAACTGCAGAACAAAAAGTGTGATGTGTAAAATCAAATTTCTACAATTTGAAGTAGTAATAAAAATGCTATTTTAATATAGGCAATGTAAGAAAGTTTAATTTCT
This sequence comes from Nipponia nippon, assembly GCF_047370975.1. Lineage (NCBI taxonomy): Eukaryota > Metazoa > Chordata > Aves > Pelecaniformes > Threskiornithidae > Nipponia > Nipponia nippon. The sequence goes on along the minus strand of NW_028262291.1, from coordinate 13,895,736 downwards.
AATCAGAGCAGAATCTCTCCTTAAAATGCTGTAATTTGAAGCATACCTGTCGCAGTTAGGTCCTACTCTGTTGATTAATTTTTCCATAGCTTCTTCTGTCTCTCTCAGTTTTTCCTGGAGTTGAGTGAGCTGATAGTCAGCTGTAAAACAAAAAATATCCCAAGATCTGTCAGTAGGAGCTTTGAAAATGTATCCCTGTCCCATTATCACAGGTAGCATATGCTGTACCAAACCAAACTGGCTGTGAGGAAACTAAAACATGCAGCTTAAACAGTTCTACCTACTTCTCCCGGTATAAGAATGTGAAGACTATTGCCAATGGTAATGGGACACACAGAAAGCACCTTCTTTCAAAGGCTCCCGAGCAACCTCCTAATAAGCAGAGTGAGTGGGCCACTGCAAATGCCCCGGCGATTGAAGTTAGGGAAAATACCATTTTTTTTTTCCCTAAGGAAACCATAGTGTTTTGCTGTCTACTGCAGAATTAATAGTTCTCATGGAATTTCCCTGTTAAGTCCTTGGGAACAGAGACAAAAGGTCACTTGAGCATTTTCTAATGAGTCTAAGGTTTGAGAAACCACATCTTTATCAGAGAGAATAAAGTTCATGGGCTTGATGGCATCTAACCCTGCACAGGGGTGCCAGGGTAGCCAGAGAGTGCTAACGGTCTGCCAGGCTTACCAGGATGAGCAACACTAGCCACATGGTGTCTGTCTGGGGAGCAAAGCACAGTATGTCCACGGTTGCACGTTTTTCAAAAAATGCGTCCATAGTACAATAGTAGACACACATGCATACATGCAGGAACACCCATACTGGCTTTAATTTAGCCAAAAGTGTTAACAGTGAAGATGCAACAGCATGGCTGTCAACAAAAATGCTTGAGCTCCTTGTTTGGCTCTTGTAGCTCATGCTCAAAATCCTATAGCTGAGACTTCACTGTTCACAACTGCAGAACAAAATGAAACCAGCCTGGGCTAGCTAAATATTCAGCTGCTACAGGCACACCCATTTAAGCAGCACAAAGGCACAATGGAACTCTGACATAGTGAGTACGGAGAAAGCCATCCACAAACGTCCTGCTTTTGGGAAGACCTCCATTCTGCAGAGAATGTCATTACTTAATGCATCACTGATGTCATTATTTTGCATGTCTGAGACTTTAAAAATAGGGGAAGGGAAATTGGCAAAGAGAAAGGATGTTACTCCCTCCAAGTCACTATGTAAGTGGTTCCTAGTCCAGTGACTTGTCCCCTGCTCTGCTACAGCTTGCAATGAACGCTTTAGGAATACTAATGAAGAGCTCTAGAAAAAGGGAGAATAAGTTTCATCAGTAGTTCTTTATAATGTTATAATGACGGTAAATATTTAACTTACTGCAAAGTTAGTTTCTCTTACCAAGCGTTAGAGAAAAAAACACAATTACCATCGCTAATAAATTGCACAAAATTGCCAGGCACGATGCAGTACAAGTGCACTGAAAATACAATCTATAGCACTGAGTACATTAGGTATTCCTAATATACGCATTAATGTCAAGATAATTACAGCTATGTTAAGAGAATTACCTTACTGCTAGCACTTTCTATAAAGCCCTAAGTACTCTTCTTTCCTATTACAATTTAGCCAGCTAAACACAACGCATTTAAATACTGTTATGGTAACTACTCATCCAATCTTCAATAGTAAGCTTATTAATTTATCTAATAAATGTCTACAAATAGTTGAATCTGTCCCACCGATGTTTAGGTAAAATCACAATAACATTTCAGAATACTGTTTGCTTTCTCATCCATCAAAACTTGGAAGTTTTTGCAAAAAAGGAAGGGAAAAAGTAGGGAAGTGCCTGGTGATGGCTAAGAATTCACAAATTCAAAAAAATGAACGTAGCTTTTAATAATATCTTTATATACTATTACTAGAATACTACGGATTATAGAATAATTATAGATGGACATCCTATTATCCATTTTTAATCATTAGCTACACAGCTTTTCAGCAAATCCATACAGTTAATTCAGTGAACCTCATGAAAAGCCATTGCTTCCAGGGGAGCTCGGGATCAGGCTACTATCGCAGAGTCTCATTAGCTGAATGAGATTAGAAAGTGACGGTGCAGTAATTCACTTTAACTCTTGCTCATTCCAACACAGAAGCTTCGGCTTGTTCTTTACGGGGGGAACAGCAGCTTTACAGTGTGCCCAGAACTTGAAGAACCCAGTTGGACTGTGCATCTACAGAGTCAACAGCTACACAGATACAACTCTGAAGTCATACTCACTGATTTTCCTCTTCACGTTTCCAGGCGCAGCAGTAAGGCATTTCCGCTCTCCAGCAATAGTTTTTCCCTTGGAAGCTAGCTGAGTGAAAAAAGACGACCCTTCTATGAGTTACAGCAATAGTAATATATAAGCCCCAAAGGCAATAGAAAAAAGGATAGAAAACTAAAATATGCCAGAAAGTAACCACAGAAAAGCATGCCCAGCAGCAAAAACAGACAACCATGAAAGATGCCTGGGAGATCTTGCCAGCTGAAAACTCCTAAAAGGCACTTGGAACAAATGATATTTTTAAGCATAGTAAAACTATAACTCATCAAAAATAACTTTTTCATTTTAGAATATTTATCTGTTCCAGCCTGATCCCGTAATTCTTCTGTGTATAGGAGGGAAAAAATCATTGCATTGGGCAATTATTGTGAAATAAAGGACAGGTTCTGAAGGAATTATATGTGACCCCACTTGTCCCTCTTGCAATGTTTTCCTTACTAACTTTGTACTTGCAGCAAAGATACTGGCTGGCTCTATACAGAAGCTGCAGGCTATCTATTTCTTTCGTCTTCTCTGTGTTTGACCAGCTCACCCAATTCACCTTGTTCTTGCCTCTTGTCTGTCCAGAGCAGGCTCAACTGTTTGGACACTGCATGGTCCACATTCAGCACCCACTCAACGGAAAAAACACTTCCACAAGTCCACTTCTCCCTCCTCCCACACAGCTGACTGTCATCACCTAGATGCAAGTCACATCTGCATAACAAAAAGCCATGAGAAGTTCAAATCACGGGTGAAACACTTGAGGGGAGTTTGGGCTGTGCTTTTTTAAACTAGCTTTCAACCAGCTCCTCAGCCGCGGTAGTTCCAGCATGGTAAATACAACCTTACAAACTTCCATTCTCCAAAAATGTGGTGCTTTTTTTCCAGAAGGTATGCAATGATTGTACTCACTCTCTCCCACTTTAAATGTGTAACACAATACATGACATATGCAGTATATATAATATGTAGTCACACATAATAGAAAAGAATACTATGTGTATATTCAAAATTAACCTAACATTGTTCTAGACATACACATTTTCCACAGGGAAAAAAAAATCCGTAAAAAAAATTGTAAGAGGTCAGAGGCCAATACAGGATTTCAGCAACCCTTCCCTGCATTCTTAGCTACAGTCTTTGCAACAGCAAAAACCACAGGATACACCAATCTTTCAACCACCAGTCACAGGTCCAGCATAAGCATTTTTTTTTGAGCAAGGTTGAAATGGAACCAGGTACAGATATGGGACTATCGTTTCTGTTTTGGGGTTTTTTTAGTTGTTATTTCCCTGACTTTTCAATTTATGTTGGTCTTACCTTAAATAAAATGTACAGGATATATAAGAAGATGCCAAATCCATATATAGGGATAATCTGCCCCACAAGACCTCTCCCAGTTCCACCAGTGCTTCCACCACCACCTCCACCTGCCTTGGCTTTGGCAACTGCTTCAGCAAGGTGAGACCTTGGAAAATGAGGGGCAGCTCGGCTGTCGGGAGTGGCCTGGTAATGCATCCTTGGTGGAAAGCGACCAAGCTTCCCTGCAAAAAACCACACAATTATTTTTCTTCTATTACTTTTCACCCTTTTTCATGCAGCCGAAAACTTCAGCAGGTGTGGCTGACCTCTTTTCTCTACTTTTAAATGCACCACCACTGATGAATAAAGTAACTTGTTGGTCTGTAAGTACTAAGTCTGTAAGCTCAATCCTCAGTCACTTACTATATGCAGTGCTAGGAGAGGAGTTAGGTATGCACAATTATTCTCTTGATTTTAAGAAGAGAAAAAGCTGGCATGGCAATTAACAACACATGGAGTTTAACAGTTATACACTTGCCCAAAGACCCTATGACTCAGCATTCCTAACAGGATGAAAACCCGAATACCTACTTCTGGTTCTCTGCTCAAAAAAACCCCAACCATGTATCAGTTTTCTGCTGTGAGCTTGATCTTTTAATATTATGCAAAGGCATGCTAATGTATAAACCACTACCCATCTAGCATCCTGACAGACGACTGCAGTGTTTGCCCAGTACAGATTTTTGGCTATTATCATAAGAAGTAGTATTTTACCTGATTTTACCAAATGAGTAATGAAAGCTAAAGAAAAGTGATGGCACCTCAAACTGTCCTCCTTAAAAAAGTGTTGGGTAAAACAATGTAAGAGAGGAGATTGAATATAGCTTGGGACATATGGTCTTCAGCATTTTAGAGGGGAAAAATGGTTTCTAGCCTTGAGAGAGGCAGAGAGAATTTAAAACAAGAAAGGGGGGTAAGCATAAATGGATGTATGGATGCTAGAGTAAGACTGCAGAGAGCCTGAAATGGTGCTGTGGATTATTTCATTCAACTGAAAGGCACTACAATCTCAATAAATCTAAGCTCATGCATTATTCTATTTTCTTGCTGCCATCAATTCAACAGTTTTGAATTCACTATTTTACACCTCCGTGTACTTAACATCCTGCTTCCTATCTCCATATCCAGCCTGGCCTTGCCTCTGCACTCCCTTCCACTGTTTGGGACTGAATGGAATTACTCAGCTACTCCGCCACCGAGTCTGGTGGCAGGAGGCATTAGATGGAAGCACCAGAGAAGGGGAATGCCAGGCCAGGCTGCAGCTCACCCCCCGATGCCGGCTGCAAAACTCCCCCTCCCTGGCACACGCAGCAGGAAAGCCAGGCAGCCTGGACACTGGTCACTGGCGCTGAGGCAGGCTGTATGCACTTGCATAAATAAAACACAAAACAGGTTTGAAATTGCACCGAAAATAACTAACTTTACTTCCGTAAGTACCCAGCTGCAAATATTTTTAAGAAGAGCAAGACAAGAGAAAATTAGATTAAATTAACATTTGCTCTTGCTAGGACACACCATCATAGGCAGCTAAATTCCTGAGCACAGAAAACTACAGTAAATACATATTAGGAAGTGATATCCATAATTTGTGAAGTTCTACCATTAAAACCACGCTTTTCTTTCAGGTGTTGGGTGCTGTAGGCTTTAGTGAAACTGCCCAGGTATACCACCACTGACCAAAACCTCTCTGAGATTAGCTCAGGCTTGTCTTTGAGGAAGCTGTTATCATCCACTTTAATTTTAGTGAATTATTCAAAGTCTGTGATGGAAAGCATAGCATCTTATTTACAAGAAAGTCCCATTGCTCCAGCAGGAATGCCTTGTAGCAGTAGGTCACTGGGGAAACAAGTGTGATGTCATGTAGTCAGCAGTATCACTGAGGTGGGGATGAAACAGCAGGGTAGATAAACCTTTGCGAAACATCTCATACTCATGCAAATATTCTTCATTAAAAAAAGAGATAAAGAAAGCAGAAAATAACTGACAAAGGTGAAACCGTATTTAAAGGGAATAGTTTTCTAAATTTTCCACAAGGCCTCCGTTGTGCTTTAAAAGGTTCAACTCAATTAAAGATAATCAGGCCAAAGGGACACACGCACTAGTCATTTCATTATCAAAATAATTTCAAAGGGGAATTTCATGGCGCCTAGTTCTAAATCTTCCCTGTTGATTTTTAAACTTTTATAATGATTTCCTTATTTTTAAAAAAAATCTATTATATTCCATAGCTTTTTATTGTGAAGAACCCATGCAAATTATAGCGGAAATTGACAGCACAGGCAACTTAAGAGCACCATATGCAAACAGCTGCCAAATACACACTACATAAATGGAAATGCCTAGCGATTTGGATGCCACTATCAATTAAACAACATACCTCATGCTATTAAAAAACCCAACACCCTAGCACACCGGTAGGTGATGTGACTGGATTCCACATTTCCACGGATAAAGCAAACCACTTTCAAATGGAGACAACGACATACTCTCCATCAATAAAAACAAGTGACATTTCTACGCAAGCGCAGAAGGGCGTGTGTTGGGTCCTTGTTTGCTGCACCATCCAGTTCCCAGTGCTGATAGTGGGTACTTCAACACGACATTTTCAATGCTGTGGGAAGAGCATTAACCTCCATTTAGCTGTAAAAGGTGCCACAGTGCTGCTCTCCTTTTGAAGGGTTTCTCAGCTCCCCTGTGACAGCCTGAGGGCTGCCTTCACGTAGACCTGATGTGATGCTGCACGTCGTAACTCCTCCGAATACACCCTACCTGCCTTTGCAATCTTTTTACCCAAGGTTTACCCAAGATATTTAATAATTTGTCAGTTTAATGCTTCAAATCAACTTTGCAAACCAGCTACAGGGCAAGCAGAGCATGTTTTGTCTAATCCTGTCCCTTCCATAACTTTAAGTCCAGAAACGAAATTATGCCCCAGCTAATGTTTGTGTTGTTTAAGAGACTGTGGGTTTTTGAATGTAGATGAAGTCCTTAATAGCAGCATCACATTAGAACTACTGTGGTTTTTTAATCTTTTAATAATATTAACACTCAACTGGAAAAAGCAAATCTTAGAAACTATATTTATAGCACATCTAATACAACAGCCAACCAGCTGATAATATTCAGACCATCCAAGTGTCTTTTTTCCAAGAAAGCTGTTTTGTGTTCTACCCAATGGGGTTTAGGAATTGCTACTGAGCCCAACTTTTTATACAATTTATACAATTATTTAGACTTAAGTTATTGTACGATTCAGCAACTCTTAGTCTAGATAATACGTCTTTCTGCAACATCTGACCAGCTGTAAAATGCTGGGATACATATATACGCATATAATAATAAAGTTTGACATACAGAAGTACCTATGGGCTGTTGCTATGTTCAGCTTGCACTCCATTCATCAGGAGGTTTACGACACATGACTTCATTTATAAAATGTGCATGTATCCCCAGGAAGCATAGGAGGAGGGTTAGAGATGGGAAATGGCCGTCTGGGAAGCGCGTGTGACTTCTCCAAGCTGACAGCAAAGCAGAGAATGCTGTTCTCATAGCTCCTCAAATCTCAACCAAGCTGCTCCTCAGGAGGAGAGCAGCCACAGTTCTGCTCATGCTTTGCAGTAGGCCCTCTGCTTTTTTTCTTCATTTCCATCCCAAAACCATGGTTACACTACTTTGGTTTAGAGATACTAAGATTAAGTGTGTTTTTTCCAAGTAAGACATTTACTATTCCTTCCCGTGCATGCAAAACCAATGAAACAAAAAAATATAGCCCAAGAACAAGCCAGCTAGACGTTTTGCAAAAGCTTTAACTGAAAAAACATGTGACAGTGGGATACAGAACTACCCTCCTGCCTCAACAATGCAAATTCCAGTCCTCAAACCTGTCTTCAAACTGTACTCTAACTCCCACGTTTAGGGATGCTTAGGTGCCATTTACATTTTCCTGGTAAAATTTTCATCATAGTGAGTGGAAAAGAAAACCACCGCTTTTTCAGTCACAGGGATCAGAAATGAAATATGCTCTGTGAGAACCAGAACTCAAGAGTTTTGCACGTTTTTCTCCCCTGCTCTGTTGGACTTGATATTTAAAGAAGACATGTGCACTACGCAAAGCTTTTGCTAAGTAGGATATGCAAGACTTCCCTCTCTGGTAGATGCCAATAAAGAGGCATTTGTACTGAAGCCTTCTCAGGACACTGGAATCAATCTTTAGCCCCTCTCAGCAGTGTAGTTTTCATAAAACATTTATTTTCCCTCTCTCTGCATCCAGTGAGATGAATTGGCCAAAGGGTTCTAAAGCTGCAAGTGGGAACACACAGAAAGACACATGGACTCCATGATAAAGTAACTTGATCTTCTCTAGACTGAAAGTGTCCTCCTAGGTTTTCTTGCATAGCCTCCACGTTTAGTGTAATAGCTTAGAATAATCTATAAAGAGACTGTTTTCTTGACATTTAATCCAAATTCTCTTTCAAGCCACTCTATCATTTCTGCTGCTATTCTTTAACACCCTCTAATTTCCCCAATACCTCTGCCCACAGAAAGCCCAAGTAATTAATCCTTTTTATAACACTACAAGTTCATGTTCGGTTCATTGTTGAGGCCACTCTCTACTTCAGTATTATACACTATCACAAGACCCATGTTTTAGATTTTTTTACACGTGCCGTGTAGTATTTTTCTCTTCTAAATCTTTTTATGAATACTTCCAATTCCAGCAGACAGTGTAACAACAAGATGAACTGGACAAACAGTATGCATTCATTTAGTTCTTGCTCTTTTGCTGATATTTACAAAATAGCTCTAGCTGTGGTCTGAACAACACAACTTTAGAAAACTACCCAAAAAAGGTTAGAAGGAATGACAATTTCAAAATTCTTATTTTAAACCACTGCACAGGTGTTTTTAATAGATACAGTCAAATGCCTCAAGATTTTTTGTTAAATACTGCAGGTGGAGGTTAAAAAGGAAAACAGAAAAACAACCCAAAATGGAAACATCTTAATTTTCTTAAGTAAGGACACCTGCAGGCAACTGATGTGTGCATTGCACAAATCCAAGCTGGGCAGAGGCGTCACCTGAACAGTCATGTATTTTTCTTGTAAAGCTGATGCCACTTTCTTCTTCATAAGAATGCAGACAGACTATATACCTATTGCCATGGAGCTGTAAGGTTTTTCTTAAACTACCAACTTAGAGAGTAGTTTTATAAAATCCATGGCATATATTTATGAACACTAGACTTAAAAGCACTTTTTTAAACTGGTAGTAGCTCTTTTTTCCCCCTTTGCAAAAGATGTAAAAAAAAAAAAATTCTAACACCTGTCCATGAAGTAAACTAGAAATGTGATACATTCACAGTAAGTGCTTTAAATAAGTTCTTTCATATACATGAAACTATTACTATGAAAACGAACAACCTTCCTGTCTGAAAGATAATATTAACTTCTATAGTACTGTGCTCACCATTTTCCTAAGAGAGACCTCTGAAAATGGCTTTATTAGAGAAAAGCATTCCCATGCTTAAAGCCTGTTTCAATAAAAAGCCTTTGGTAACAATGAGTTCTAACAAATGGTAGTAAACTTTAAGAATGTTTTATTCAGAGGTATTTTGCCCCCAAGACTACAATAAGCATTTTATTAACTTCAAGAATGACATGATTACTTCAAGTCCCTGAAACTTTCATCAGGTAACTGCAGTTACCAGTTCACTGAAGAGGACAACTAATGACAGAGATATGAATTGAACTGTTCAATCAAGATTTATTCTTCCAATAAAAAAATAAATTCAGGTGAAATAAAGTTTGGCCTACAGAGCAGGTGTAATGAAATTCTTGCTATCAAGTTGAAAATATGGACTATAAATCCTCATCTGAAACGGATCAGCTGAGGTGAGGTATTACATCCTCAGCCAAAGACAGGCGCTGGGGTGCAACAGAGGAGCATGCCGAGCGCTCGCTCTGCACCGGGCAGACACCAACTCGTGCTGTCCTGTGATCTCCTGCAGGGTGATGGAAAGAGTATTTATGCTACCTACTGATGACAGAAAGAGTATTTATGTTACCTATTTTAAGCATTTAACTGTGGCTGTGATTAGTCAGCTTATGAAAGCACTGCTTAAAGCAGGCTGTGCTAGAACAGGTATGAACATCATCCATCAGACAGATATCACTGAAAGTAATTTTGGGGCAAGTTTTTTGTTTGTTTTTTTTAAAGCTAATTTTTCTGTCAGATCAATTCAATCCAGTCCATCCTGCAGCCAAAGAAAGAAGCACCAGAACATGAACTGACAACTGCCCAAGACTGCACTGCTGTGGGAGAACAGTTTGTCAAACTCCATCACCTTCTATCACTGTGGGATCAGTCAGGAGCTGCACGTGGGCAGAAGTTAACGGAGAGACAGGTACCACCTCCCAGAGCATCTGCTCCCATCTCTGCTTCAGGCAGGTGACTCCACAGTCCTCACCGAGCCCCTGTGCTGCCTGCTGCGCCTTTGCGGCACCCAGCATCATGCCCTCACAGTACTGCTCTTGATGTGCCATCAAAAAAATCAGCTATCACACAGCTTTTCAGTGTTAGAGATTATGGAATGAAACTCTAAACTTGTAGATCTAAAGTGCTGATGAACATATATTCATGTTCTTAAAGACCAAGAATACACACAGCAACAATGGAAAGGTAGCCATACTATAGAAGTCATACATTTCAGTTCACCCTCAGCATTGTTTCAGCAGTAGCTTCAGCCTGAATGTCCTTAAAAAACCCTGCTCAAATGAAATCAGTATCACTCAAGTGTACGGTCACGTAAGAACCAGGCTGTTGGAAGGATGCAGAAGATAAAGTCACCGAACACAGGTCCCTGTGGGACACCATCCAGCACAACCCAGGAGTGCTCCGTACTTCCATCAGCCTCACCTCTGGCTTGCGGGCAGCCCTCGGGAAAACTTTCTCTGCCAAGGCCTGGGGCTATGATACTAGCTGCTTTTGAGAAGCGCCTTGAGGAGAAAAACCTACAGTAAAAGGCAATGGGCGTAAAAGAATGGGAGATACTTGTATGAACCCATTCCTTTAGAACTTAAGAGGAGACATGCAGAGTGGGAGGGCAGGCAAGAAGCACGTAGCTCAAGAGACTGCAAGGACAGGACCTGAGTCTAAATGAGTCATCACGTGGCAAATTTTTTCCGAGAATCTGGTGCATGAAAGCCAAGTTTAAAATACTGGAGTAGGAAAGTAAATGAAGATGATTCAAATGAACTTTTATTTCATATGCAACAACAAAAGCATTCCATACAGAAAATAACAAAATAATGAAGCTTTCAAATAAAAAGTGATGTATCACAACACAAAAAAAAAAGTGGTATGAGTATGCCTCTTTTCAGTAGCTTTGTTACCCCACTCAAATAAAACAAAGTGAAATTTGGACGATTTTAAACTATCTGTTTTGAAGGTAAGATAAAAGGTAAATTACAGCAAAGATGAAATAATAAATTCAGCCTTTGACACTCCACACGTCTTGAGGGAGACAGCATGAGAGAGTGAGATGACTGACACTTATGGGAAGGAGTAACTACGCTACGTTTCCATACCAGGCTGCCGAGCGCCTTCCAGACGCGCCGTGCAACCAAGGCCCGCTCACGCACAGCCCGCCGGGCGGCAGCAGCACCGCCGCGGGCCGAGAGCTCCGGGGCCTGGCCCAGCGCCTGGCGAGCCGGCGGAGACAGCCCAGCCCGCCCCGCCCCGGGCTCACGCTGAGCCACCCCCCGCATTTTACGCTCAGCCCCCCCGCAGCAGCCGAAACGCGGGCCTCGGCGTATCGGGGCGGCGGGGACCGGCGACGAGGAGCGACCCGCCCTCGCCTCAGCGGAGCCGCCGCCGCAGGCGGGGCCCCGCGGCGGCCTCTTACCCTCGGGCGGCGCGGGCGCTGCGAGCGGCGCAGCCCCGGGCTCCTGCCTCCCGCCGCCCCGAGAGAAGGTCCGCGGCAAGAGGAGGGAGACGCAGAGCACCAGGCAGGAAACCACAGCCACCCTGCAGCACGTCGAGTACGCCATGGCGGCCCGCGCGCCGCGGAGCCGTTACCGGACCGTTACGGCACCGTTAGTCTCTGCGCAGGCGCGGGCAGCGCGCGCATGCGCCCTGCGCCGGCCCGGCCGGGCGGGAGCCTGAGGGGGCGCGGGGCCGGCCCAGCGCCTGAGGGGCGGTCGGGCGGGGGCGGCCTGGGCCCGCAGCGGGGCTGGCGGGGCCCCTGGCCCTGTCAGTGTGTGGGGTGTGGGAACCCCCGGTCCTGGTCTGGGTTGGGTCCTTATGGAAACGGCCCTGAACCTCAGAAACGCAGGGCAGGGCAGGGCAGGAGGGGCCCTTTGGAGTCCCTCTTCCCAATCCTGCCATGAGGGTTTTCCAGGCGCTGTGTCCCCCCTTGACTGTAACACTACGAACTTACCGGGGGAGAAAAAAACCCCAACCATTGCGCCTTTTTTTCTCCCCTGTGAAGGGTTTCAGTGGTGTCACAACTGCTGGTGGCAGTGATGGCGGGATGGAGCAAGTGGGCCCTGGGTGCTGAAAGCTCTGCGGTGTCCCGCCATGCTGAGAGCCGATTTCGGTAGCAGCAGTGGGGTTCCCGGTGCTCTCCCCGGCCTGGGAAGGGGCCAGGGCTTTACCTGGCGGTAAGGTACAAGGTTCTCTACCTGAAAGGAGGTTGTAGCGAGGTGGGGGTCGGTCTCTTCTCCCTAGTAACGAGTGATAGGACAAGAAGAAACGGCCTCAAGCTGCACCAGGGGAGGTTTAGGTTAGATATTAGGAAAAACTTCTTCACCGAAAGGGTGGTCAAGCATTGGAATAGGCTGCCCAGGGAAGTGGTTGAGTCTCCATCCCTGGAGGTATTTAAAGGACAGATAGATGCGGTGCTTGAGGACATGGTATAGTGATGGACTTGGCAGTGATAGGTTAATGGTTGGACTCGATGATCTTAAGGGTCTTTTCCAACCTTAACGATTCTATGATTCTGTGATTCTAAGGCTGCGGTAGGGGTAGGAAAGAGTCTTGGCAAAAAAGCTGGTTGAGGCTATGGCTCACCTGGGCTCTCCATGTGGAGTTTTTTCTGCCCTTTGAGCACACAGGACAGATGTAGAAGAGTCCAGAGCGTATTTTAAATTAATTCAATTTACTGCAGCTATCTAAGAAATTTAAAAATTATAAATATGCATATTTTTCAAGAGAGAATTTGAACTTTGCATCTTGTCAATGCATGTGTTTAGGTTGCTGCCGTGCAAAGTCATCCTGAAACCACCCTCCCATTGCACTAACAATCAAAGATCGAAGTAAAAAAGGAAGTTCATTGTTTGTACTCATTCATTTTCACTGACTTAAGCAAAAAACTGCCAGTCATGTCAAATTAAATTATATGGTTTTGTATTCCCTTATATTTATATTACACTGTATTACTGTAGTTGAATTAGACTATTTTCCATGGGGTCTCGGCTGTGACTACTGAATTTAACTCACTTTACGCAAGAGCTACCCTTAATTAGGCTTGAGCCGGGAGCAGAATTGCTTTGACTAACGCTGCAGACCACTATGGCAGCAGAATACCGCAGACTCTTAAATTACTACAGAAGAGATATCTGCTGTCTGAACGGCTGGAACGGGGCGGACTATTCCAGAAATTGTTCTTACGGAGCACCTGTGCCCTAGGGAGACGGCCGCCTTTGGCCGGGTCCCACCAGCCCTTGCCAGACTAACCTGGCTGGACTCTCTGCTTCCACAGCTCCTTCACCCACCAGTCATTCACCAGTTCTCAGGCACTTCACAATGGGACTTCTGGGACTCCCTGCTCTGCTCCTGGAAATAGGAATAGTCGGAACTATTGGTTCGGCATCTATGCCTCTTTCCTAAACTCGTCAGCAGCTCTTGATGCCTGCAGTGGCAAAGTTAGCAGGTAGGGGCATCAAAAGGAGCATCTCCCTGATCAGAAATGTGTCGTTCGTCCACTGACAACAAATAATTCACTCAATCTGTCACGAAAAATATATTGTTGTTCTCTGGCAATGATGTACTAGCAAAGCAGCAGCTTTGGTCACTTCGTTGAAGAGGAACAACTTTTTAGCATGGTGCAGTGGTGAGATTTTGCAGTTGCTTAGGGCAGTCATCTTCAGCAGCTGATGATGCTGAAGTTACCCAAAGCATCAGTCCTTAAGCCAAAAGCAAAACAACCTTCCATACCCCCAGGGAGACCAGCACTGGCCTGGCACAGCACCCCTGGGGATCACTTCTCTTTCCATTGTAACTCTTGAGGTGTGCAGGAAGGACAAACGGCAACTGGGAGAGCAGCACCACCACCTGAGCCTTTCAGGAGCTAGCTGCAACTGTCAAAGGGTGGTTTCACCATTGTGAGTGCTCTGGGTGATGTCAAAGCAGTCGATTGAAAATGCTGATATTTGGGGGCTTCCTTGGTGATTAGGTTTGGATGAAGCAGATATTGCCTTTCCACCCTTGTTCCTAAGAAGGTCACTGGAAGAAATAAATAAATGCTTATGGCAGTTTTCTCAGTATTTTTCCCCACACCATTCAAAGCCAAGGAGGAATGGGGAGACCGATGTTCTGTGACTAGCATTTCATGTGGCATCACCGGCTTTCTGTTCCCAGCATGGCATTTGGTCCATGGCCACTCAAGAAGCCTACAGCAGCTGAAAGCCAAAGCAAGGAATTTAATACTGGGGTTATACGTAGAGGCTGCATAATGTAATGACTCTTTGTGAAGTCTTCAATCATCAAGAGTTATGTTTAAAAAAAAAAGAGCTTGATAAAACCCATTTTTCTTTTACAACCAAATACAGAACACCTGCAGGGGAAGCCTAGGGTATAAATAAGTCTTGGGCTTCACAAAAAGGACAGGTCCAGTCCTGTGTCTGTGGAAGCTGCAGGTGAAATCCTTTTGGTTCAGCTTGCTGTAGACCCGTTTCTAATCGTACAAAACAACCGTGAAAATAGCATCCTAACAAAAAAGATCAAGAGGATGCTTTAGATGATTTTACCTTCTGGAAAGGAAAAATACCATAAATATATTCTGATCTGAATATGTTTTTTTCAGACCACAGTCTGAGTACCACGAATGCACTGATTGCTCACACAGGCCTCAGAAAGGTCAGCCTCGCAAAGTAGACTTTGCTGTATTTATATTGCTTTGAGTTGTGTTTGCCATCACGTAGAAAGAGGTGTTTTCACAGAATGATGTCTTCATAAGTGCTAATATTCATAAATATCCTGTTTGATTTATGTTTCCAAACTGATACAAGTACAGCCTTTATAGTATTCTGAAACAACACTTACATAGCAAAATACCTTCCAGGTAATATAATAGATATTCAGCAGGTATCGGTAGCAATCTCCAACAAATGATTTATTTTGAACTTCTGGAAAGGAACATTAAAAATGAATTTCATTTTCTTGTTATTTATTTAACCCTGATGTTTTCCCACTTACCTGCCTCTCTGCTATCCCGTGCTTACCTCTCCCACTTTCTCCTTATCATGGGACAAATGTTGAAAAAGTTTTTGAAGACAATTTATCCAGTATGAATCAGACTTTTTTCTCCTTGTTTTTATGCTTTTTTTCTTAAGGATGTTCTTCTACTTTATTTTGCAAGAAAGCTCAAAATCCAAGAAATGACAGCGTGAGTTGTGGAAATTGTACATGTTCATGCTACTATCCACACTGGCAATATCAGCATCGAAGCAACCATCCATTTGCACAAATATTTGCAACTTATTGTAACTTTTTCCTTTCATAAGGGAAGGGTCATCTTCAGAAGCTAGAACCTTTTTCACATGTGCAGGTAAAGATCTGCACAAAGAGCAACTGCTTGAAGCCACAGTCTATGGCTCAATGAATACCAAAATACAGATTATGTAAAACAATATTCAACAGTTCTGGAAAACAGAAAAGGCATGAATGCTCGAGTATGATTGCTGATAATTTAGTGAAGATAAAATTAATGTGAAAGAAGTGGAATGAATCATTTTAAGCCTGTCTCTTTTTTGGTCTGCTCATTCTTGACTGGCCACATATAAATTGCTATAAAAATGAACAATCTTTCTTTGATATAAATGTAAACTAGGATCAAATTTCTTAACTTAGACTAACAAATGACTCAAGAGCCTCCTCCTATGTCTAGGTCTTGCCAAAAGCTGTGCCATCACAGCTTCTCTCACCTAACTTAGGAAGGTGTCAATGTGCATGCTGCAAGCGTACTTCTCATTGCAGAGTATCTTAGCGGTAAAGGGCCAAATGCTGCAGTATTGGGTAAATGCAAACACCTGACTCTGAGAGCTTTTAATTCCCAAATCTGCTGATTCGCTGCAGAGCAGACAAAAATCAATGGTTAGGCTGCCTTGGCAGTATTTGCTGGGAAGACCACTGTGGTATGTTGCTCGCTAGTCTGCAGCGAGGATTTTGTGCACAGCACAAGAGCTTGCACAGCTAGTGTCCTTGCGGTACGCCAAGCCAGCGCTGTACCCAAGTGGTAAAAATGGGTCACATCCTCTGTGCCTTCTGTGGGTAGCCTGGAATGAGGGTGTGGTTTCTTGTCTTCTGTGCTTGAGCAAACCTCTTTGACATATCCTCAAGTCTTCCCCATACAGAGAATTGGAGGATTTTCCCCTAAAGGAGCGGTCTTGGCTAGAGGCTGCCTGCATGTTTGCCAACCCCATGGTGAGCTGATAAGGTAACATCAGGTAACAGATGGGATTGCTTACACACTGTGAACAGGAACACATTAAAGGGGATGGTTTAACCTATGGACCAGGTGATGCCTTGCAAAGGGAAGGCCCTTTCCCTGCATCTTTCTTGCTGTCATTAATCAGCAGAAGGAAAGCTCAGACTTGAATTCTGTGGGCCTTCTGTCACAACAAAAATAAGGGAAGTAGTATTCTGCTCCAATTAATTAAACAAACTGATATAAATTCCCCACTTAAGTCGTACTTTGCATATCCATAATCTCTGCACTACATTTTATGTATACTTTACCCTTGGGTAAAAAATTTGTGAGCATATAAATGCTTTCTCATATAATCTTACTAAAGCACGCTCTTGCCTATAAATATTCATACCACTGCCAAAACATTTGCAAGCTTTCCCCAAAGGTGAAATATGTGTAATGTACTTTGCCTTCTGGGTATAAATATTATCCAATACATTTCGGTTAATATGAATACACTAATTATTCTTGTAACCCTTTTTAAAAGGGTCATCCTCATGATGTGAATTTTTTAAAAATGTAATTACAGTAATTGGATACTTAATCTAATTAAAATTGGCTTTATCTTTAATGGGAAATTTTCTAAAGAGGCAGAATGACAATTGACTTTCTGATAATCACTGTTTTCTTTCAGCTAGAGGATGCATTTAGTACAGTAGGAACCAGAGCACATGGTCTCTTTACTACATGCCAGCCACCTTTAGGGCCAGTTAAACTATAATTTTATCCATTACCAGGCAAAACTTTCACTTTACTTAGAAATAAAAGTTCTTCATCCTGAATCGATTTCATTGTGGCTCAGGTACAGATAATTTTGGGAGTGTTTATTGTGCTGACTACAATGCAAAGTCTCCCTTAGAGGAGATGCTGTATGAGCAAAGGTGCCAACTTCGCAAAGCCTGCCTCTTTTGGTGGCTGTAGGCACAGTCACATGTGTGATGAGCTCTGCTGTCTTCAGGAGGTGGACCTGGATGGACCCCAGCATGCTTGGGGTGCATGTAAATTCTCACTGAAGTCAACAGAACTCCAGCAGAGAGATAATTGGGATTATCTCCTGGGTGTATAATTGGGATCAGCATTTCTAGTGTGCTCTCTAAAGGCATGTTCCTTGCACAGTGTGACTGGCAGGACTGTCACTGTTCAAAAAGTGAAAATTGAGTCCACATTGCCAGTTGTAGGGAGCATCCTTTACTGTGGGAAGCCAAGGAGAACAAGGCGATGGGAAAGCTGGGGGTTATGTAAGAATGAGACTGGAGAAGTGGATCCGTGTTGCTAGCTTCAGATACCTGTGACATACATGTTTATGTCTGAGGCATGTTTGTATTGGTCAGTGGGAAATCGGTACTTTTAAGGTATAATTCGTCAGATCATAGGTGGAGGTCTACTTTCAGATGTGATAGATCACACTATATTTTACTTCCTTGACAATAAAGGGTGCAGGGGTGCCTTGCCCAGAGGTTGATGGGCACCCTGTAGATGTGAATATTGAGTCAGATGAATGCCACCAACTGAAAAGCAACACAAACCCCTGTCTGTGGAGTGCATCAGTTCACTCAGGAAGTGCAAAAGAGAATACCAGCATTATAAACCAGGCGAGGTTCATAAAGTTTTGCTTTCTGGATTTCCGAAGATGCAGAAACCCAGCTGAAAGCCAGGTTGAAAGAAGTAAAAAAAAAAAAAAAAATTACCTTGAGAAAGAAATGAAAATGGAAATTCCCTGGTAATATGGGTGATTTTGAACTGTCATAATGAAACAGTTCAAAATTGGGGAAGAGCTTCCCTGATGGGCTCAACAAATAAAAATCTGGCAAAACAAACAGGAAAGGCAATTCCTGTGAGCAAATATGACTGACCCACCTCTGGTGATGTTACAGAGATGGCACTATCAGCAAAGACACTTAGTCATGGGACTGGTGCGAGCCCTTGACATGTGGTTTGATCCAGCCATCAGGCTAAACTAACTCGAGCACAACTAATACCATGCCCTGGAAAACACAGCTTCAGGTTGAAGTATCTGGAAGCAGATCTGTTATAAAGCTGCTGCACCTTTCAGGGTCTTTGCTTCTAGCAAAAGTCATTACTGGAAGTCAGGCAAGAAAGAGCTTCTAAGAAAATCAATCAACTGTTTTGTAGGCTCAGCTTGCCAACCAGTGCGTCCCTCATAGGCTGGTATGTTTTCACATGACTAAAGACAAAGAGAGATATTTCACAGAGGAACTGATCATTGTTTACCAAAAAAAAAAAAAAAAAAAAGGAAAGAAAGAGTGTGTAGAGTGGGCCAAATCACCACCTAGTGCAAATAGGCCTCATTGGTTTTGGAGGTACCAGTACTCAACTGATGTCAGTGTCAGCTGGGGAATGATGCAATTGCCAGAAGAGTCTTTTGGGTTCCAGCCCCGCTGCGTGGTGTCTGCTACAGCGAGACCCGCTTGCAGGATGGCTGTGGCAGCGTCCAGTAGAAAATCTGTGACCATTTCTCTGTAAATGCTCTCTTGCCTCTCACATCTGCCCAGCTGCTGCGCCTGGGGAGTCTGTCTGAGCTGACAGACCAGAAGCACCAGCCTTACAGTTTCCATAGGAAGCTATTTTTTGTGCCCAGAGAGTTTCTGCTGAGCTCAGCTCTCTTGTAGTCTCCTCCAGGAGGTGATCGGCTAATGAACAAAGAGAACAGGTTGTATTACTGTATTGCTTTTTGGGTCAGGGTGAATAAATGTGTATCTAGTTCTGTTGAGCATGATGTGAAGTAACAGTGACTGCAGAGGACCTGAGGAAAAGGAGGATGGAGATGATGCTGTGATTGAAATGCCATGTTTCAGCAGCAACCTCTACATAATTTCATGATCGAAAAGAGGCTTCTAAGAGAGCTCATGACATTTATGTATTGAGGAAAATCATTAATTTTGGAGTGACATTAGCACTGATGAAAAGAAGCATTTCTATTAAAGACAGGTACTGGGAAAAGTTGATCATAAAATGAGTGCATAAGTTCAAAACAGCATCAAAAATACCAAGGAAAGCCTCTAGCTTCATTTGAGAACTGCTGGTGGTCTAGAACTGTGGCTTTCAGCTTATTAAAAACATTTGCCATATGAAAAAGTTGGTGCTGAGAATATTGAAAAGCATGCCATTTCCCATCAGTTTATTTTACCAAAGTGTTATCTTTGTGTAAGCTAAACCATTGGATCAAGAAATGATGACATCATCTTGTAGCCTTCACTAAGTTTAAAGCTTCCATATTGAAATTAAACATGGAGGTAACACTTACCCATTCAACTGGGGGGACTTCTAGTGGCAAAAAGACCAGTGCAATAATAAGTAAGCGGCCCTGTATGTGAGATGCACAGAAATGTGAATGTGGTGAGGTTCTGTTGCTATTACAGAAAGCGTGTTTGTAGGTTTGGCGGTACTTCAGAAGTGGTGCGGGAGGTGAGGAAAGGGAGTGTTGTAATGGTCAGCAGCGTGAACTGTTACATTTTCAGAGCTGAAGATCCTTCTAGTTAGGGTTTTTGCTTTGCGGCCACTATTGGCTACTCAGTACAGAGGAGCTGAGAGCATAATGGCTTGCTAGAAAAATCTGAGCTTTTCGGAAATAAATTTTTGGATTGTCATAGGAATTTCTGTCCCTATTTACAAGGCCAGTTCAAACTATGCTTCTTGCAATAGCTCGTGACTGAGGAATCTTGGCAGATGCCCGTCTGAATGCTTAGAAAAACAGAAGCAATTTAGTTTTGCAATCTGTCTTGGGTAAAAACTCTGCATTGCTGATGTTCTCTCCAGATAGGCTTATTGGGAAACTAATATCAAACATTGCCCGAAGCATGAGAGAAAAGTATTGGCGGCTGAAGGGAATAAATGTGTTCGGAGGTGGGGGGAAGTCTGTTGCCTCTCTTCTCTTTGCAGACATACAGCTGTTCCTCATCCTTCAGTGGTCCAGTTGCAGGAGGAGACTGCCAAGTAACCAGCCTTGGCATGTACATATCCTACAATGCCACAGGAAAAGTTTTCTTGTCTAAGAGAAAACTTGAAACTTTAAAGAGTTCTTGTAGGTTGGGAAAAAAATTCCTCATAGATATTGGTACAAGTATCAACTGGTCATACTGAATTTGTTTAAAAGAAAAAGAAATCCTGGTGCTATTTCATGATTTTAAAAAGGAAGGGCAGTCTGAAGTTACGAAAATTTTAGCAAGTCTATGACAAGGATAAAGAACCTTGCAAGGATATAAGAACCTTGCAGAGGAGCTTAGGTGTTTCTAATAAAAGGAAAATCCTCAACAGACCGGACGTGACTTTTGCTTTGACCACAGTCAAAAAAGTGGGTGCCACTTTTCACAATCCTACTATCCACAGGACTATTTCAGAGAGCAATTTGACACTATGCACAGTAAGAAATGAACAGACTGTGCAACTGAGTCCTAGTGACTTCCTTTGCAGCAGCTTTGGTATCATGCATGCATCGCAGGCAGAAAAAAAGATTTGAATCCAAAGTATTAGTGAAAGACTGTGTAATTTCTAGGTGTCTATGAGGCCGGCATCCCTGCAGCATATGGAGCGTGATGGAAGGGGGAACCGTTCAGCTGGAGCTGTGTGCGGCTGGTTGACCAGCCAGCCAACATACCCGTATTCCAGCACTGCGGAGACGGGAATGGGACCAGCTGAGGCAGGTGTGGGAGTAATGAGTCGCCATTACAGCAGAGTGTGGATAATAAAGCATGGATAGTTCAGACACAGCTTCTCCCCAGCAAAGAGACAGTAATTGTAAGAGGAATTTGTTAAAAGAAAAACTTGGTTTTGACAGGAAATGTGAAAATACCCTGAAAACAAGCATGGTGAATTTGAAAGTACTTAGAATTGTATTCTAATTTGGGGGAGTGTGTAAAATGCCTGGTCTCACAGGTTACCTGATAAGTGCAAGAGAGTAAGAATTTCATCTTTTGTAGTTGAATGCAGTTCCATAATTTAAGGAAGCAGTAAGAAACTGATTTGCTGAAACAAGAGCAGCCTTCCCCCAGCCCTATCATTATGCAAACAGAAAAGGCATGCGTGAAGTAGTTGGGCCTGGAGGGGGATTTCAGCTCTGCTTGAGAGATAACACCACTGAGCAGCTACGTGCTTCACCTGTCTTTCTCCTGAGAAAGGGCAGCCCCATGTGAGACATGGGTGCCCATCTCCCACTCATTTCTAGAAGGGGCAGCTGAGGCAGGGAGAAGAGTCCTCTTCCACTGCAGGCAGAGCCACAGCTTCATCCTCTGGCTGGTCTTGGACCCAGACCAAGAAGCTAAGCCTGGGAAGAGTGTGAGGGGCTCTTGCTGCAATTCCTCTTTCAGGCTGAAGGTCATACACAGCAGCCAGAGGTCTAAGCTAATTGATGGAAAAGCTGTCATTGGGGCAGAGGACAACTGAGGATATGGACAAATGTAAAATCTGGGTAACAAAACTAATGCAGCACCTAGAGACATGGGAGGTTTGTCTGGACTTGGGGGAGATCCTTCAGTGGCAGCCAGAACCACTGCTTAGTAAGTTGGTAGGATGATCAACACTAATTATCACAGGGTGGCTCAGGAAAGGCCAAGGAAGCAGACAAAAAAAAATACAATACCATCTCCTTTCAAATGAAAACTGCAATACAAACCTCTTTACTGCTAAAATCCCATAATCTGAAAGTATCTGTTTCTGGGTTACTGACTGCTGGGGGAATTAAGTGAAGTGATACCGCACCATTTCTTGGTGGGCAATTCATGATGAACTTATGTTTTGTAAAGAAACACCAAACCACTGGAGCACCTAGCTGTTCTCACCATCTCCTTTGGATAGGAGTAGCCCACAACACTCCGAACATCACATCCATTCTCGTTCCTCAGCAGAATCCTTTGATAACAAAGAGCCATGCAGCCATTTCTAACATTGAAACCAGCTATGTCAGCAACTGCTAACCCCTTAGATTTAAGAGGTTGTTGGCTTTTGTACTTAACCTCTTGCTATTGAAGTTTGTTTCATCTCAAGGTGAAAAATTTGGAAGCACAACTTCTGTTTTTCCAGGAGATGGCAGTGCCACTACAGAGAATAGCTGAGCGGCTGCTCTCCTAAGGTGACTGTTCTGTAATTTGCCGTCTCAGAACTCATATATAACAAGTTTTGATTTTTTTTAAATAGATGATCAGATAATTATACTTCAATGACTGTCAAAAGCAATAATGATAGCACTCATTACAACTTGAAAGTGTGTCTGGTTTCCCAAGGGCTCACAATAAACGTTAATTCATCTGAATGGAAACAGGAGACTTAATTAGGCAGTAACTCATTTCTATCACATACAGTATATGCTATAATTAATTTTTGCTACACGTGTTCACACTGGATGTTGAACTGCCCTCCTAACACCCATCTCCTGTGCCCCTACCTGGGGTAAGCGTAGGTGTTGCAAGAGTTGCAGTAGCAGGCAAGTAGATGTAAACCCTGGATTCAATCCGAGGAAATGGCATAGCACATCTGGCAGCACATGGCAGATCTGAAGCATAAAGCAGGCGAATAAACGTATTGAAAATTAATAAGGAACGCAGCACTGCACCAGATGCAGCGATATGCTAACTACATTGCTAAATAGATTGCAACATGCTAACTAGACCATCTAAAATATATTCTGGCTTTCATGAACTGTGTGAGCTGATGCCTTTAATTTTCAGGTTGAGCTTGATTTCTGATTATTTTTGTCACCTCATATTTCAAGGATTTTATGTTATGATTACATGTCATTTACTAAAAATAACAGATCAATGAAAAGATGCAGAACTTACTGTGCTTCTCTTTCCATTCATTTATTATATTTTCGTAAGTCTTTCATTACAAAAAAGGGCTCTATTCACACTAGAAAGGCTACCTACCAGTTCAGTGAGAAGAAGGCAAGCAAAGAGTTATTCTACACCCTGCTAACATATTCATATAAAACTCATCCAATTTTGTTAAGACCTTTTGTGGAGAATCAAAAGTTAGCGAAGATTGTATTGTAATTCCTCTTCCTGCCCTGAAAGTCACACAGCTGGATTCAAGTAGGCCAGAAATGTGTGCTTTATAGAAACATCTTGTGGTTTGGTGGTTTTTTTGAAGCTCTGAAAGTTTATACCGCTGACCCTGCCCTCCGTACCAACAACCGAGTCTCTAGTAGGAACTCATGGCGGAAGACAATTTGTCACAACTGTCAAATAGTCGGCAGAAGGAAAAATCCACCTTGTTTCATCAGTGTCAGCTTCTACATTTTCCTTGTAATGGGGCAAAAGTTACGTCCTGCTCATTAGACCTGAAATATTCTAGTTTTGTGGGACACAATCAAAATTTAAATACCCTGGAGGAAAATCATTTGCTGCTTGATCCAACAGCGGCTTTTCAAGTCAGTGTAAAAATGTTCATTAGCATCAATGAGATTTGGATTAGATCCTTGTTTCATAGTCAGTGGTAATATAACATAATTGGCTGGTCAACATCATCTTTTGCAAGTCATAGGAATGCATGGAAAGCCATGTCAACAGCAATCTCATTTATTGTAACAGCAGCAGCAGCACCCCAATGCTCTTTACAGCCTTACGAGCATGCACGTTATACCATTTACATCCCTCCTAGATGGTGCTAAGCCCTGTCCCATACTACGCAGGAACATGTCGCAAACGACCCACTGCAAATTTCACTGGTGCGTGCTGGTAGAAGGGATTGTAGCACTCGTGATAATGGAGATAGCTAAGATACGAGAAGGAAATGCAGGTATTGCATAATATTTTATATATCAGTTAACCTTCAATTCTCAGTGTTAAGGACGATGGTGAAGTAACTGGTAATGGTATTTTGCATTACATACGTGATAAAAACATCAGGAAATTAATGTGTGTTGTGGGGAATCTCTCCATTATTTATGCCTTTCAATTTATTGCATAGACTTTATGACAAAACACATAAATAAGGTATTTAAATATAACTTTTCAAATATAACATTCCACATATTAAACTGTGCATCGGATGAGTAAGACAGGTCAACTCTTAAGAGCTAATCAAAAAGGTGCTCAGGTCCTATGACTGATACTCATCATGTTAGGAAAAAGAAAAATATAAATCATACTGATTTCTGACTAAGCAGCACTCCAGCCAGCCTCGCGAAGTCCATCGTAGGACTCTGCGCTGGTGGGTAAGAAGACAGCTAAGCAGGACTCGAAAACTGTAAGTCAGTAGAGCCACCTTGTTTTATATCCACTCAGGATTTAATTCAGCGCTTTTATGAAATGCTGTCATTTAATGCAAGCAATGCCAACACAGATGTCACGGACCATATTGTTCAGAGGTGTTACTCTGTACATGTGAACAACAACGACGAGCTAATACTGGGGGACGTTTCAGTGCGATAGCCAGACAGGCCAGGTGTGTGTGGAGTGTGAGGCATCAGAGCTAGCAAAAAGAGCACAGCAGGTTTCTGTCACAAGCGAGAAACAGCCGAGTATCAGGGGTAAAACATTTCTCATGCACATACCTGACAGCACGCAAATGCACAGACCGTAAAACTCCAACCACATCCTGTAGGAACCCTTCCCCGAAAAATGATGGAGCTGGAAGGAAACTAGAAGAATGAGACTGATGGATAGGGTGTTTGTAGTCATCTGTTATCACCAAGGTAATTTTCAGAAGTGAAGCCCTGCGCCTTTGAAAGCGTGCGCACCTCCCACACAAGCTCAAGTGCAGCTTACTCTGGGGTGTGATTCAAATGCCATTTTTTTCATGCAAGAAATGCATGGACAGCCCAACTCTGTACAGCACATCCATCCCTCTGCAGCTCTGCAGCGCCAGGTAGGACTAGTCACCAGAAGACAGGCAGATGAAAGAGCAGAACATTAAGGAAGGTCACAGGGGACTTGTTATTTCTGGAGCAGTTAACTGGCTTTCCATGTGTCTTTACTTAAGTCATTCAACCACTCTGTGCCTTTTTTTCCTGCTTGGTTGGGCTCCTCCAGTTACTACCAGGACTTTAGCTATGGTCCCCATTTTATATGTTTAGAGCCTGTGGGCACAACAGTATTGCTACTGCTGATAGATTATCCCCACAAATGAGAAAAGGAAGAACGACACGAGTACATCTTGCTGTAGGAAGTCCCACTCTCAGAAACTGTAAGAGGAGGAGGCAACCTCAAAGAGAGACACTGCAGTCGCAACAGCATAGGGATGAAAGTAGAATCAAGGGCTTGACAAAAAGGGTGGAAATGATAGCTAATGATTTTCAATGATAAAGGCTGAGAAGACATTCAAGTTTAAATAATCTTTGGATGTGCAGCTGTAGGGACAGTTAATACGGAGTTCCCATTAAAAATCTCTCAGGAGATCTTGTAAGATTAAGTAAAATTAGCCCAAAGGCCCAAATTCTACCTGCAAATCAGGCATCATCCACTGAAATTAAAAAGCCCCTGAAGAGCGCAAGATCAGACCAGCCATGTGGTCTGGCAGTCACGCCGTGCTTGTCTTCCCCGCGTAGCCTCCCCCCTCAACACCTCCTGCCTGTCCTACCCGCTCCGTTCAGCTCTGGTCCTGGCCACCGCGGCAGCTGATGCTGAAGCTTGTGGTTCTGCTCACGTATGCAGTTATGCTTTGAAAAATGCATTGAGAAATGGCAGCTGATCCCACAAGGACCAAGGCTTGCACTAGCATGGCATGGATGTGCCTTATACGACTGCTCTTGAAAACCTGAAAAGGCTGGACACCTGCCTTTCAGCTAGGTACGGCTGTGAGGGCTGGGATTGTAAGCTCACACATCAGTGACAAATAACTACAGTGCGTACATCTTGTGTTTCCTAACTTATGACTAAAAATTGGTGTAGCTACAAAAATCGGTGCTCTCAATTTTACATTAAGTGATTAAAAAAAAAAAAAAAGGAAAGAAAAAGAAAAAAGAAGAAAAAAGAAAGAAAAAGAAAAGAAAGGGAAAAAACCGCAAAGAGTTATTAATGAGTATGAGCTGATGCGGCAGGTTTTCCTTACTTTCCCCAGTAATCCCTGTTACGTCCTTAGGCTGTGCAGCAGACCATTGCGTTGTGCAGCAGCCTGCTTTTCAGGGTGTTACAACTACGGCGATGAGGCGCTTCTCCTGATTGCAGACAGTTAACTGGTGGAACCACTGCCGAACTGGGGGCAGGAGATCTGCGAGCCGTGGCTTTGTGGCGTGCCCAGTTTGTCTAACACACTGGCCAAACTTTTTATGCCAGTCATTACTGCCTGCATTTGGCAAGCCCTGGGCATTGCCAAGTACCTGCACCTGCAAGTAATTCCCTGGGAGTCGCTGGCGTTGCTGGTGCGGCTTGGAGCTCAGCAGCCTTGCTGCTGGTCCATTAACTCCGAGAGATGTTTATTATGAAGCTAAAATTTATTCAACCGGATCTCACAACAAATAGAAAGTGTAAGATAAATATTAGGGCTGCACTCAATAGAAACAGTACAGGATATGCTGTTTACCAGGGTAGATACGAATGCTGTTTAATTTGTGTCAGAAGTAGTTGCAGGGGGAGACCTCACGACATTGCTACAAAGCACAGCTTTAAGCAGACTTTTCCTCTCTGCTACTTAAAAATATTTCTGTGCAGAACTTACCTTTCTTTTTTTTTTTTTTTTTGCTTGGAAGGACTAAAAATTAGTACCTTTTCCTTTTAGTAACAGATTAGTCCCCTAACAGTCTATAGGGCAGATGAGTGGTTGAAAATACTCATGTACTTTCAGAGAGTGACTTGAGCCAGTCCATAGGTGCAGATCCTTAAAGTTAGGTAATGTCCAACTCCTGATAAAAAATTACACTAGTGGGAGTTTCTCACCTGTGCTCCAGTCATTGGAAATGCCATAACCAGTTAAAGGCAAGTGCCACAACACCTTGGGGACCAAAGCCTTAAGGTCAGAGTTTAAAGGCTACTGGTGTGCCTAGCTAATTTACAGAGCACCCCAGGGCAGTCCCATGCTGGCTGTTTCAGGCCCCCTCGGTGGGGCTGTACCACTCCGGGTCATCAGCAGGACATGGACATTGCTCCACATCCGCCTGTTTCAGGAGCGTGTCCCCGTGTTTTCGGCCACGAGCATTGGCAGTGCCCAGATGCGCCAGTGCTCACAAAGCTGCGGTGATCTAAGGATGAAGCTGGGGCTCTTAAATCTTATAAAAAATCAATGGGATTTAGGCTAAGGAGGCTTATGTGTTTGAAGACATTCAGGTGCCTCAGTCTGGCTGACCGGCTGGTTGGGGCTTGGGACATAGTGCCTGTGCACGGATCCATCCTGCTGCACTGGCATAGTCCAAGATGTGGTGTAGCTTCTCCAGGAGTGAATCTATACACATCCATCATCAATAAGGGACAGTTTATGGATCGAAACAGAGGATAATGGGAGGACGGTAATTTAAATCATAGTACTTAGTTGGACGTAAGGATTCCTAACATCCTCTTACTTTCCTAATTGCTAATATACTTAACACTTATTTTATCAATAGTCTATGATATATAAAATTACTTCATATCATCTCATTAGTTAATTAATTAGGGGGGGAGGGGAGAAAACAACAAAGCCAAAAGTAGATTGAGGACCCAAACTTCTCCTTGAGTGAAAGGAGGAGCTCTGCCTCTGGTGCATTGCTGCTAATTCTCCCTGGCCTGCATGTTTTTCAAGTTACGTATTTACAGCAATGCAGCTTCGCAAAGCACAAGCAAGAAGGAGAAGAGACCACCACGCCAGAACCAGCCCTTCTTTTCAGCTTTTTGAGACTTTATCTTCAGGGTCAAAGAAGTTCCTGGGTGAACCGCAGCTCAGAGCCGCAGCCAGCAGAACTGTGGCTGAATTAGAAAAACTACAGAATTAAAATTAATATATATGCCAGTTTTTTAAAAAGCCTCTAAATAGCTGAATGGGTATACTAAGACATGAGATATAAAGTTAGTTTTTCTATGGGAGTTAATATCTCGGCTAAACCAGAGGAGACAAATATTAGTTATAACTACCCAGACTAGCACTCCAAGCTGTTTACTGAATGCCTTCTGTATGACTGTTTTTGGTGCAAATGGAATACCATATATTTTTCCTACATTATGCAAGAATTGGGTGAACTGAACGTTTCTGATTACCCAACCCAACAACATAAAGGCATTTCAAGCCACCACATTTTGCTTCTAAAGTAAGCTTAGAAAGAGACACAAGGCTGTTAAATGCCGCTTGACTGATGTGCAGTGACCATCTAAGTGATGGTCTGTCTGTACCTGGAGGTCATCTCATTTATTTACAAGTGAAGTTAGGTAGGATTGGTCCCTAGGTTTTTTTGTTTGGTTGGTTGTGTTTTTTTCTTTTTTTTTTCCCTTTTTGCTGGTCAAAGTGGGGCAGGAAATGGAAGAAAGGTCCTGCTCCAGTCGAGGGTTTTCATCACACACCGATCTTCCCTGTTACTGTCTAGTGAGCCAAAATTAGATCTATTCTCTGTTATTAACATCATCTACAGAGCAAAATGATCACGCTTTCTTCCCAACACTGGCAAATGGATGGTTTCGTTTTCCTCAACTAGGATGTCCCCAGACATGCCTTTTACTGGGATGGAGACCTCTCTTCCAGCCCATTCTTGGTCTTATGTCCATCACCTTCTGCATATGATATATATATAAAAAGATCTCTACCACAGAAGAAAATCTGATCACCCCACTAAAGCGAATAATGTGAATTTTAGATTTGCAGCCTTTCCATTTGTTATCTACAGAGAAACCCAAACTCCAGTGTTGCTTCATGCTGATTATCCTTCTGGGAATATAAAAAAAAGCATCCATTTTTCTTTTACCCTAATTTCCCCATCGCTGCTATGCAGGCAGTCTATAGACACAGTTACATGACTTTTTCCTCCTGTTGAAGACAAAAGTGAGGATTTTTTGCAGCCACAAACTATTACGACTGCCACTGTTTGTGCCATTGCTCCCCCCAGCCTACACTTACCCCTCTGGTTTCATGTGATGATTTATTGCTAGAGAGCGTATTTTCGATTAGAGGAGAAGAAGGGGGGGGAGTACCAAACAAACTCCAGTGGCTGCATTCAAAGTGTAATGCTTCTTATCACAAATAATTTAAAAAATGCAAGAACCCCAATTTGCAGCTAGGAGGCCCACTTGAGGGATCAGTTAAAATTTACTCCTTTATACGCATGCCAACTTTGACTTCAAAAAGACTTTATTCCCAAGGATAAACAACCCAATATTTGTGTAATATAATTAAGTGAAGGCATCTTTAAATGTCATACCAGCTTGTGCCATGCTTTAAATTGTTATGCATCAACAGAATTTAACGAGATGGCCAAGGATCCTGCTTCCTGCGTGAATGCGATAAGCCACAAATACTGTATAGCTCTTTAATAGATTGCCAAAATAAAGCATTTTGTATGCAAATTATTCATGGAGTGGCAAAGCTAATATAGTGCCAAAATTACGCCCACTGGTCCTCTGCAATTAGTAGTTAAGTTGAAGTATCTTCAAACTGCAGAATTTCTTTCAGTGTCTCCCAATATTTGAAACATCTTTTCATTTATGAAAATAGGAAATAGCAGCTTTTATTTTCCTTTTAAGGTTTAGGGTATGTGCGCTATAGCAGAGAGGTGGCAAACAGGATCTAATCAGTGTAATTGCACATAGCCTACCCTGGAAATAAATATAAAAATCCAGTGACTTGCAAGAAAGTTGAAGGAGAAAGAAAAAAATTTATTTCCCCCTCCCCAGCCCATGCCCCTAAAATAAAGTATGTGAGCCCTGTGAAGTCGGGCTGAAAAAGTTAACTGGAAAAAACACAGTGAAGACTGAAGTGAAAATACAAGCATCTGGCTGGTGGCTTGGTAAGGTTGACAGTGCCCCCCATGTACAGCACCTTCTCATCTCCTCCAGAAATTTCCCTGTCCAAGAAACACCTGTGTCCTCCTAACAGCTCCGGGAGAAAACTTCCTCGGGGGCACCAGGCAGAGGAGCCACCACGACAAAAGCCCAGCACCTGTAAATCATTTAACCTATAGCTTCGCTGGCAAGAAATCACCTGAAATGTTATTTTCCAGCAGATTCAGGAATAAACCGTCCATAACCAGGAGTCTCTAGTTTCAAGTTAAGTACACAAATAACCAACAGGCATGTCACCTGGGAAATACTTGCAAAATTCTCAGTTTTTCTTTTTAAGTAATTATATTCTCCTCTGAGTATCAGCAACAGGAATCCTTTGCGGGAAAGGGAGAAAGAAGGAAAGAAAAAGGATTTCCTAATCTCCAGATTTCCAGTGAAAAAACCTCTTTCCCTCTTCTTCAGCTCTCCAAGATCATCTCCCAGACAAACCTAGGGCCCGTGAGGGAGCCGTGCAAGGGGGGGGAAAGAAGAATTGCTCCTTGATGGACAAGTTTTTGGAGAAACTTTTAACAGTTGAATTAGGCAACTGTGAAGTATTCAGGCAACTTTTACCTTCTTTGGTGTCACTTGCAATAGCACATGGAGATGAAGCTCAGTGAAGAAGTGGAGGGGCAGCTAGGTCCTGTAGATCATGTCCCCATTCTGTAGAGTTAATGCCAACTGTATTTTTCATTTACAACCTAATCATCAGAAGAGTATGGTAGATGTCAGGGACTTGGGATAGTGATTTAAGGAGTCTGTGTCAAACTGCTTGGACTTAGATGGCCTCTCTAAGGTAACCCGGAGGATTTACTACCAGCTAAACAACAAATGTAATTTCGGTCACAAACTGTTTTATGAAATGTTGTGGAATATCATAAACAACGATATTCAGCCCAGTGAACTCCAAAAGCTGTAATCTACAGCTTTCTCTTAACCTGGAGGGCAGCGGGGGGACCCAAACCCAACAACCCCCTCTTCCATACTTTGATATCAAGGGAAGAAAGAGATAGCAGGTCTTAAAGCAGGAAACGGCAGTCCCTTGGAAAAACAAAAGCAGCTACCACCCGTAATAACACAGATCTTGCATTTTGTCCTTTTTATAGTGATGCCGGTTTAAATGTATCCTTTTTTATGGTGATGCAGGTTTAAATGTCCGCCCCACAGAGGCGAGCATCACTGCAGCATCTCTGCTGAACAAGATCCAGCGGAAGGCATGGGGAGTGCGCTGCCCCGGCACCTCCGCGTGTGCCCGGCCGTGGCCAACGGCAGCCCTTGCGCCGTGGGGAGGACTTGCTGGATGCTATTGGTCCGGGTCCCACACTGACAACTTGTCATCGATTTTGTTAAAAAAAAATAAAAAATGGCAACCAATGAAAATCAATCTTCTGATGCTCCGCTGCCTTAAATACCAGTAGAGCAAACAAACAGCCCTAAACAATACAGCAGAACCCATATATCAATTACCCTAAATGCTCAAGCATTTTTACTTCACGGCCTGCAACATCCGACTGTGGTACCCGCACCCACTGCGCCGAGATGATAATGGTGCTGCATTGTTCCTGGGCGCCTGGCGGCCAGATAAGGGCTGCCTGCGCTTAGATGATAATGAAAGTGGGCAGACTTAACATTGTGATTGGAAAATTTCTTGGGTCTCAGAAAAAGGTTCTATTAAGCCCACTGACCCCAATTGAATATTAATTAGCTAATTAACAGATTTATTGTTCCACGCAATTTCTGGAGAGGCAATTTTTTTTCAAGTGCCATTATTTTTTTAAATTATTTTTTGCATTGTGTATAATTGAATCTTTGCAGCTGCCAGCATCTTCTGCATGATTTGGCAAAAAAAAGAAAGAAAAAGCACTTATAGCTTTCCCTTTTTTTTTCAGACCCAAATGTTTCCAATCGCTTTAGTGAGTGTTTGGGGGTGGGGGAGGAAGAGAGGGCAAAAGAGGCAGCTGATCTATGTCGCATTCTACAGATTTATTTATTCTTAAACGCTTAACTTATAAATGTCCACACTTTTCTTTTCCTGTTATGATTCACTGGTCTATCTTTTAGCCTGAGGTTAGCGTACAGTGCACTATTATTCCCAGGAAAGGCACTGAAGTCTGTGCCCTGCCTCTCTTTATACATCCTTTTAGCATTGCGCATCTTTCCTCTCATCTTACCTGATTGCTCCTACTCTTTTCTGCCATGCAACGACTTTCTGCCCAGCTGGGGAGGGCAAGGGACTTGGGCAAGCTGGTCTCTGCCCTTCCTGCAGGAGGGTCCCTTGCATGGACTGACACAGTTCACATTTTTTTTGCAAAGTATTTTTCTAAATACTGAATTATTCGTGAAGAGAGGCGAGATGATATTTTACCATATGGACGATTTCTGACCACTTCAAAGAAGTTATTTGGCACAGACCACTCCAAGAGCTTCACACTGAAGTGAGCAAGGGCCCGCGACGGTCTGTCGCATGATGCTATTACCGGGGCGGGGGGGTTCATTGCAGATTTCTTACAAATCATTTACTGCATCAAATCTTTTCCTAAAAAAGCAGGCTGTCTCTTAAATAAACCATGGTATTTTTGCAAGTGCTGTCTGAAGACACTAATGTAAGCACCCTTTAAAGTTCTAGAATTAAAAATCAAGATATTCTTACAATGTTACTAGCGGTAGTGGAAGATGTCAACAGAGAACATCATTATCGTGTTAAAAGTAGAAAAGACAGAAATAATCTTACATTAGAGAACAGAAAACATGCAATTTATATGGTGCAAGAGAGCGTGCAGATCTCTTAAGTCCATACACCTGGGCTTAGGGCTACTTCTTGTGTCCAAATCCAGGATTTGCACAGTCTGCTGTAGCAAGGTTGGCTCAAAACTGAGACCTGGATCTTCTAACAGCGTCTTCTTATAGGGCATCTATCTTCCTTCTCTGACCACCATGTAAATGCACCAAGACAGCTATATATTAAAAGTGTGGTTAAAAGTTACAGAAAGAGACTTCCTGCAGAGGCCTGTGAAAAGCTCCTCGGCACCAACAGAAGTGAAACCGCATTTGCCTTGTTCCCCATGGACAGAAGAGACTACAAGAGGGACAAGCTTGTACCTGCCACAGCTACAGCTGGGTCCAAAGCCAGTGAATGCTCACAGATAGTTCCTCCTCGGTTTCCTCCTCAGACTGATGATTTTTCTGTTATTTTTCTTTTATTTTAATAAAACTGCCAGTGTTTAATGAAATTCATTCGTAGCTTCTAAACAATTCATATTTCTACAGCTCACAGTCATGTTTGGAAACCTGTGATACAGGTCCTCAATGACTCAAGACACTTTGTGGATCCACAGAAGGGCTGTGCTGCCAACTTGAACCAGTCAAAATACATCCATCAAGTATCTCTTTCAACTGTTACAGGTGACACTGGTGCAGATTATGGACTATACTGCACAGTGACATAAAAAAACAGCTTGCAACCCCATTTCTGAGGGGCAGACAGACACTTTCACTCAGTATCCAGAACTAAGTTGTACAACCCAGAAGAATACAAGCCACCAGACGCAGCTCTGGGCCCTGGCTAAATTTGGATCCAACCAACGGTTTTACCAGTCATGGGAAGTGTTGGTATCTGGATGCTTTTGTTCATCACAGAGATATAACAACTGAAATATTCAAATCTGGATACGGGGCCGATGTTCACAATGTTTTGTGTAGGACCTACCTCAGGTCCCATGCGATGCTCTTCACCAGATTGGCCTAGGTGAATCAAGATATTTTAATGAACTGCTGTTGTCATAAACTTCTTTTTATTTAGATTTCTGTACCTTTTTTACATAACCTATCTTGAAATACGCTAGTTGGGGAGATAGTGTTTAAACCACATGATCATTTACTTAAAAATATTAGATGAAATACTACTGGGGCTCCAAATGAAAACTGATAAAAACAATAAGAAATGTGATTTCTATTTAAGTATAAAAACATAGGGAATAGGGAAGGAGAAACACAAAGCTTGCACTAGGATTACAGAGATATGTGAACTGTGTCAGGAAAGAGCCTGGACTAGTCTCATCAAAAGGTTGGTGGATATTATTTCATATTGACTTTGACCTTCTACTCTAATGTAATTACTAGGAATAATTTAAATAACTTTCTTTTTTTCCCAGAAAAAAAAAAAGAAAGCATTTTCCATTGCTTAAAACTGGAAAACAAAATGTTTGATTGAGGTCATCTTGACATCCATTAGTGTGATAAATGAAGTGGAATTCAAGGCTGCTCCATTATCAAGGTTCATTTTCGTTGTTCAGATCTGGTTTCCCCCTCTCTCTCTCCCTCTCCCTTCTGTTTTTTTTTAAAACAACATGGCCTCAGACTCAAGGCTGATTACAATAATTACATTTTCTACCCATAATAGTACAAATGATTCAAAGAGTTATTCAGAATGTTTCAATGTCAGCACTTAGATAAATGCTCCTTCTTTCCTAGGGATTGCATTTTTTATGCAGAAGGTTAGTTAGCAGCAGCAATAACGGTATAGCTGTCAGAAAGCCGTGAATTTACGTGCCCAGTAACAACATTCACAATTGTTTGGTACTCAGCGTGGCAACAAGACTGAATGGGATACCAGATAATTTATAACTGCTCCCCAATACAGGAAGAACAATTATATTGTGTGCAGTATAAAATGGCTATTATTTAGCTCAATTTTTAAAAATTATTTGAACAAAATGCCTATCCTTTGCAGGGCTATTTTCTTCTTGGGTCTAATTAGATACCCAAGGAATACAGGATATATAAATTTTAGCCAGCAAATATATTTATGGAATTTTAATTCGCTTCTTGTATACCTCTGCCATAAACCTTGTAAGCCTTCTTTGGGAGGTTTTTAATCTTAAAGGCAAAAAAAAAAAAAGAAGTAAAAAAGTGAAAGAAAGCAATAGTCATACAAAAGGTAGCTGCCATTTTTCTGATGAGCAGCAAGCCCCTGGCTGTACGTCTCTCCTCTTGTACCATAAAATTACTGCTGCGTGTTTTATGAGAACAAGTTTGTTTCTGCAGACTTGACAGATTGCATCTCCTTGTAGGCAAGAGCAGGGCCAGCATTGGGCAGAGCTTCAGAGGGGCCTCGAGCAGGCTGCAGTCCGCGGGACCCTCCAGCGCTTGGGCTGAAGCCTCAATCCCCAGCCTCCATCCCTTGCCCCAAGCCTCCCCTTTCAAAACGAGCAGCTCACATTGCTGTGGAGTGAACCTTTTTATCACAATCCTCCACGTAGGAATTGTAGCATCTCACAGAAAACGAACCTCAAAACAGTTGATGACCTTACGACTGCCCACCTTCCTTTGGGGGTGACAGAGGCAGAGAGGCTTTGCAGCGCACA
The DNA here is from genome assembly GCF_047370975.1 of Nipponia nippon. Lineage (NCBI taxonomy): Eukaryota > Metazoa > Chordata > Aves > Pelecaniformes > Threskiornithidae > Nipponia > Nipponia nippon. The sequence continues at coordinate 13,860,065 of NW_028262291.1, read as the reverse complement.
CCACACCTGGCTGCGGCTTTGGTAGTGCGCAGGTTTTTGCGAAACACAGAAATTTTAGTCTAGAATGCAAAATTGATTTCCATTCACAAGGGGGGTACTTTTCCTCTTTTTCTTCCAAAGTATTTCAGGGATCAACAAAGCATATAACCAAGTATGAATTGGAGGAGAGCCAGGTTTCACCAGTTTCTGTATAATTGTCACCTAGACAATTCAGCTAGAGAAGGGACAGACAGAGACAGACAGATGTCAGAAAGCTCAGACTTGTTAGTAGCTGGGCCCAGTTTAAGACCTTGTCGAAACTTATATTTTGCCAGTTTTGAAAGGAAATTAGCCATGCTATTACCAAGACGGGCTTTCAATCAAAGTCTAAAATTAGTCTTTCTTCTCTTGAACGAGACCTTAAAATATCTAACATATATTAATCTAATCCAGCTGTCTAAGAGTTGGTATCTCCCATCACCGTATCACGAAGTCGCAAAACATTGCATTAACCCTTGCCTTGGGTAGGAGGTCTTTTATGGGATTGTATCTGCATCCGTCTAACTAAAGCAAATCCAGTCACGTCTCTTCTAATGGAAAAAAATTATCTAGGGGAGGCTGGGGAGGCAGCAGGCAGGGGAACGGCTGCGGCGGTGTCCTGCCAGCATTTCAGCAAGGCTGTGCCGCAGCAGCTCCCACCTGCCCTTTCCTTCAGAGAGTCCAAGGGTACGGATGCAGGAGAGAGCTGGGATGAGAGGCTGTGCTGAGTGCAATTAATTTATATCTCCATTTAAATAAAACCCTCTCATAGTCATAGCTTGGGAGGAGACAGCGCCACTTGGCAAACAAAATTGTATTAAGTGCACTCCACTAGAAATGTTTATACTTTGTCCCTGAGAAATGTTTATGCTGGAGTACAGTATTTAACTTATCAATTTGAAAATGAATGACGAGGAGAGGAGTACAGAGGTTTTCTTATTTCAGAAACATTTGTTAAGTGCCTTTCATTTGCAACAGCTCCAAAGTCAGGGTAAGTCATCTTTGTCTAGAGGAGTCTGCAGTGACCAGAGCAATGCTGAGTGTGCTGGTGGGGACCCTCCAGCACATGTATACCCCAAAAATGAATGACAGTTTGGGGGAATTTCTTTATTTCTGATTAAATTCCTTTCTTCTCACCCTCTCCTGAGGCTGACTTGGCCTCGGGAGCCTAAAATTATAGAATCATAGAATCATTTAGGTTGGAAAAGACCTTTCAGATCATCAAGTCCAACTATTAACCTAGCACTGCCAAGTCCACCACTAAACACTAACCCACCAGTAAATTACATTAGAACAGCCAGACCAGGGCTTTGAAATGTATGAGATTGTACCTGTGAGTATGAATTTCCAGAAGACTCTATCGATTAATATCTCCAGGTTAAACTCCAAATTCCCAAAGGTCAATGCACCCCCTCACGTCCTTCCCCTGCAATTTGAGCACAGGGTGCAATTGCACTTGGTCATCTGTCTACAGGGGTGCAGGAACAACGTATGCCTCTGTCCAGCATGTGCATTGCAGGCTCTTTTTTTTTGCCAAGGGTGGCTGGCCTTCTGCTTTAAATACTTTTTTTCATAGGAGAAGAATAAAACCCTGCCTGTATTTACCGTCTCAGTCTTTTTCCCGTGCAGAGCGCACAGGATGAGTGTAAGCTAGCAGGATCCTCCCGTAGGATCCTCTCTGGGATTCAGAGTTTTGGATGCTGCTGAATAGTCCATTTTGCAGCCAACAAGAAAGTAGATCCCCACTCTGACCACCCCACAAGCTACCCAAAGATTTTGGCAGCAAGATCACCTCTCTCCCTCCCACTGAGCAAACCAGTGCCACCACATTTTGGGGGTCGGGGCTTGGTTAGTGGCCAGCAGCCAGCTGTGTCCACCACCTGTGTCCCCATGGGGACCTTTCACTTGCTTTGGAGTTCAGGTTTTGGTCCATGAAAGAGTAAGGCAGCAGTTGCACTGGGGTCGTGGCAGGCTTGTCTTTGGCAACGGGTCTTATTCAGGGCCAGATTAACTGAGCTGGGTCTCTGGGAGCACGTTTTTATCCGAATGCAAACCTCTCTATCCCTGCGTGTGAACCCTGGATATCAAACTGCTGGAGAACCCAAATTACACTGCATATATTTCACTGTACCATCATACCTAAAAATAAAAAGGCCAAGTGTGGAGGTAAAAGACGTTGGTACTACATTTCAAAGGGGAACATGCCTCTTAACACGCATTTGCATGAAGGGTGTGTGCCCTCCACCTCTTCTACTACATGCAAGTGCACACGTGCTTGAGTTCGTGCTCCCATTTGCTGGTAACTTATTCCTTGCAGGAAAGCCTGTAGGCTTCCCAAGATGACCATTTTGCCAAGATGCTCAAGGTATTCTGGGAAGGCAATGGAGTGGTAAAATCCAAATTAAATGTTAGTTTCTGCAGAAGGACAATGCAGGTGTTTCCTGCATTGGGCAGCTCCAGGAGGCTTCAAGCCAGGATTATCCTGTCTTCCCCACACAACAGCCCAGCTGATGGCTGCCAACAGGAGTGACCCAAACCATGAGCAATCCCAGCCACCACAAGAGCAGATTACTCTGCTAAAGGTGAACCGGAGCATCTGATGTGCAGTAATGGTTTAATGCTCCTTCATGTGCTACTTGGTGCTACAGACCCCAACTTCAGACCTGAAAAGCTGCCGTACATGGACCCTGGCTGCGCCTCTCCCTGTGCTGGCTCATGGGCGCTGGGGCAGCCCTACAGCCCTCCCTGCAGCCAGGCTCCTGAAACAACCCGTGGATGGCCATAACCACCAGGCACCCTACCAGCGCTTTAATTCCCCAGTCACACCCCAGCTAAGCTGCAAAGGACCATGCTGCCAGTGTCCCAGTTGCTTTTGCGTGGTATAATGAGGATGGGGAAAAGATCCACTGCAGGGGGAAAATAAATTTAAAAAGAAAGAAGGAATAGGAGCAGGAGGGGAAGGAGCATTGCTCACTCTAACCATCATCTGTAACATCATATTTGATCTTTACATGAGGCTCCCAGAGAGACAAAGAGAGATGGTGTAGGTATGAATCCAGGAATAACAATGTGCACTTAATAGTTCTTATCATATGATGAAGTATGACACTGACATTTTACCAGTGTATCTTCAAAGAGTGTTAACGAGGGGAAACCTGCCTGAAGCCTACAGCCCACAACATGCCAAACAAGCGAAACAATTGTTTCCGTGAGGAGAAGAGACCCAAGGGAGGGAAAGAAGAGGCACAGAACAAAACCCCTTATGCAGCCATGGGATGTTTCAGCACCCAACAACAAAGAGCAAAGGAGGGGTAACCCAGTGCCGGAGGGAAGGCAATGGGAGGCATTCAGCAGGTCATGGAGGAGGAGGAAGAGGAGAAGAGCTGCACCTCCTCGTGGCAGCCTCCGCATTGGGCATAGCATCAAGCAGGCTCTTCATTGCGTCCCTAAGGTATCTGTCCCTGATATTTTTTCTCCCCTCAAAAGCTTTTCTTTAGAATATACATGACCTGGGTGCATGAATCAGCTCAGGAGCAGCAGCGTTGTGATTAAAATAATAATAATTAAAAAAAAGCAGCATGCATGCAGAGTGCGAGAAGTGTGCCCAACCTCTGAGAAACCCAGAAAACTCTGTAACTCTTGGGTACGAGCATTAAATGAGGTTTAAAAGCTTGTCACCCTCTCCAGCACACGTGTCAAGAGCAGAGGTGGTATAAGATTGAAGGAGAATAATTTGTGAAGGAAGAGTGTAATTTATCAGATTCTGGGAAACTCATCACTTCGCGTTGGACAGGAACTTGCAGCAAAAATAGCCAGTGGCGATGTGCACGTTTTAAAAGAGGCAGCTACTCAAACAGTGCCCTGTATTACACAGAAACAGAAGATAATTTTAAATTAAAAATAATTTTGCTTTCCCCATCATTCATTTGGTCTCATCCCACTAAGCGAATTAGACAAACAAAAAAGAAAAGCTCTTTGAGAAAAGTAACACGCCTTGGCCCACTATTTACATACAGAATCATATAGATTCATGTAATTGTAATACCAGCAGCTTCAGCTTTCAGTCTTATTCTCCACCTGTATCTTCCGTCACATCAAATTGTAATGCTGCAAACACTGAGTAACTGGGCAGAGGGAGGGAAAGTGAACCAAGCTCCTGCGCAGATGTGAGTTTTTCAGTAGTTAGCACTAACCTGAAGGGAAAGGCCAGATGCTTCATTGAGAAGAGAGGGATTTTTTAAAAAATAGTTTTTTAAGAGGAGTGGCATCAGATTTGAGATGGCTCAGTTGAAGTACTTTGGAGATGTTAAATAATTAGTTCATTATTTCATAATAAAAACAGGACGGAAAAAAGGATTCATTTAGGAAAATGTGGGAAACTTGTTTTGACATCAGACAGCAACAAAATAGGAAGCAGTGATGCCAGACTGCATTAATGCTGTATGAGCTGGCCCAATTCATAATGGCGTAAGCTGGCCTGTCCTTATGCAGTTTATAGCCGGGCTATAAATGCACAAGCTTTCACTTGCAGGACAAGTGTCCTGGGTGATGCACACCCATGTCACCCTACCGAGGCCAACAAAGCTGCCGCCTTTGGGAGAGCTTGGTCCAAAGGTTGCATTTTTTCCTGATTTATTTTAGAAAAATTATACCTCATTGTTAAGAGCCACATTCTTCACCAATGCTTAAAAGCATGTTTATTAGCCTTGAACTACAGGAAAAGTTGTCTCCTGCAAATGGCACGTGCTCCCGGGGATGAGACCTCATGATCATGACAAAGCTGAAAAGATCATGCGCCTCCTCTGGCAATTATTTCTGACTCTGACACACGGTGAACTATGGCCCTGGCATAAAAGCTCTTTTCAACATATCGGGGGGGGTTGACTGGCCATCATCAGGGTTTTCCAAAGCAGTGAATCCCCCGTGCACCTTAGGTGGCATCCTGGGGAGATCCCCGTTTCTAGCCATGGCTGCTTGCCGTTGCCTGCGGTGTGATCTCACCTAGCCTAGTCCAGCCTAGTTATTTATTTCAGGCTGTCTCCACCACAAGTGCCAAAAGCAGGCGTTGTGCTGCTGAGGCTAGGGTGTGCAGGGCTCACTCCGACTGGTTCCCAGCCACTTGGAAACTGGCTTTGCATCAGCTACCACAGGGCTGAACAAAACCACCACCCCCCACGCAAAAAGCCCCAAACTCCAAAGACAGACCATCCTCCAAGGGACCAGCACATCTCCCAAATGCACAGGGGCAAGACGCGCAGCTCAGCAGCAAGCACAGCTTCATGCCTGCAGGGTCCCCGGGGAGCACCAGCGCCACTGCTCCCCCATGCCGGTGGCTTGGCCCCAGGAGCAGAGAGGCATGGTCAAGAGAAATACGGAGTGCTGCCTGGCCTGCCCCCGAGCAGAGGAAACTCATCCTTTATAAATGCTGCCTGCTCCCAAGCTCAGAAACCACAGGGTCCCTCCCGTTAACCCAGAGCCGAGATTTATACAGCCAGAGGCAGGGGAGCACAAGCACACGGGCTTGAGCAACTGGATACCCTTGGATTTATAATCCATTTGGGATGATAATGAGGTGGTTAATACAGAAATACAAGACAGTAATAAAGCACTGACTTTTATAGATCTCAGTGTGAATCTGAATCCTCATTTGGCGACCAAGAGATGGGTGATATACAGCAGCCCGTCCCGCTCCCGCTCCTCTCGCAGTTTCCTGGGAGAGAAGCATCACAAGGGACCCTGTGAGCGCCAAGGCCGATAAATCCTTCCCAGCTGTGAGGGGATGGTGTCCACAGGACAGGATTTGTTAATGGAATATGGATCAACCAATCTCAATTAAAAGCATGTTCTCTTTGCATAGAGATCCCTTTTCCTCCACACAAGTTGTGCTCATTTTTAAACCCCTATTGGAAATGCACGCTGGTAGCTGAAGGCAGATTTTGCTGCTAGCTTTAATAAAAGGACTAGAAACGACTTGTTTTCTGATGGGTGAGAAGGAGCTTTAACTACCACTAAATGATCTACTTTCAGGTCACATGAAGTCATCTAAACTTGCATTAATGTGCTTATAACTTTGAAAAATCACAAAACCATGGAATAAGTGTTGCAGGTGCCTGAAAGTACATACGAGTTCAAAAAAAAAAAAAAGGCAACTGGACAAATTCATGGCAGAAAAGGTCCCTCAAGGGCTACGATACGACTCTCCCTTACAGCTGCCCCGAAGCAGACACTGGAGGCTGGAAAAACATTGAGGGGAGATGCACAGCCCTGGGTGCTCGTCTGGCATTGCTGCAGGGCTGCTCTTGCAGACGTGCCCTCGGCTGCTGCTGCAGACCCACTGCACCGCTCCAGTCCCACGGTCCTAGTTTGGATGAGCCACGGCTCTGTCATGGGCTGGGAGAGCCAACAAACTTTATATAAATATTTTCCAAAGTGAAATAGTGAGTTTAGGGTACTCAGCTTTAACAGAAAGCCTGACTGCTGAGAGCAGACACTGTCAGCAGCTCCCAGCAGCAGAGGTGCCTGTGAGCTGTTGCCAGCTGGGCTTCCCCAGCAGCAAGGCAATAAAATCACAAGCAGCTTCCAGAAGTATTCTTCCTTGTGCATGTGTGTATTTTTCTGTGAGAGAGACTTAGGAGCTGAAATGATATTTCATTAAGGTAGTCAGAGCTAATCCTTCCCGTCCCTATTCTTCTCGGAGGTGGTGCGGGCAGGCAGGGCTGGGGCGGCAGGGTTCCTGCTGCCTCCAGACCCAAAACCTGCCAGTTCCTCTGGGAGTGGAATATATGAGGATTTATATGATGGAAGAAAAAAGATAAAATGTTAGAGGAAATGGTCCAGAAATACTGAAATAGAAATGAAGGACTGAAATAATCTACCCATACTTCATGCAGTGGCATAGATATAAAAAAATACCTTTTTTTTTTTATTGAGAATCCTTTTTCTTCCCAAGAAAATTGTTTATGCAGAATCTCCTGAGAAGCTTCATTTTTTATTTATATATCCATATATATGAGTAGTGGTAATTTGAAGTCCTCTAAACAATCACCTGTAAATTACAGTCTTTCTAAGCAGCGAGATATATATCCACAAATCAGTCCCAGGACACTGAAGCTATATGTGAAAAGGTCTATTTATGTCACTGCAGGCAGAGAAAAAAAAATTGCTCGGTTTTATATAAAAGAAAATTTGTTATTAACGTGTATAGTTAATTGGATAATAAAAAAAGAAGAGCTCTTTAAAAGACCTGGGATGACTAGAAAGTTAATCTACTGAACTCCTGGGCAGTGATACCCGTATCAGGTACAGATTTCTCTGCTGCACAGCACTGAGCACAACCCCTGGGTATGGCTCTTGTGCTGCACGCATGCACTAGGAGAGCCGCCGCGGCACTGGGGAGGGAGCCGCTGCACTGCTGAGTGCTGGTCTACAACAGAGAAGTCACCAGGAGTGACTCTGCAAAAAAGCCCTGCAAAACCCAGGGCAGAGACGACGTGAGGGGAAGCAGGCTCAGAGCAGGACGCTGAGGGGACAAGACCCCCAGTCCCAAATCCCCTGCTCTCAGCAGCTGCGGCAGGCCGGCCCACTGCTGTGTCAGCCCATCACCAGCCGCAGGAAAGATGTACTGCTTTGAGCTATTGCTAATGGGAATAAAATCTGAACTTATTTTACTTGCCTGGTGTAGTCAGCCGTCACCATATACACAAGTAGGTGTTGCCCATCACACCTTCCTGCTGAATAAGCATCTGCCCAAGTTACCTCCTTGGGACCCAGATTTGGGAGGGGGTGGGCATCAATGGGCAGAGTTAACTTTGGCCAGATCAGCACCATCAGTGATCTGCATGTGAGGAAAGACAACAGCAGTTCAAAGCATGGCGTGTTTGTACCTGCAGCGTTCTCATAGCCGTTATCTTACCCATGGCCCATATCTCCTGCTGTAAGTGCAACGTTTCGGGCGTGTGAGGGAGGCAGGTGTCAAGAGCACTGCTAGATCATGTTACCAGCAATAAGGGAGGTGAGTTTCCAGGACCTTGAGACTCCTCATGTGTAACAGCAGAGTCTAGATCATATACATGCACTTTTTAAAATACGGTTTTCCTTGGAGCAAGCTTTTGGAAGAAGCCGCTCATGAAGCCAGCAAATGACGTCAACCAAAAGTGCCATTCAACAAGTGGGCACTTAAGTGGCAGGAGTACTTTACAGAGGACAAAATATCTGATTGCTGCAGCTTTTCCTCCCATAAATTACATTCTTGGCTTCCCTCTTTTCCTCCTCCCGCCCAGCTGAGTGCCACCGAAGATGCAGAAGTAAACTACCAGTTGTAGTTGGTTGAATGTATAAAGTTAAGAATTTCTGGGCAAATATATCCAGGGAATTCTCTCAAGCACTCAGGTGAGTTTGAGCTTGCAGGAGCCCTGCTTAGATGACTTTTGTCTTCATCTTCCATCAATGATCAAGGTTTGCCTGCGCTGTCTTGTGTGTTAGGTGAATATTAAGTCTCTCCTTGCATTTGCTGTATTTTCAGGGAAATGGAATGTTTCTAGGGCCTTTGCTGTGGCCGGGCAGAGGGAAAGTGCCGGGGTACTCTGACCAGGTACCAGAGTGAACAACTGGTGTAAGCTGTCACAGTTTGTCAGGACAGCCTGAGCATGGCCGGCGCGCTCTCACCCGTCCCAAACGCAAAAATCCATTAATTCTGGACACCAACAGATTTGGGAAAAGCACAGCCCCCCCCGCAGACATTCAGAAATAGGAGCTGTGTTTGTTGAAGAAATTCTTCTCTGTGAATTATTTGTCCTACTAATAAGCTGCTGTCCCTCCATGTCTCACACTCACCTCTCCTCCCACATACGTGGATATCAACTGGGCCTCGCTCCACTGAAATTACCAGAATCACCCAAAAATTACAGCAGTGCTGGGGCAAGGAGGCATCACCGGCATGCAGGGGCTGAGGGGAAAAGCCCCTGGATCTTAATGCAAGCGAGGAGCCTCTGCTGCAGCCCCGGGCTTGGTGTCAGGGGTCCGTCATGCTGCAGGGATGCTCTCCTGGAGCAACGCCGGAGCCACCTGGTGCCACGGTCTGTCTGTGGCGGTTTAATAGCGGGAAAGCAAAGGGAGCATATGCTGGGGGACGTGAGGGGACGGGGGAGTGGGATGCTGGTGCTCAGAGCAGATGGTGACGCCCAGAAATAACCATAAAGCTGACTTTACAGACGGCGTGCTCCTTCCTGTGGATTTCCCAAGCTGGGGGTTCTGATCGTGAATCATTCCCTGTGGTACCCCACCGCCAGGATGGGGCTGCAGGGCAAGTCCTGCAAGGCGGCACCATCCCAGGAGTCCTGTCCTCTGCTGCAAGTCAGCGCGGAGGCGGGTCATGCACTCTGTATGCTATCTCTGCAAAACTGCCCACTGAGAGTCTGCTTGAGCTTCGGGCTCGATTCTGCAATCCCTCTCCCACACTGCTGGCCAAAGTCAGCGCAGGGCCGACACGTTCCAGTCTTGGGGAAATTACGCCCAAAACGGGGCTCTCCCTGCTGTACTGCAGGGGACAGCAAATGCCACCAGGGTTGAAAGGCTTCAATAATTCAAAGGTTTTTGATCTTGCAATAATCCCTTTGCACAGTGCAACTTAGACCAAACTTTGATTAAGGGATATCTTGTTAACTGATGTTTAAAAGAGGGGTTTTTTTTGTAGTTTTTGCTTTTTTAAGAGGGGTTTAATGCTTGTGCTGTCCCCATGCCCACCTGAGCGCTGTGACACAGCTGGGCATCACAGCAGTCTGGCGATGTCAATGTCCTCCGGCTCCTTCCCCCCTTCCAGCTCCAGACATTGATGAATTTTAAGCTAAAAGGCCAGCCGAATTTATTGTCTTCCATTAGTCTGATACAACACAATTTATTTTTAAACAGCTTCTCTCATGCAAAAGCATCCCAAAATGATTCACAGCAGATGACAGACTCTGCATGCAAATCTGGGCAGTTTATACCCTCCTGTGCTACGTGGTGCGGATCGTCCCGCTGGCTGGACCGCACCCAGACAAATTTAATTATCCACAAAATGGCATCATTGTGCTTTGTCCCGGAGAACATGCAATCAAAGCAGTGTAAATACGGGCAACAGCAGATATAGGCAGAGCCAGGGAAGAGATAGACATGGATTAAAACACAACACGAAGGTTGAGCAAATCACACTGCAAATAAAGATGCTCAAGAACTTGGGAGGAGAGGGGAGGAACACAAGGAGAGAGCAAGGTGGTGGGTGGAAACTGGCGGCACAGAAAGCGGGAGCTCCTAAGCAGGAGCAGGGAGCCAACCCAGGACTCAGAGGATGAGAGCAATACAGCGACTTGATGGGAGATGAGCCGATTTGCATCAGTTCAGGATCTGTCCTAGTGCATTTCCACAAACAACAAGCAATTCCCCCAAAAGCAGTTACAAAAGTTTGCCAGCCAAGCCTCTCCCCTGACTTGGGGTCAGGAGAGGCTTCTTTAAATGATGGGGAACCCCCCGCCACCCTCCAGCACAAGGGCATGGCTGAGCAAGCACCCCTCCTGCAGCCCTTGCCCCTGGCAGGGGGGGGGCAGTTTTGTGGGATCCCTGTGACCAAAGAGGGGTGTTGCTCCCTCCCGCAGGGCTGCATGGTGCAGGGCAAGTGAGGAGGGCTCACCCCAGCTCACAGGAGCCACTGGGAGGTTTGGCATGGTGGTGAGCGTGGCCAAGAGGGCCCAGCACCAGCATCTTCCCCTGGCCACATTTTAAAGTGATAAAAATGGCTGGCAATTCAGGAAGGAGAGTTATAATACAGCAAAGATTTGTCCTTTGACTGAGGGGATTTGACTTAACTGGTGATTTGGCATTTCTTCCCTCACATACCATGGCAGCTCTTAGCAAGAAGTCAGAATTACGTGGCGCCTCCACATACCACATGCCCATCACCTCCCTCCCCACAAGGCTCACCCCATTCCCCAGGTGCACTGCAGACATCTCTTGCACTTTCTTCAGCCCAAACAAAAGCCCTGAAAAGCCCAGAACATCCCCCTGCCATACCAGTTCCTACCAGGCACTCCCAGCATCACTCCCCGGACCAGGTCCTCCACCACCTGCAGAAGCTGTAGCCTGGAGCATCTTGCTGCAAACAACCCACAGCTGTTCCAGCACAACCCCTTGGGACAATTAAAGAGACAGGATAACGACCTGTGGGAAATAGCATGTCAGAAACCTGCCTTTGCCCCCATCGGCGAGGAAGTCTGTTTAATTTCCCTGGACTGCCTGCCCCTCTGCAAATAAATTAATAAATACAGTTCAAGGATCATCAGGGTGAGCTGTGCCGCTGATAACTCATGTTTATAAAAGCTCGTCAATGGGACCCACAAGGGACTGGGAGCATGTGGGCTGTCACACCAATAGAGCTGCTTACCTGCTGGAAGTGAAAACCAAAGTGATGGCCAGGCAGTGGCATATGGTGAGTTGCACCACAGAGCGCTGCCCGTGGCTGCGCTGGCCAGGAGGAGACCATCCCCGCAGCACCTTGTCTTCATGCAGTGGCACATGGTCCCTGAGCACACCTCAGCGAGGGTCGAGCACATATCCACGTGCACTGGGGAGGCTCTCCACCCTCACTGGTGTTTCAGTGAGGCGCATAGAGGGGTAGTCAGGGTTTGGTCAAACTCAAGGTAGATGCGAGCTGGAGGTACGTGGGGTCAAGGAACAGCAAGGTCCCCCCAGAGCATCATTGCCTTTAGCCCCATGCCTGACACTCAGTGACTTGGTGAAGCCTTATTTACTATAGGGGTTATAAAACATGCACTTGCACCTAAACTGGCTCCAGAGAGCAGCAGTGTCAGAGGCATTGGTTTGGACTGGTGTTGCTGCTTGGCTGCACACAACAGCCTGAGTTCACCTTCTGGGTTCATCATGTGAAAACTTGCACAAAACCCACCTCCTTCAGGTTGTCCCCCCCATTTCAAGAAGTGCAATAACGCCCAGACGCAGCGAACATCCACTTCCCCGGCCCCTGAGGGTTGAACCGCCCATGGAGTGGGGCAAGGTGGTTCCCCCTGTTCCCACCCACGAGTCCTAAAAGTTTTTCAGGATTTCATACTTCATAATTTTATCCAGCGATTTAATAATCATGGTGCTTCAGCTGTTTCTAAAAAGGACAGTGACTCTGCAAGAAAAGGACTTATTAGAAAGCTCATTCTTTATTGAAAAGCCAGAATAAGGTTCTTTGGGGATAAATTAAATCATGGAAGTAAAGAGCCATGAAAGGATAAAAGTGTGGGGTTAAGCAGTATGTGGCTCAGAGCTTGGCTTTCCCGGCTCCTGGCTAAACTCACGAAAGCAGGGCCTCCAGAAAGCAAGGGCAGCAGTGCAGGCAAGCGGCATTGCCTGCCAGCGGCATAAAGCATCTGTAAAAGCAAAAGAAATCATCATTTGTGCATGATCACGTACTGTAGTAACAATACAGCAACTGGGGAGCCTGCGTGACCCAGCAGGTCATGGTAAAGCAGCATTATACACCACAAGCCAAAATAACGCCCTACCCATGGTGGGTGCCCTTCCCCGCTGTGCCTTGCTCGGCCACCAGCCCTGGCCGAGCAGGGGCCGACCCCTCTGCCTTCCCGGAATGCCGGTGCCACCGGCTCCACGCCTCAGCCCCTCGCGAAACCGGGGCCATCCTCAACCCCGGCTGCAGGTTTGGGGGCACCACTTGGCACACGCTTTCACATGTTTTATCTGGAAAACGATCCCCTAGGAGTTATTTCAAGTCAGATGCCCCAAAAATCGAAGCATCCCGCATGATTAATTGCATCCCACATGATTAATCGCATCCCACATGATTAATCGCATGAAAGCTGTCTTGAATGCCTTGATTATTTATTTCTTTCTCCAAAAAGAAACAGACAGCTCGTGCCATGTGAGAAATAAATTTTTCTTTCTGATTTTCTCATTGTCTGTAGAACATTTATAAAGTGGAAAAGCCAGCGGCAACGTATGTCAGAATTGTCTTTTAAGGGGTTAACATTTGTAAGATGAATGCTGCGAGAACTTTTTTTTTTTTTTAATTAAAAAATATATTTCTGGAGCAAAAACACAAGCAATAAAGAGTGTTTGCCTGTTGGGAGGCTTGTTTTGTAATGCGGTATGAATAACCAGCTGACAATCCCGTTTTTTGTTTTCTCTTCGTATGGGCAATGGCCACGAGCCAGCCAACTTTATTGTCCTTGAAATGTCATGATTTTGAGTATGCACAGAACTGCCCAAATTACTGCATAACATCCCTTTTTATTATATGGCAACAATGTGATCCTGGGCTCAAAGACTTACTAGTTAAGAAGATTATGTGTTTTCCTTTTTCTGTTTTGTTAAAGTGCCAAGTCTTGCATTTTTGGCATCTTCTAAAGAATAAAATGTCTTCTGAAATATTCTCTCCGAGCACAGAAGTTACCTCAGAGGAGCTCAGCAATGCAGGGCTTTTCAGTACTTTCTCATTTGCTCAGAAGTTCAGACGCATTTCTTTTCCTCAAAAGCTTCCAATTTTTGCCTCTTTGTGTGTATTGACAGCAAAAAAAATTGTCCTTCATAAGTTTGTGTTGCTTTACTTTACTGATAATTTATTTCTCTCTTCCCCCCACCCCCCTTCCCAAGTGTTGAACGCTTGCGCTAGTGAGCATGAGCAGGCAGGCGGCAGGCAGACGGTGGGCAGGCAGCGGGCAGGCAGCGGGCAGGCGATGGTCCCACCTCACCCTGCCTGCACCCTCGGCTGCATCCCCGCACCCACCGTCGCAGCAGCCCTGTCCTGCAAAGTGCCTGCCGCCCCATAGCCCATGCTGGGGGTGCACACCCCCCCAGCGCACCCCACTGGCATCCCCACGGCTCGGCCATGTGGGGTACACAAGCGTACCGGGAGAACCAGTACAGTTTTGGCCAAGTTCAGCCCCAGCACAAGTGTGAGACCCTCCATCGGTGGGAGATGGTCCCGTTGAGAGTGGGAGGGTGCTGGCTCCCGCAGGTCTGGTCCCCAGCAAGTGGGGATGCAGCTCAGCCGGAGAGTGTGGGGGTCTGTCACCCCAGCCCTGGGCTTCAGCATAGCGAGAAATGCTCTGACTTCTCCGAGCTGCCTTTGCAGCCCATCTCCTCTGGCAGCTCGTGCTTCCCCAGGAAGGGAGCCTTTTAAATATGTTTTCACCAGCTGACGTTTAAGTATGAATAAACAACTATTATGCATGCACTAAATAGTCATGTTTTACAACATTGCCATTACACTGAGGAATTATTTATGAGGCTGCTGCTCCCCACCGAGCTGAGGGGACGCAGTGTGGCGTGGCCAGCAGCAGCCCCCGGGCCTGTCGGTGCGGCCACAGCTGAGCAGTAATGTTGACGTTTCTTTCTTGCCAAAGGCTGGGGTTTCCCAGAGCCGCCTCTGGGGTGCAGAGGCAAGACATCCTGCTCGGGAGGAGGTTGTGTCCTGAACCTTTGTGTTCCCATCGGGACTTTTGGGACACCTTTCCCCCTCCTCCGTGGCAGGCAGAAGAGAGGGCATCACCTCAGCTTCCCCCAGGGCTCCTGTTGCTGCACCGGGTGTGCTACCAAGGCAAGACACTTCACTGCATCTCTGGGCTGTGTTTGGCAAGAATTTAAGAAATAATAATTAAAAAAATAAATTATGACAAAGATATGCTCTTTTCAGAAAACCAAACTGCAAACAGAAGTCCCCTCTTCTGAACCCAAGAGTTGAACATTAAAGGGGTTACTTATGTTAAATAACAGACTTACTGAAAAGCCATTCTTAAAGACTGGTGGAAATGGCAGCATGGTCTCTGTGACTGGCACGATTTGCGCATGTGCCCAAATGCGCCGTGGTTCTGCAGCACGAGCATACGCCTGTCCTTGACTCCAGCAGCCCGCTGCAGGCAGGGTCAGTCCTCCCCTTTCTACCGCTGCTGCCGGAGGACGGGGACAGGGACGCCTCAGACAGTGTTTTGGCCACCCATTGCCCTTGAGCCACCGAATGGAGGCCACGGCTGGAGGAGTCACAGCTGCAATGGAACCCAAAGCCGAGGAGAGAAGAGTGATCCATCAGCTGTGGGACCCATGCCGCCCACAGGCTGTTCTTGGAGGGTGGCAGCACGTTTCTGAGCACCATTGATGATGGCCCCATTACCACTAACAGGCTATGTGTAACTCCACTGGGATAGACATGGATGGCAAAGTGCACAGGGAAGCATTTTAAGGGTGAAAAAAGCCAGGTGAGCTGCAGGGGGAGAGGCAGACCAGAGGGAATTGGTACTTTCCCCGCCTTGGCGCTCCTGCCACATGCAGGCACCCGCTGCTGGGATGCACAAGGGGCCACAGGATAAGCCCCAGAGTGAAAACAGTTTCCTACGGTTTCTAGAGGGATGTCAAGACCTTTAAGTAAATACCTGATTCTGTTTAATAATGCTATTCCCAAGGTAATTTTCTTAGTAAAATCGCCCATAAAAGCTCAGGTTGCATTAGCAACATCTCTTTCCAGGAGTATAAGCAGCGAGGGCTAAATGAGCAGCAAGCTCCGTCTGCCCGCCCACAGGCAGCCGGCAGGCAGCACCCGGCGGGCAGCGCCTGCCGTCCCAGCGCTGGCCTGGCTAGCCTGCTTGGGGAGAACTGACTTGCCTGATTGGTCTTGCTTCGGCATGGCTTGGCGATAAGAAAAGGTGCAAACTACATGTGTTTTGCAGTGGCAAGAAACAAAAGGAGTGACCCAACAACTTCTTGCTCTTCTCAAAATAAATTTCTTTTGGTTAGCAAAGTGTTCATGCCAGGCAGCTCCTGGGACTTTGGCTTCATGCAGCCAGTCAGCTGTGGAGCCTATATGCGTATTTCTGCATTGCCACTGGGCGTGCGAGGTGACCACGGCCCTGCTGCAGCCCACGGGTGTGGTGCCAGACTGCGCCCGCCGGCTGGCCGCAGGCACTGCCTGCCCCGGGGCCTGCCCACGTGCCGCACCACGGGCACCTACCGGGGTGAAGGGCAACATTTCTGGGGTGTCTCACACCTGGTGTCTCCATGCTGGATCTCCAGGGCCTGAGGGATGCTCAGGGATGTCCTGGGCAGCAGGGACGGCACCTAGCAGCCACCAGCAGAAAAGGGACAGGGGTGATGGCGACGTGTGCCCCAGTCTGGCTGCAGACATGCAGGCAGCTTGCTGGCTGCATGCAGGTGGATGTGCCCCAACACCATGTCCCCTCCATCACCCGGGGGGGAAAAAAATTGCCCATGGCTTAGAAAGGATGCGTGTGTGTGTACTTGGGTCTGAGGCACACTCCTTTTCCAACATCTGACCTGTTTGCCTGCGTGGCAGTATTTGTCATGTGTTGAGCTAACGGTGCTACAGGCAGGTGGGGGCAGATCTGACACTGTTGGAGCCCCTGGCTTTGGCACTCAGCTGCTCGCACAAGCGAAGACCCTGGGGAGAGTGAATTTTCAGGCCTGAGGTGGAGGGAGGGTTGGCCATCAGGAGGGACTGCAGACAAGCAATGCAGCAGCAACTTAAATCATCTCCCCGCCAGGGAGGTTTTCCTGGGACGGCCACGGGAGCCCACACTGGCCTCAAAGCCACAGGGCTGTGGTCCGTGCAATATATTTATAGTCATGTTATTTATATTTACACTTACACTAACATTTACATTACTTCTGAGATGTTTCAGAGTGCTTTTGTGGCAAAATTGATCTCTATTTTGGGCACTTGCCTTCCAATTGCTCACAATAATCTACCAATATTCCATACTTTCAGCCACAGCTGATCCCCTACTTCGATCTACCTCTCTGGCTCCTGCTGCTTCTCCAGGACCAAACCTTGCTTCCAGCGGCTGCTCCTCCTCCTCCTCCTCCTGCTTTCTCTCAGACCTTCACTAAAAACCTTCTTCCGCATCACGAAGCAGCCGCCCTGTCAGGCATAGAATCATAGAATCGTTTAGGTTGGAAAAGACCTTTAAGATCATCAAGTCCAACCATTAGTCTCAGCCTGGCCAGAGTCGTCCTTGGCATCCTTCATCATTTTGCTATTAAAACCAGAGCAGGATGGACAGACAGACGGAGTCATTCAGTTCCTGTAAGCTGCAATACCTCAATTGAGCTGTGCAAACCAAGGCTCCCCTGGAAGCTGGTGCCTCCAGCGGGGGCCCGGCCCTGCCCCGGGGGGTGCTGCAGTGGATAGCGCTGGTTCTCACGGGGGCTGGGGGCTGGTTCTCACTGCCTACGGAGAGCACGGGGGCGCGCACCCCGACTTTCCTTCACTGGATCAATTCAAGCGTGGCTCAACCAGAGAGACAAGTCCTAGCAGAGGAGACGCTGGAGCGACCTGAGTTGGGGCACAGTGGCACTGGTGGCTGGGGACCAGCCCCACGTCTGAATGGACTCCCCTAGCAAAATGTTTGCAACCTCCTTCTGCTAAAAAGCCGGTTTTGTGTGAGAAGCTGACGTCTGGGACGTGGGGACACAGGGGGTGAGGGGACAGGGTGAGTGGCATCACCCCACTGCTGTCCCTTCTCTTTTGGAAATAATATTACAAACGCAGTGCAGGCACCTCCGCTGCTCACTGGCTGGTACAGCGGAAGGCAGCGATCGCTAGAGCAGGTAGAAAGCCAGTGCCCCATAAGTAGGGGCAGGGTTGGCACATAGTGAGCTAGCCAAAAATTAAGCCAGAAACTAACACTTGCAAAAACCATCTCCATGTCCAGCAGTGCCACATCCCCTAACCTGGTGGGGACCAGCCCCAGGCACCAAGTCACTGATGTCACCTACTGCCACTGCGGGGCATCCCCAGCCCCGTCCCACCACCCCTCCCAGCCCCGCAGCCCGCTGCTGGAGAAGAGCCTTCCCATCTGAGAGCTGCAGGGGGCCAGGAGATGGGTCGTTTGGGGAAGTGGCTTTTGAGCAATCACTTGGAGGGCTTTGCTCATGGTTGCCCCCCGCCACCCCAGCAATTTGGAAGTGAGGCACATCTGCCGGTGCTGGTGGACAGACCTCGGCGAGTCCCTGGCGTGTGGCAGGGGCTGCTGCAGGACCACCCCCTAAAAGCCTGAGGAACCTGTTGGTGTTGCAAATGTCTGCTGCTGTGCCCATAAGTCTGCTGATTTCCATACTAAAGACATTTACTGTATATGTTTGCCACAAGGGAAAACTACTGTCTACGACTCAGCTATATTACTGGAAGAGCAGCAGCAATATTCGTGCTTTCTGAATATTACATTTCCAGGACCTGCTCTATGGCTTTCAAAATCCTCCTTCCAACTCCCCATGTGTCCCCCCCCTGGCCAATTAGCGAAAATGCCCGGTTAGGGTGACAGCCCCCTCCTCCGCACGGCAGCGCCACACCGAGAGACTCGGGCAAAGCAGCGCGAGCCATCCCTTCTTGGCATTGGGAAGCACGGTTCGCAAGCCAATGACAGAGGGATGAAATGCAAATAGAGCATTTCTTGTAAAGTAAATTAAGCTAACAACGAGGTAACAAACCGCTGTTAATATTAGATTAACTTGTTTGGCAAGATATGAAATCGGGCGAGCTGGATTGTCGATAGCAGTCCTCAACAGCACTAATGCTGCTCAGGGAAGTATAACATCCCTCTGAAAGACAGAGACACACACCAAAAAAAAAAAAATTAAGACTGGAGGAAGAGCCAGAATCTGTGCAGCAATTACACCAGCATTAAAGATGAATGGAGAAGAAGCTTGAGATTTTGATTGCCTTTAAATACTGGCTTGTTTTTAATCTCAAAATCAGACTGTGCTGTGATCACCCATTAGCCCCAACTACAAAAAAAAAGATCCTAGATTTTTAACATTTGTAGTACAGACTTAAAATACCCCTTTGATCTAAGATAAGGAGGCAAATGGCAGATAATTCAGAAGTTAAAGCCAGTTGCATGCGGTTGGCAGCTGGCGGCGGCTGGGCCAACTTTGGGAACGATGGAAACTTGGGCAGAGGGGTGACCGGCAGCCGTGTCCTCAACACGGGGATGGAGACACAAGCTTAAATGTCATACTATATGCCAGTGGTCACTAAACTGATTAAGCAGTGTTTATCTTTAGCAGTAAAAAGGCTATCTGCTGATACTAAATGATTAGAGTCTAAAATGCCATTTACTCTGCTCTGATTCCTTGAATGAATATTTATGCCAAGTGATGACTATAACACCATCAAAAGGTTTCCGTGCTCTGCTCCATAGAGTGGAAGTGATTATTCAACAGCAGGTCTGCACTCCAGCACTTGTTTCTATTAAGCAAATTTGCAGCGTTCAGACAAAAATTCATGATTGCATTGTCCTCCTGGGATTTTTATTTTTAAAGAATTCCCACTTCCAGCACTCTCCGGGACATGGTCTGTGGCAGGCGGGCCTCGTCCACTGCACAGACACAGAAAAGCAGATACAGATGCTGCACAATTTCTCCCTTGTATTTTTTTTTAAATGTAAAACAACTGGACATTTGCTGCACCCCATTCAAAAACAAGCTGTGTCCTGTCCCAGGCTTTCCTCCCACCCACCAGCCAGGGCTTTTGCTAAAACAGCATCGTGAAATTCTTCATTAGGCATAAGGAATCGGATCCACAGCCACGGTGAAAAATAAAGAGGGCTCCCCATCAGAAATTAAGCCCCTGCACCCTGGCAGAGGAGGCACTGCCTGCGTTTCACAACAAGGGCAAGTACAGGGAGGCAACAAGATGCCCAGCGTGCCATCACACATGAGTCACGGGCCAGGGTGTAACTCACCCCCCCCTTCCCCAGACAGAAGGGTGTTTTGACAAGGTGTGAGTGGGTCCAAGCTGCCATAGCGAGGGAGGGCTCCAGCCTGGTCCGTGTCGGGGACCACTGAGCAAACCGAAGAGATGCTGCCATCCAAGCAGCACGCTGCTGGACCTTGTATTTAGCATGCATGACTGGAAGGGAAGTTATGCCTTTGCAGTGCCGGCCGGTGCCGGCTCAGCATCCCCTGCGCTCCATCTGGGGTGCGCAGGGCTCGGTTCCTGCCTTGCCCTGGAGACAGGGGTGCTCTTCTTGGGGATTCACTCTCTCATAATCCACCTCCCTGACATTTACCTCCCCAGAAGGAGAGACCCATGTTGTTCTGGTAACACCCCCTCTGACCGCTGGATCTCTGCGTGATCCCTGCTCTCACGTTGCTAACCGTGTTTCATCCTTCGTTCCAGGCTCCCTCTACGCCATGCTGCCTGTTCCATATAGGTGGCAACCTCCGAGACTAGACCTTACCGTAGCTGTTTCAACTTACTCGTTATTTTGTCCCATTTACCTGTCCATGACCCATTTTTTTCTCCAAGTTGCTGGACCGTCTTCTGCTGGGTTTGCTGACAGCCTGTTGCATTGCCACGTACCAAAAAAACCCCACCAAGCCACCCCTATCCCCAGACGCATCCAAACGTGCCCAGCTGATTCGCCTCCCCTGCAGAGCCAGCGTGGGGATCGCGTACGCAGCAAGGCATGGCTCACACCAACCAAGTGCCATTTTTATTCATCCAAAGGTAGAGCGGGATTTCCCGCACAAGCGACCCTCCCCTCCAGCATGCTCCTCCTCTGGGGTGACATTCCTGCAACTTTGCCAGTGATGTATGAGAGATCCGGCAGCTGCAGAGCTGTTAGCTGGCATTAGCCAAGCAGCTCTGAAAAGTTACACTTTCTTCCCCCCTTTCTTCTGAAGCAAGGAGATCACCTAAGCCAAGAAAAAATGCTTTCTAGAAGGTTTAAGTACCATCCGCTGAAGGACATTTTTGTTTTTTAAACTGGTGCCAAAACGCTCCTTAAGAATCTGAACTAAATCTGAACACCCCCCCAGCTTGTTTGGTGAGAGGTTTAGGTTTGGTTTGGTTTTACGGCTCCCACCCTCACCACGGGACAACGCCCACGCGCTGCCATCGTGTGCTGAATTACAGAACCCCCACGGGCAGGCGGATACCCCTCGCTCTGGAGCACAGGCGGTGGCCGTCTGGCAGCCCATTTCAAAGCAAGGAAATGCCACGTTTGGGCAATAAGCTGCTCCTTCAGTAGCCCCAGTGTGGCCACCTGCAATAACCTCTACAAGAAAAGCATCAACTCTACAGTTTCTCAACAGACAAAAAACCCCGCCTCAACCCCAAAAGGCACTAAAATGGAATAGCAATTAAAACGCTACCCATCCGTAAGCAGCTATAGGTGGCTTTTTAATTGCTATTCCATTTTTATGGGAATAAAAGGGGATGGGGCCAGCACATTTTATAATGGCTCTCCCAACCAAAACCTCTGTTTATCAAGCAAAAATCACTCAATCAATCCACACGTCCAAGGTAGCTTCAGATAACAGGTAATATATTGAAGCATATTAAGCGTCTGGTGGTGGTTTGCTTCTGTTTAGCCATTATTCAACATAGATGTACATAAAAGCATTTCATGCAACAGGCAGAGCAGCACCAAGCTGCACTGCATGTGGCGTTTGCAATTCAGAGAACACACACACAATCCAGGACCAGTAACCGATTAAGTCACATCAGAAAAAAAAAAGTACTCGGTGTCTATTTATTAGGGGAAAGTGGGGTAAATCTAAGAAAAAGCAAGAAGACAAAACAGAATTGCAGCCATCCTTTACAGCTACTGGTGCACTGTATTAAAGTGACACTCACCATACAAAGAAATGGTTTGGTACAGTCCAGTGGGTTGCACATGAATTGCATAACCTTGAAAATCATTGCACAAAGCATCGCAGCAGGAACACAGTTCAGAGCTTTTCTATGAGAGATGCTTCAAATCCGATCGCTTTCGTTACATGGGAGGTCAAAGCACCTGGCACAGAGTAAGCAAAAAGGGCTGCAAAAAGGGATGCTGTGTCAGCGTCCAGTCACATTCGAACCCTGACATCAGCTCTCGCAGCAGCTCAGACCTGGACAAGCAGTGCCCCACAGGAAAACCCCACTGCCTATCAAAGCCTTGAAATTAATATTCAGATCAATGCCTGGGCACCTGTTGGCAGGGCTGGAGGGAGCCTGTTCCTCACAGCCCAGACTGGAGCTGGCCAACAAGCACTCCTGGCCATGGCAATGCTCTGTCAAAATTCATAGAGATGCAAAACAAGGCAACTCTCTGCCAGCACCTCAGCACTGCACAGCAGCCTGGGTGGGACCCGACCAGTGGCACCGACGGTTCCCAGCCATCACCTGCCCACAGCTCATTCCCCACCATTGTACAGCGCAGCAGGTTTTTGGACACAAGTCTCCACACAGTTCAAGCAGAGGGGTCTCATTCTGCAGCAGCATTTCTTCCCCCAGTTTGTGTGTGTGAACTCCTGCCTCTGCTTTTATTCCTGCAGTTTCCAGGGATCTGTGTACATATTTCTAATAGTCTGCTCAATATCAAGCACAGGAAATACAGGCTTTCACCGCATGGGGAACAAACCACAGCTAAGATGACCAGGAAACATTGATAATTTTTAATTCACACCAGTAATAAAATTGCATTACATTTTTCATAAAATAAATGTTCCAGTTTATATACAGAAAACAGACTGTACAGAGCCCTCCCCCAGACCTCAAAAACTCACAAACATACAGGCAATGCAGTGCTCAGCTAAGCAGGCACAACTGTACATCTAAAATTGTAACTGCTTTGTGTTGGGGGGGGAAAAGTACTACAATGTATATAGTCCTCTCTGGACCAAGAATTAAAAAAATATTGCAGGCAAGCTGACAGGCGCCCTTGCTGCTCGCGCGGCCGAGCGCCCATCCCACAGTGCTTCAGCGAAGCAGGGTTTGTTATTGAACCTGGGACTCGAAGCTCCCGTTCAGCTGCCCTTCCTCATAGTCCATCTGACACAAGATCATGTTGTTCTTCAGGAAAAATTTGTCTCCCACACAGAATCTGGAAGATAAAAAGAATTAATGGGTGTAAGTATGAACAGAGGTTAGAACAAGGGGAATTTGAGGCAGTTTGGGTCTGAAGGCGACTCTGGGGACCAGAATTTGGTTTCCAGTTCTGCCAGTGGTGTGGGACCCTGGGAAGGCCACGTGCCTCTCGCCTCGCTCCCCTTCCCCGCAGACGCCCTGGGGTTTTGCCGTCCCTTTTCCTGGCACAGTGGTGCTCAGCTCCCAGGCCATAGTTGTATGAAGCAGCTTGGGCAGCAGGTCCCAGTCTCTGCTAGGTCCCATGCCAGTGGCCAGAGGAGGCTGGGTGCAGTTAAGGGATTTGTCCCTGCAGACGAGAGGTGTCAGTTCTACAGCTGGGAAATCAAACAGGCAATATTACACAGAGACTATTTTAAGTTTTAGCTGGTATCCACATCTCCACGGTTCCCTCGGGTGAGGCAGTATTTACACTAATTTCCAGGCAAGGACTGGCTATTAAGTCTTTCCTCACCCCCTTGTGTACAGTGCGGAACAATAAACAGAAATTTCCTGGTGGCTGGACTCCTAACCTTTATCTTCATTGAGCGAAGGGCACTGCTCTCTATATACCATGTAAATTGTTCTGTTTGTATTGAAGTTGACAGAGAGGCTCGTGATATTTAACAATTTTATTTGACCATTAAGGTCAAAAAAGTTCCACATATAGGATCTGAGAGGTGTGAATTGACAGCCAATAGATTTTTCCTCCCTGCCTGCTTGCTCAAGAATCAGAAGCTAATCTTTACTTCTTTAGATAACAAATAATGCTCTTTGCACCCAATTCAGGGGCTGGGTTTTGTCCATCACACCAACGGGGCCATGATAGACCAGAGCGCATGGCTGCGCCTCCCTGCCCCAAGTGCGAGTCCTAAATCAGCCCCAGGTCCCTAAAGCAGAGAGTCCCCCCGGCCCCTGTGCCGAAAGGCAGCTCTGAACCCACAGGAGGGGGCAGGTACCATCCTCTGGCAAGGCTGAATATTCACTGGGCTTTGAAGGAAGATTAGTGGCAATGATCCCGTCCTCCAGAGACTTATCAGACCTCAAACGCCCATTTCCTCTGCTGCCAGGCAGAGCTTTGGTAGGGATGTTGCCTACTCCTTGTCTAAAATGCTTTCTAGATTTGTAACCCAGGCAGCTTCAGGCAGAGCATCTCCATAAAACTGAGTATTTTGTGCTACAAGACCAGGAGTGGTCATTTTAGAGCTCCTTTATAGGTCTGACATGGGCACAAGTTTTCTCCAACTGGACACCTGCAAATAAACTGATTAATTTGCCAAGCTGGTGCAGAGAGAACTGGGCATTGGTTCTCACTTTATATATGATTTCGCTGGAGACTTTCCATTTTCTTCCCTCTGCAGCATGTGCATTAGTAGTTCTGAAATTCAACCTTTTTTGCATATTAAAAAGCTAAAAATTAATCTCAATTTAAATTAACTGCTTTTATGCTAAAAGCTGTACTGCATACACTCTCCTGAAAACCACCTTCCCCACTTGTAGGTTTACTCACAATAAATAACAGACATAGCTGCTTGCTTTCTGCTACTTATCCCTACCTTAAGTACAACATAAATCTCCAGGAAGAGAAATGCAAAAATTACTCTTGCCAGCAGCATCACCAACAGCCATCTCTTGCCCAAGCTGGTTTGGGTCTAGAGGAGCCAAAGGAGGAGCTGGAGAACCAGGGAGTTGGGGGGCGTCTGCGTATGAGCACGTGGGAGCTAAAATGCACAGCAGGGCTACCCTGAGACCCTGTGAAGTTTTGGGAGAAGGGCTTGATTCACTGGAAAGGCAACTATTTCCTTCTACCTGCCAGTCCTGCAAACCCAGCAGTAAACTGGGATCTCTTCAGCTGATGCATCTCAACTAGAGACAGAGGATTTAACAGGGCAACTTCAGATGCAGTTTCACATGTCCCATCCCGCAGCTCTCTTCAGAGAGGGAGGTGGGACTGCACTGCCAGCCCCCACGCTCCAAGCAGGTCTGCCGCAGAGCCTGTCTGGCTGATTGAGTTCCAGCCAGCAGCAGCCAGAAACAGACGCTGAATCTACCCTGCCATTTCTACAGAGTGATTTTCTTCCTAGCAAATCCACATTTTTAGATAACGGCAACACAAGCAGCTGGATTTCCTGCAACCCTTGTAATACTGGCCTATTAGCCAGCTACAGCGGTGACCAACTTTTATTCAGTATTGTGACAAGCTATGTTGACCTTATAACAGTTTAAAGCACGGTAGGCTGAGTCGTGTTGTAGGACTTGCTGCAAACCTGATGTTTTGGAGGATGAAGCTAATGAAAGTACTGCACACTCAGTAAAAATATTAGAGATTTTGCTCTGATGGATTTAACACCCTACACAGAGTCTAGCTATAGGAGGGCGAGTAAGCTGGAAGAGAACTAGAGAAAGGTCTTCATAATAAAATCTTTTCATAGCTGAAGAACGAGGTGGGGTTTCCAATTCAGAACTAGTTTTGGCATCCACCTCTGCAATTTTTACTTTAGGGTTACTTAAACTCACTGTTCTCGGTTCAGCTTCCAATGTCATCTGTTACAGGAGCACTGCCATTCTGCCCTTTTGGGCCAAAATCTCTAGAGGATAAGTCATAAAAGTTTGTAGTCTTCTGATCTCAGCCAAAAATAACAATCTACACATAGCTCTACACTGTCTACTCAGCCCATCTTTCTGAAAAACTCAGCTCCTCCCAAACTGGGCAAATCCCTTGTGCATCAAAGCGCAACTCTGCCAGAATGGGGGGATTACCTGTGCTTTCCTGCCAGGCAGTGACAGCACATGGAGGTTATTTTAAGGGCGGAGTAGGACTGCACTTTGCACTGCGGTAACAGTGTTAGCAATTGCAGAGGGAAGAGAGGGAGAGAGGTGCTTTGGAGCCTTTGTAATAAAAGGTGAAATTTAACAGAAATTCCTGAAAATGAAAACTAGGTGGTACTAGGCTTTTCCATGAGACAAGCTAGGGTAAAGTAGGGGTTTGATGACAAATACTCATCCTACAGACTCCAAGGCCAACCCAGCACTCCTGCTGGTGCAGCCCAGAGCCATGACTTGCCTCTGCCAGAAGGGACATTTGAGATGCTCTAGCCCTAGTATCGGCGTGGAGTTTGGGAGCACCCCTCTCCTGTCTGGCCTTCATTGGCAGGTGGAAGAAAGCTGAGCCTAAGGGCTGAGCCTGGCAGCATTCTGCAACACTTCCCAGTCTGGAGACAAACCCCACGAACAACCAGCAATTTCAGCTGAAGAGAGACCATCTCGGGGAGGGAACATAATACGTTCTGCAGACAGTCACACACTGCTGATTGGGAATCACGGCTGTTGCAGAAGCATATTCAAGAGTGGCAAAACAAGAACGGGCAACTGAAAGATTTAGCGTGGCTTCGGGAAAGGAGCCCAAGGCCAGGAGCCACTAGATGTCACTGCCGCCTCGGCGCTGCCACCGTGCCTCTGGACGCCGCCAACATTAATAGGAGAGTTTTCTACCTCAAACAAACACCGCCTCTGCCTTCAGTAACATGATCGAGTAAAGCCACCTGAGCTACAAACTGCTCACCCCATTCTCCTCTTCCATGGTCTGGCACCAACTAGCCACAACCCCATTCATCCCCATGAACTAAACCGCTGTCAGAGGGCATGGAAGGAGACTCAGGCCCCAGTTTGCATGGTCTCCTAAGGTTAGAGGGAAAGGTGGAAGGGGTTTGCATCCACACACGCACCGAGTATGGCTACTTCATTAGAGATCCCACTGTGACTTTTGTTTTAGGGCGAGTGATGAATTTTTAAGTCAGGCTTTTAACTTGAGCTTTACAGCATTAGGTTCTACATCTCCCTATAAGTTTTGTCATCTCTCTTCCATCACTATCTCTCTCACACCTTCACACGAGATGAAGTGTTGTTTCCTAGTTTCATCTTTGGGAAACATAACCACAAGTCCAGAACATGCACCCCAGCGCAGCCCCCGGGCCCTGGGCAGTCACTATAGCCTCACTAAAGCAGGAAGAACAACCAGCATTTCAGGCCTGTCTTGGACAAGGATGGATGGATGCATCAGAAGGTGACACCATATCACGTCTGGCTCTGTGGGCTTCCATTCTGCCTACAATCACCAACAAATAGGGCACTGGAAAGATTTTTCACAGCCCTGCCAAATTTGGCTAGCTACAGGTAGCCCAAGGGAAAACTTTGTGCATGACCCTTTATTATACTCCTTGACATGTGTTTTTCACTGGGTAAAACCCAGCAGAAATACACAAGCCCCACTCAAAATTACCCCACCAAGATCCCCTATTAATTACACAACAACCAAAGGGATTTGTTCCTAGTGTTGGAAAGGGCTTATCTAGAGTATTTTTCTCTTTCCTATCCCTTCTCTTTCTCCTTCTTCTTTGCTGTCCCCAGTTCTGAGCCTGTCAGAAACCTGATTTAAGCAAAATAACGTCAGTTTGCCAGAGGAGGACCAGTCTCCATCGCCTGTGTTCTGCAAAGAGAGCAGATCATGAAAGGTCACTGAAGCGGTTTGTTTTATTCAGGAGCAGCTGTGCTGCGTACAACTGTAGCCAGATCTGCAGGCTCCGTACCCCTCCTCGCCCCCCCAACTCCCACCAGCTACAAGGGGATTTGCAGTAAAGGGGCTACAGGTACTTAGATGCATCACCCAGGTCAGCCTAATGAACCAGCCCCGGTCACACCAGCAGGCTGTGAGGCCCAGACAGGTAGCGTGGATCAAACATTTCCCCTATTTTACAGGCCAAGGTATAAATTAGTTTGTGTTTGTGTGTATAATAACTGTGTCCTCACCGCTGGTTGCAGAGCTGACAGGCAAAGCAGTCCAAATGGTAAACATTATCTCTGGCCCTCATCACCATCTCAAAGGCAGGGATCAGTTTACTGCAGGCAGCACAATTCCCGGTGGTACCAAAGAGCCTGCCAAAGAAGCACAATCATTAGAAGCCATTTTAATTAAATGGTGGAAGGACTAATTAAGTGTAATTAGCAGTATCAAATACTGTATTGCACCAATAAATAGAAGTTGCAGTCTCCATTTCGCTGACCAACCAGTGTGCGGGAACTTGGGATAAAACTGCCTGGTGAGCAGGCTCCGATTGTCGAGATGAAACTTCATTTGGTTTGCGAGCCTAGGGCTAATTTGCTGTCTAATGGAGAAAAGCATTAAACACTTAGAGCACTATTTTGGGGCTCACAAAATTTCAGTCAAAAACTATCTGCCTCTCTGCAGCGGTGGGGTAGGTGCTTGGAGCCGCCAATCCTCCTCTACGTGTGCTTGCCCCATCTGCGCTTGGCCACAACCTAACGGAGGGATAGGCTGGCAGCCTCTTGCAGCAAGACGCAGAAGACATGCACGCTTTGCCAACCCTGGCAGGCAATGCTATAATATAGCTCAGGAAGAACCTCACTTACCTGCTGTTTAAAGCAAAAAAGGACAACTTCTCTTGCAATAAGTACAACAGCATTTTGCAGGGCATCTGAGAGAGCAAGCCCTCCTCCCTGGCTGTGCCCCCCTCCTCCCACCTCCACGTCCCTCCTGGGAGTCAGCTAAGTCCTTCCACTGGGCCCAAACAGCATGCTCAGCCATTCCACTTCAGCTCCCCGGTCCTCGAGGACAGCCCTTCAGCACTGGAAGCTTTGCCATTTTCATCTTAGCTTTCACTATCTGTCTCCCCAGATGTCTGCTGCTGTTACAGCTCCCGCTGGGGGACTCAACCAAGACTGCAGTATCCTTCCCCCGGCCCACTTCTCCAAGATCTCCCTGCGCACGCCAGGGGCAGCACGCCACTGCAACGATAAAGCCACACAAACCAGCCGGGGCTTGAATCAACAGGCCGACAAAACCAAATTTCACCCAAGACTGTGGTCAATATGCAAGTGGTTAGTTAGGAGATGATAAAAATTGTATTCTTGGGGTGATGAGCCTCAAGACGTACGGTTCCTGCTGACCATTAGCTCTGTGTGTGCAACGCGTCACTGCCCGCAGACAGATTTGGGCTCGTGGTTTGTTTCAAGCCATTGGTTCTGGCTGATTCCACAACAGGCAGGCGAGAAGCATCAGGAAAATCTATAACCAATTTCTAAACCTGCAATTTGCCAAGGTAATCAATAGTAATTATTACTGGCCAGTAATTGTGAATTAAAACACCCAGCAATGTTACAGAAACCTCCACACAACTCTCCCACCCTCACACAGCGCCATGCTACCAAAGTCAGCTTGCTCTTCAGCTACAAAAAAAGGCTACCCTTATTTTTCATTAGAAGTGGTATCCGTGGTCTTTCGTTACGCCTGGCTGGAAAACCCCAAGACTTCCTATGAAGAAACAGCGCTACGTTTTCCCTAAAAGTTAAACAACACAAATCAAATGGAAACACAAACCCCTGGTGGGGCGGGACAGAAAAGCCACAATGGGAAGACCAAAATTTTTTCCCCTAAGATCCATCATATCAGGGCTGAAAGGAAGAGTAAAATGCCAGCTATGTAGTTTGCACTGGCAAACTCAGACCAGGTAATCGGTAATGGGGCAGCCCCTTTCTCCCTGCAGGCTGACTCCGGCTTGCTCCGGCTCCCGCAGGCAGGCAGGGGAGGCAGCTGAGCACGGTGCTTGGCTGCCTAACGCCAGCAGACAGGACTGAAAAAACGCAGCGCTGAAAAGCGTACAGGTCTCCACCCTGAAACGCCTGGGCTCTCATTCAGCGCCCGCTCGCAAATCAAGCCATTAATACAGACACCCCTCCCTCCCCCAACGTAGCTGCCCCCTTCTACGGTACCTCACTTGGGCATAGCAAAACCTGACAGCTTTTGCCACGGTTTTGCCATTTTCCATAAAACCAGTCATCTGTTTTTAGAGTACCCAAGTCACAGCAAACTCAAAAAATGAGTCCAATACACGTTAGGCAGGGAAAGTGGGAGGTTAATCCTAGATTTGCTCTGTGCCCAGCACTGCTACATGCACAAGTATAAAATATCCATTATTCATTAGCATCACAGTTGTGTGGAGCTCAATCTAGATTAAACAAAATAAAGGGGCCCCAGACAGCACCATTTGCATTGTTAAGCAGGCGCTTTTCTTCAGCCTTCAAATAGGAGACTTTTCTAAATGGAAATGATGGGGAAATTTGGACAGATGTTCACTTAACTATTTAAACAGTTAGCTTAAGAAACATGAAAAATGTATTTGGCATCGTATTCACCTGTCTCCTTTCAGGGGTTTGGGGGGTAAACCAATTGTTAAACAGCTTTGACTGTTTGCATAAGATCTGAAGCTTATGTTCTGTCCAGCTGAAATCGTGTTGCCTTCTAATGTCTACATAAACGTAGCTTCCAGCTAGTCAGCGTGCTAATCTTTTTCTCTTCTATCAAGTTTCACAGTCCTCCATACCCTCCCTTTCCCAACAGATGAACATTTCACACTTATTCTAGCACTTCCTAATTTTAATCTGCTTTTCAGGGAGTGATTTAGAACCCTGTATATTCACCATGCTTCTAAAAATACGCTGTAACTTGTAGCTCAGTGAACATGTTTTTTTTTTAATCTGCTGGAAGAAAAAGCAAAATGAACACAGACTTTTGCCTTTTTTGTTTGCTTGTAAAAACCCTGCCACCTCTGATACCTATTTGTCCAGAAGCTACTTGAGCTGAAACTTTCTGAGATGGGGAGCTTCACATTATTGGAGGAGGGAGAGAAGACAAGGAGCAGGAGAAAAATCTTCCACCCTAAGCCCCATCTGTGGTTAAATTTAAAATAACCCCACATGAACAAACTGATCTGCATTCTGTCCCCCAGACACCTTCATAACAGATGCAATACCCTCTCACACATTCACGCACACAAAGTTGAAGCGCATTAGAAAAATCTATCAGAAGATGCTCAGCATCTACTTACCAGCTCGGAGCTACTGGCAGAAAAGAAGCTGGAAATACAGAAAGGTTTCAGTTTGGAGTTGTTTTGCTTCTTCTAAAAAAACCTTTTTTTTCATCTCCCTTTGAAGTTAAAAGGCAACAATCTTTAAGTACTGATTTATCCCCCCTTATGTAACAGGAAGATCTAACCGCTTGTAAATAAGCATAGACTATGCAGATTTAAAATTTAGAACAATTAAACTTTTACCCTGTGGTAGTAATTATGTTTAATGGCTCTTAGCCTGAACTTAACCATGTCTATTGTTGTCAGCCAGTCTAAAAGCAGGAGTTTGTCCAAGGACAATTTTCTGTAGTTTATAGGCACCCTAAAACCCCTGCTACGCGCTGTTCTCATTGGCCATTGATGTCAGTGTGTATAGTAAAAATTAAAGCTAATTGGCATACAGGAGCAGCAGTGAATGCAAATGAATTAATGGGAAAAGAAGGGAGCACCCCTGGAAGCAGTAGGCAACTGTCGAAGGATGCTTTTTATGTAGCTTTGTCTGGGCTAGAGTCATCTTCCGCACAATGATCCAGACCTCACCAGCTCCGTGAATACACCTGAAGTTAATTCAAACTAGAGTAAAGTCAACAGCACCCTGCAGGTTTTCAGGGAAGAAAACATGGTAAAGGGTCCTTACCGTAGGGAAAGCAGGAAGAAACTTCTCATACGAACACATTAACTTTAGCACATTTTAACAGATTTTTTTCCTTCTCCAACTAAAATGTGCAGGGTGGCTAAACCGAGAACCTGATTGCCTACTTCTGTCACCACTAGAAACAACAATCTGTTTTAGTCATTGTCTACAAGGAGAGAGTCCCCATTTCTTCTCCTCTCTCTAGCCTGGTGTCTGACTAGCTAGCAGTTCGCAATCTAGAAAGAGGGAGAAAATCTTCCCTCCACAGAAAGAGTGAAAATTTTGGAGCTGTTTACAGGAGACAAAAAAAGAGGAAGCAGGACAGGCACATATAAATAATGAGTGGTACAGAAAGGATAGGTTGGGAGTGTCAATTGGATTTTTTTTAAACAACACAAGAACAAGACAAGTTCAAAATTAAACAGCTGAGTTGAGACTGATAATTCCCCAAAACAAGAGGCTTTGTCAACACTGAAAGGTAAGAATTATGAGTTGAAAGAGGACTAAACACTTATCTACAGATAAATATCTACATTTGTAGATACTGTGTACAGCTACATATTTCTCTGTATATTTGTATATCCAGATTATCTGGATAAGTTTTTGAAGAGCTACCAAACCCCACACTCTCATCCTTTCCAGCTAGTAGGTGAAGTAGGTTTTCCCATACACTTTCGCTATATGCCTGCTGCCATTTATTTCCTAGCTCCATCAGGACCTGCTGTAGAACGAGACTTACTTTATGTACCTGAAACTCATCATCATGAAAAGAAAAGGTTTTGCCCCTACCATTTGAAACAAACCAACAACTAGTCTTCCAGTGAGGACAGCTCTTAACAGCTTGCAATCGGTATTTTTCCCATCTGTGGATATTAGAAATATGCTGAGCTACAAGTCTGATTTGACCAAGGTACTGAATATGCCAATAATTGCAGGGAAAGCCCGAACATCACTTAAAAAGATAAAAAGAATAAGCTTAAAAGCAACTTCAGACTCGAGGTTCCCAACTTCCCTGTCATCAGCCTTTGTGTAATATTCAGAGAAAGCCTTAGTGATAGGCATTTCAGTATGGTAAACACAGATTAGGTGGTGCACCCTCCTTTCCAGGACACCATTGTCAGTGCTGCAGTGGGAAGTCATGTCAGCTGAAGGAAAGGAAATGCATTTTGGTACTAATGAAGTTGGTCAACCTGTCCTCTCATGAAGCCTTGAAGTTCAATCGCAAAGAATTTACATCTTGCATGCCAAAGGGTTTGGCATTCATGGATAGCATAGCGGGAGGAGTTGAACCAGCGCAGTACAAAAAAGCCCTCTGGTTGGGTGATCGCACTAGTTCAGAGTTTACTGGGCATAAACTTCAAGGCTGCTGAAGGGCATCTGTTTTCAGTTGAAGAATGCATCTGAATGTTCACTTATTTTTACTCCTTTGGTCTCTCCCTCCATATTTTCAGTAGATATTTACAGTGGGGTAGGGACTCGCAGCAGGAGAGAGAAATCCAAGTACTCCTCCCCTGTGCCAGCCTTCCTCGTGGTATAACTGAAGCCACCGACCTTAAAACCCATCTTGGTTGTCTCCGGCACTGTTGAACACACATGCAACAATGTCCTCTTAGGGGAGTTTAAAAACAGCAGTCAGAAAACTGCAAGGCTGGCAGTGCTAGAGGTGTGCTAGTACACCACAGCCTGGAAGAATTACTCCCCATAAGCTTTCCTCCTGACTGGGAGGTGTGGAGAAGGGGGGGCGGGGAGGGAAAAAAAGCAAGCAAACAAACCAAGCATTGCTTGTTTATCCTGAAAGGCATGGGCTGTGAGAAACCCCTGGACCAGCTACTATGGAGAAAAAAAAACTGTGCTTTAACATCACAAAGCACAGCAATGTTGGCAAGACGCATTGCATTTTGAGCCTAATTAATCCTCCTTAATCTGTATAGATAGCAAGCATAGAAGTGAGGTTATCCTACATAGCAAGCAAGACGCTCCCTGTTGCGATGCAAGAACAGCACTTCAATTTTGCAACGTTTTTAGGCTCTGACCAGATACCTTTTGTTCAGCCACTGCATTTATACCTCTCCTCCCCACACTGAACATGTCCCTTGAAAAGCAGGCAGGGCATGCTCTCGGTGCATGCATGTGCACTATGCTCCTCTGGTGGAAAATAATCCCAAAGACTCTCCTTGCTGCTTCAAAGGTGTTGCAGCTTCTGCAGGCTGAAGCTACATTCAGAGTATTAGTGATATCTCTGGTAGATTAACTTAAATTCGGCTAGTTTCAGCATGCACTTCTCAGTTCCTGAAGACTTGTGCTTACATGTCCAGCCATGGTTTAATTGTTTGTCTTAGGGCCTTCGTTACCGACTTGGGGAAGCCCACCAGAAGGAGGGTATTTGCCTGCGTCCTCCCGTGCCAGAGAGCAGGGCGCCTGTGTTTGTGCAAGATCGCTCTTCATATCCCACAACAAAATGAAACCGTGCACATTTGCCAGATACAGATCACTTCAACTAAAGGGCTCCCAAAATGATTCATTGTCAGAATTAACCCACTGGGGCATCCAGAGCAGAGCAAAAACCAGTATCCAACAACTGGAAACCCCAGTACCGGGCAGCTGATTTGTTTGGACTAGGAGCTGCCCAGGGTGGAGTTCAAGCCTCCATGACACAAAGAGTGCTGAGGGGCACCAGTGCCAGGGGACGGCAGTCCTGCCAGGACATCTCCGTCCCTCAGACGGGCTGTGCAGGGCTGCTCCGCCTGCCAGAGGCACCAACACCATGCTCAGGTTGCAGCACCGATGCCATGCTGAGGTTGTGGCACTGATCAAAACACGTGGGAAGTCGTGTGAAAAGAACTTCCATGAAATAAACCAAGAACAGCATCGGGGCTTCCCAGAAAGCCCTTCTCTCTTACTGATTCACCATGATTTTTTAATGCAGTTTTTGAGCTTTCTTTGGAGTCTAATTAAGGCCCTGATCAGTGTAAATGATGAAAAACTTTCCTAACACCAGCATATCAAACACACAGAAGCAACAGTTCTGCTCCTGTCAAAGCAAGCCTGAATCGCCTTTGCTCGTGTGAGGGCACCATACCGAGTAAAAAGGAAAAATCACATTCTTCATCAGCACTTCACAGTGAAATTTAAGTTGTCAGTTCCTCCTGGGAAATCCTGATGCAAGACCCAAACCATCCCTGTGAACCGGAGCTTGGTGAATGTTTAATTACGCCTAGGAACAAACACACATTGCTGCGTGGGGGCTGCGAGGAGCCATGCACGCTGCATGCTAAGCTTCTCTGTCCCAGAAGCAGTTTCTTCAATAGCATTTGCTTATCAAAAATAATTAGAGGTAGGAATGCTGGAACTGTGATTATGAAACAAATGGTAAATCTATTTGCTCAGACAAAATGTATCGAAAAATATATCTAGACACAGCTGGAGACTGAGGTGATACTGCAAGGATAACAACTCGAGATCCAATTTCATCTTTCATGATTAAAAAATGAGCAAGAAAGTGTTTTATGAAATGTGAAGGTTAACAAATGTTCCTTCACAAGCAATGACGACAGTTTATCTTTTGAAACAAATGACCAGGCTATGGTCTGCTAGCAGCTCCTGAAGTACATTTGAAAGATTTCTTCTAAAAACCCACTGAGGACCTGCACACAGAGCCGGCAGCCCACCGTGCTGCCAACGCCTCGGACAAAGCCGGCTCCAAAGCAACGCCGACGCACCGGGGCAGGATGCAGCCGCGCTCCTGTCCCAGCACCCTGCCCCACACCGATGGCAAAAGTCCAGAAATTCATCCCTGTCCCCGATCCCTGCAGCGGCCGCAGCTGCTCCAGTACGGCAGAGCCGCTCTTTGCTGACAACCATGGCGCAGGGGCTCTCAGCCCAACGACACTGTGGCGCAAGCAGGGCCCAGACCTGCAAATTGCTGAATTTCTAAGCTGCCCAAAATATTCCACGAGTCCTTTCTGTCTATAGGTAAGCACCTATAAATTGCTGCCTCCACACTGAGGAGACAAGTGGAAGCCTGATGCTGGGTGGTAGTGGTTGGGTCTTTGCAGCCCCGGGCAGGAACAAACCTGCTGCATGCTCAGAGATGGAGACTGCACAAGGGGAGGGGAAAGCACGTTTCACCAGGTAATGAAGCACGTATTCCCAAACTCCATGCTCGGCTCACAGGCAAATTCAAAGAAACATTGGTCTATAAAGAGATTATGAAACACCAATCTTTTTCTCCTGGTCATTACACAGCAATATTCCTTTTGGACTTCAGATATAAAAGATACATATATTTACTTTTATGGGTGCAAAATCAGTCTAGCTTTTAATTTTTCACATGATGGTTGACCTACTAAATATCAGTGCACTATTCACCCTGTTTTTATTCAAAGGCATATAGAGGAAGTGGCCAATGATAAATTCCTTTGACTGTCCTCCAGATAAAGTACTCCCTTTTTGGTGCAAGTACAGCATGAAGTATGAAAACTTAATTTTAGGAATGAATTCTGCTAAAATTTGACTAGTAGAATAAATACCGTGAGTTGTTGAACAAGGAAAAAAAGATGTGGATAGAGGCTCTAGAACTATTAAAGGGAAGGAATTATATAATGATGGGAATGGGTAATTCTCCAAGAAGAAAAATTCAAATTACCAGGAGTGAATAGACAGTAGAGAAGATGGTGATGGCAACTTTAACTCCTTCTATTAATAGAACTAATAGTTAAAATTGAGAGAGAAAGAAATATTATGTGTAGAAGGCAACAGAAGGTGTTTTAAAGTAAAAAAAAAATTGCTTTAAACTTCCATAAAATATGAGAGTGCAGAGCAATGCCCTTATTCCTATCCTAGGACCCTGAAATGGTTCCTTAGCATCAGGAGAACAGATCCCAGGAGTGCAGCAGAACCCCCCAAAACCACTATAAACCTAAATTTACTTATTAGCAAGAACACCAAACATCACAGCTGTAGATCTGGCTAAATTTCCTGGGATATGACAATTATATTGTTCTTCCCAATAGAAAACAGGTAAGGAATACTTTTAGTGCTCAAAGCTGCTGTAATGGACTAAATTTGAATAGGGGAAAAATATTTAAAGTCGGAAGTAGTAAACCCCCCCCCCCCCCCCCAAATTAGCTAGTAGCATAATGTATGTATACATAACCATCACCTGAGGAGGTGAAGGCTAGCCAGACACTGAGAGGAGATTGCGCAGCCAGTTGAAGCGTTTGGTACCCTACTGCAATACGGGCAGATGCCCCC
This sequence comes from Nipponia nippon, assembly GCF_047370975.1. NCBI lineage: Eukaryota > Metazoa > Chordata > Aves > Pelecaniformes > Threskiornithidae > Nipponia > Nipponia nippon. Next base: position 13,823,344 of record NW_028262291.1, on the reverse strand, counting down.
CATTTTTACTCACAATACCTACAACTTCTTTAGCATGGGGAACGTCTGGGCCTGTTTTACTGGGCCACATAAGCCTTCTCACCACAATTTAACCATGCTGCAGAAATAGCAATAGACTCCCCCCTTGGTGGACTGGGGACTATTCTAACTCAACAAATGGAGGCAGAGGGGCTACGAGACCCCTTTCAGGCACAGAAGTAGTTTCCTTCAGAGACCATGCTTAACTGTTGCTGTGACAGAAGCTGCATGGACATGGTCAAACACTAGCCCCAACTGTTGCCTTCCACGTTTCATGAATTGCCCTCTCTTCTCAAAAGACGGGACGTGGGCTGTTTCCTGGGGTCGGCGCCTCCTGGCTTCTTTTCCATCTTTAGCACAGACCTCTGGTGTGCCCCAGAAAGTCATGCCATCTGTGGGCCAGTGAGAAGATTACAAATTAAGCTTTTCCACCTCAGAGAAGCATTCTCAGGATAAACCAAGGAAAGAAAGAAAGAAATGCTCTACAACTGCAGTGATAAAAAGGTTCTTCTAAGTTTAATGGCATCGATACTGCTTTCCTTCAGCACTTTAACGTGTCTGATTTGATGCTGCATGTTATTTTTGTTATGAAAAGTAGAACAAACCAAAATCAATACAGTGCTCATTAAATGGACAAAACATGGGGTAGCTTGTAGGTCTCCAAAAGCAAATGTAAATGGGAATCACCGCCCAGCTAAGTATTTCCAGTAGGGTTCTGCAACGTGTAGAATAACACTGAATATCTATCTTCCAGGTCAGATTAAAAAAAAGAAAACCCAACAAACACACACAACACTGTTTACCAAATGCACAAATGACAGTCTACAGAAGTGATAAATAATGAAGAGGAGGATGACTGACGTAGAGACCTGGATCAGCAAGCTGGGTGCAAACAAGAGATGTGTTTTAATACAACCAAGTATAAAGAAACACTCCAGAAACTAATGCAGCCTATGCTTTCTGGAAGGAAGACTATTCCTAGAAGAAGCTCTCCTGAAAGATTTTGGCAGTCCTTGTGATTAGCACCTAGCACGACCCAATTGTGATACTATGATGAAAAGAAATGATGCAATCCTTGACAAGTAAAGCTCAAGAGCTGTTATATTCTTGACACATCAGAATTATGTCCACAACACAGAAAGAGTACAGCTGAACTGAAGGAGGATCAGTGAAGAACCAAAATGCTAATTTGGCGTTAGAAATCTGTGTGTTAAAGAACTTTCTGGAGCTCAGTTTTTTCAGATTAGCAGAGGCAGGGTTAAGGATACTTCTAGAGCAAGTGACTTGTGGCATTAGTAAATACTCAGACTTAAGACAAGGTACAAAAATTATTTCATGATAGTGAAGATGGTTAACTCTTTCCTCATCACACCCTTTCCACCTTTCCAAAGGCCGCTTATCATTTCTTTCCGCCTTCAGATGTGCTCCACCCTTACCTGAGCTGCTCCTCACTTACGTTTTGGGGATGCACCCCATCTAACCCCATATGGACCTGTGACTGCTGCCTCAGTGGCAGAATTTCAGCTGAGACATTTCATGTGTGCCCCGAAGAGTTTCAGCTCAAGCAGGAGCAAAGATCCTCATGTGGGCAGGATGCTCTGGTATACTGCCTGGCTGAAAGGCAAGGTGACAGCTCCCATATGGCAGCTAATAGACTTATTTCTTCTATTTGGCTCAGTACTTAAGCTCTCATCTTTAGCAGGAGAAACTTGTTGGTTCAAGTTTACTACGAAAATATTTATTGACTATTTTCAGGAATATGTTTTACATTGAAACACGTGAAGCATCTAATCATTGAGACTAATCTACCCAGCCTCTGGATACCACAAGGTTAGATGGCATTTTACCTCCCTATCTTAAAACAGCGTGTTGGTTTTGTTTTGTTTCAGATGTGTTTGCTGGTTGAGGTTGCATAGGAAATGCTATCAGTGCTTTGGGAAAAAAAAAGAACACACACACATTAGCGGGAGATCAAGTACACTCTTCCAAAGGAAAAACAAAGCAAAACTCAGAGTGTTTTTCAGTGTGACCCTCATAAGAATGTTTGCATTAGGCCTGCTGTCTTATTAAAATTAATTTGTGTTTATAAAAAGTATTTTGTACAAAACCCCCATACACACCAGGCAAAAAATCCCATGTGTAGTTATGTATTGCAAACACGCACTGACAGGGTAGTTCTAACTCAGAGTTAGTGGTGGTCTCTGCAGACTTCCTCATATTTTTTGAAGCTGATCTGTAATTTTGGAGTGTTTTGCTCTGTTTACTTAGGGAAGAGACAAGAGCCCCTCAGGAGGAACCTTACTCAATATAAGCACTAGAAATCTATCTAAAAGCTATCACCGAAAAAGAAAAGGTAAAGGTTTGGTCAGATCTTAGTCAATATGCAGGAGTATAACATCAAAGATATGCAAGAAGAATTAACCGTCTTCTCCTAATTTTCTCAGCAATGACTGCTTGTTCTTGTTGGTTCATAATAATAAAGAGTTAAGTCATGCCCTCCTCCTTCTACCTTGACCTAAAAATAGGATGCCACCTCCCTGACTACAAAACACAAAAAGTGCAAATAAAAAGCCATGCTTAAACAGAGGAAGAAACTCCAACCTTTTCTGGGCAGGGCTGACCACGCACAAGTACATGTTTTCATAGTAAAGGTTTAGAAAGACAAACAGCTGGCAGCACACTGAGAGGCTCTGGGAAGAGCCCACAGTACGTTCCTCTATTTACCTCAGGTAATCTCTGCGGCAAAGAATGAGATTTGCTTTTGTGTAAAGAGTTGATCCAACCTCTCCAAGACGACAGTCACAGCAGGCACACTTTAGACAGTCTTCATGCCAATACTTATCCAGAGCCTTCAGCAGGTACCGGTCCTTGATCTTCCGGTTGCAGCCAGCACAGCCCTTCTGCTTGCCTTTGGGTTGTACGGATAACATCGGCACACCTGCAGCACAAACAAAGCATTTCGTTTAGAAGATATCAAACAGCTTGAATAGGTTTTCTGCATTTGGGGTAGCACTGTGAGCTATAGGTAGATCTGTGAGCAAATACTGCTGCTGGTTTCATTACAAGGAGTTCACATTGCAAGAAGCTGATGGTCAAAGGAACTTAAACTTCATTTGCTATGACAGGGTAAGTGGGAGTGTGACACTTGCAGGTACGCAGCCCTTTTTTCCTAAGGGTAGGGCTGACACAGAGCACCAGACTTTTTTTTAATTAACATTGTGCAGCAGAATAAACTGGCTGCAATGTCAACATTTGCTTTTCCCTCACTGCCAGTACCCTTGTGTTGTTAATTACCTGCCACAGGCAATTACAAAGATCAGAAGGGCCACCACTGTACGTACCCTCAGTCCAGCATCTTGGCTGGATCAAGCTTGATGGGGAAAGGAGAGCAGTGGCTATAAAAAGATGTGGTACGCCACTGTTTTTCCTCTTTTGTGAACCCCGCTGGTCACAGAGGCCTCAGTGAACACTAGAGCAGCCCAGGGGCTGCTCTAACAAATGTTATTCAAAAGCCCTCAAGGACTGCTGAGAATAACCCAATGAGTGCCCCTCTACCACTAGTGAAGCCACACTCCTTAAGCAAAGCAGAGTTTTCCTGCTCCTCTTGTACCGCTGGAGAAGGTAATAAAAAAACAGGAGTTTTTTCCTCCCTGGAAACCCCTGCTGGGACTGCAAAGCAAGCATGAGCTAGCTGGGTATGAGGTGGTGACAGGACACTGAAGTCACTAGGCTGGTGGAGACTTGCTGTGACCACCTTCCTCACACTGCTGTCTCCAGCCTTTTCCTCTCCTCCGAGCGATAGTACCTCCCATGGTGAGCACTGACACGGGTGTGAGACCTATCACCCTTCTCAGTTTAAGAGGGAGGCCGGGGAGGATTTAATGGAATCAACAGGCAAGGTGGAAAAATAAACAAGGATTGTACTGTGGGGGAAGAAGAGGACAGGGGACGATGAAAGAAGAAACAAACTCACTGAGAGGCCAGAATCCCATTTTCTGTAGAGCCTTGATTTTACTTTGTTACCTATTTTTATTTTTACTAGTGTCAGCTGCTAAAAAGGGAAATGCTGGGCTTTAACAAGCATGCCATGGGCTTAGCCAATGCAGAGAAGATGAGAGGGGAAACACTGGCTACAGTAGCAGGTGTCACTGGTTATATATACTCTTACACAAAGTTAAGCCACCATTTCTGTAGGAAGTGCCGGATGTCCCAGAAAGTATCAGCTTGATAATGGAATTATTAACAGTCCCTTAACTGGAGAGGACCGAGTCAGTGCCACTGTACTAAGTGACATTTACTGCTTTCCTTAAAAGCCAGGGTGACCTGACGGTGGCTAATGCTCAGCACATGTAAAACCCACCACTCCCACAGTAATAATTGCTTTGTCAGAGCTGCAAGCAGATGACAATAGCACTTAAGACACCTCTAGACAAACAGGGAGGTATTGATCCATTTGTTATCAAAGTGGTCTCAGCAGCATGGAGACAGGTCAAGTAACATTCAAAAACTCTCAGGGCTTAAAGAGCCCTCCTGCTCTTTGCTGCGGCACACTCAAAATCCGCTTGCAAAGTCGATAGAAGCAAACTTTTGATGCTAGTGACAAATATGCAATAATTAAGTGAAAACTTAAATCTGTCTTTGCCTGTCACATATGCAACCCATAATACTCCTGAGGGAAAGCCACAGAGGAACACCTGCACGTTTGGAAAGAGGGAAAAGACAGGGAAGTGTCAGAAGTGTAATACACTGCGGGTGCTGGAGGTCAAACTGCAGAAGTCCTGTGCTTCTGGTCAGAGTCTGTTATGAGAACGAGGGAAGTGGCCCCATGGTTCTGGACACAGCACTTTTTTTTTTTTTCAGAGTACACTTCAGGAGCAAAGAGAAGCTTCACTTTTTGAGTAATTTCTTCTTCAGAAAACTTAAAGCCTTCATCCCATGCTCTCTCCAACTCCACACAAGGAAAACAGCACATCATGAGAAGAGACTGCCTTATTCTGAGGCAGAGAAGGGCACATACATGAATTTGCATTTGCAAACTGTGTAAGATCAGTACCAGTGATGAAAGAAAATAGTTTGCACCTATGAAAACTAAGACCTAGATGTGCAAATTATATTTTAAGATAGGAGCCCTAGACACCAGTGGGTCATTACCCACTCCCCAAACAGGCTCTCTACATGTGAGCTGTGTACTCTTAGAGGCAGAAGAGAATTTCTTACGAGGAGAGGGTCAGCATACAATTCTTTTGCAAGGTTCCTCTAGGTAACTTAAGGATCCTGCATCTGGAGGTGCTGCAGATTTCAGAATGCAGATTCTAGACAACCGGAGCCCCTTAAACCTCCTCACAAGAGAACTGCTGCATGGGTGGAGTTTGAGATCATCTCTGCGATTCAGAAATACAAGATCTTCAGCCAGATGGGACTTCCCAAGGCTGTCGAGCACTTTTGAAACCAGTGCCCTTTCAGAGTTACAGCTCTCCTCACCCAGAGCAAGGGGTCCACTGTTAACAGCAGCACGGCCAAGCGCGAGGGCAGCTGTGCAGGGACAAAACCCTGGCTGGACCATTAGGAGAGGCTGGTTTGATCGGTAAGGGTGGGTTGGCAGGTTAGGAGGGTCTCCTGAGGTGGCAAGCAGGCCCAGACGGCTGTGAGCTGGCTGCAGTGGTGGTTCTTGATCTATCTGTGGCCCTGGCAGCCCTCACTCACCGCCAGCATCTCAGTTCCCTGCTATTGCAAGCACACCATTGTCTTAGGAGAGGCTTCTGCGACTAAGGGGAATGTAACACTTTGATTTTCTTCTAATAACTAGCAAAGGAACAGATATATATATTTTTAAACAGTACCTTAAGCAAGGAAAAAAGCTATGTATTTGGTCAGTATTCAGCAGGGGGCTTTCTAATGAAAAAAGGTACCATTTCAGAGATCATATGATGTTCAAAGCTGCTATTTCCACTCAGATAATAACGAGCAAGGTCAGCCTCTGCTGGTCAGGTTCAGTGTTTTGAAATTACATTTTGGTCTGTGAGGCTTCCCTCCGACATCCCAACCAACCGGTCTGCACGGAGCACACACACCACTACAGAAAGTTGCAGCTGCAATTAGCTGGTGAGTTGACACAGCAGGCAAGGCGTGAAACAAAATTTCAAAAACTGCCAAACTTGATCAGCAAGGGTTCCTCGCATGCTTGCCATGTCATTTCCAAGCAACAAGAGAGCAGCATCTCAGAAGCTTAACCCCTTTCATGGTTGGAGGCTTGCAAAGAGAGGACACAGGCAACAACAAACTCCACTTTCCTCCTCCTGCCTCCCTCCCAGCAAATCCCAAGCAGTCTGGGCTTTGCAGGCAGAAACCACCTGGGGAGATTCTCTTTCTTTTTGGAAATTTCCCCACTGCAGGGCTGCGATGCTGCTTCATTTCTCTATGTAGATTTTTCCCCAGTACTTACCAAAAAATGCCAAGATACCTAGTTCAATTTGATCAGGGCCACGTGGTGTCTAACCAGGGCTGTCAAGAAACAAAGGGCTCACCTTCGATAAATTCCACATGCGCTCCAAGGGCAAGGATTAGAAAATGAGAAGTCGTGTTGCAGAGGTAGGAAAATTAACAGCTGGACACTCACCCGTTTACATACATGATCACAAAGGGAATGCTGACCGATTACCAAATTCTGAAAGTACCATCAAGTTGCTCTCTCCTCTCCTGCTGCTAGCCATCCATCGCTTTCTTTTCTTAGAAACAGTAGATGAAGCCTTTCTATTTTTGGCTACCTACACTCCCTTCTTCACCCTTTACAACTTAATAGACTTGCTGCTGGTAAATACAAAACAAAACCTGTTCTGAGTGCTCGGAGCTCCAATGCGCATTAAAAAATTATAGACACCACCTCTGGACATGCTGAAATTTATGGCTGTGTCTAAAGAGGCTGTTGTTGTAGTGAGTAATCTAAACTTTACCTCTATTCACAGTCGGACAAGCTAGCTTTAATCAGCCCGTATCTTCTCAGTTGGGGTCTTTCTGTAAAATTATTCAGCTGGCTTTATAACACAAGTGTCCGCTAAGTACACCTCTAAATTTTTCTAAGCCATTTTACTGATATTTCTATTCACATGGCAATCAGCTGCAGTTCCTTTAAGGGCACTGTTCATAAAGCCTCATTTCCAAGAGAGCCTGGAAACTTTTTTATAAATGGTAGACCTTTTAAATAACAGTTATCTGCAATGGTCCTATGGCGTACAGCTCCACAGTGCTCTGGTCTGCAAGAGAGCTACTGGTCCCCTCTGAAAGCATGGAAGTTCACCACCTAATTTCTTTAATGCAACTCTAAAGGTTAATTGGTCTGAAAGAGTAATGCGGGACTGCTGGCTAATGATATATGCCTCAAGGCTTTGCAGCTTGCCTGTATTTTATACAGTCAAGTCCAGAGCATAGAACACAGGTGATATCACCAGGACTTTTCAGACCCCCCTCAGATTTCCCGCAGCCCCCCTCGGCCTCCCCCTCTCCCACTCGAGCCCTCCGCTACACCCACATGTGCTGAGTGAAAGCGGCAGGAGCTGAAGGCAGTTCTCCTCCACCTGCATTTCATGCCTTGTTAGAGGGGGCTCCGAGAAGTGCTGCCACTGCACTCCTCATTACCACTGCAGAGAACTAAAAACAACCCTAATGAGGAGAGCGAGAGCGTACAGTACGGGGTGGGAGGAGGGACGTCCTCCCACACTCCCCAAGGAATCTGGCCAAAATCTTCAATTTGCCATTTATGACAGCTAATTAGTTATTCTATTCAAAATCTTTGCTTTAAATAAAAGAACTAATTATACACAAAGGTCAGTCCCCCACCTCCTGTGAAGCACACATAATTGGCTTATTTCCCCAACATTGTGTGTGTGTTTTACACAATGCTTTCAGGCAGATGGCTTTAACTCTTTCCCTCTGCAAGTTTTTGGGTTTTTTTTTCTTTTTTTTGTTTGTTTGTGATTTTTTTTACTTAAAAAAAACCCCAAAAAACACTTTCCCTCAGATTAGCTACTTTTACTATAAAAGCTTGCTCAACAATAAAGCAGATAGCTACACACACGCGTACAAAATATATCCACTCCCAGAAAGGTTCGTGCCAACCACTCCAGCACAGTGCCTCCTATACAGTTGTACAGCACCTTGCACAACATAGTACTGGAATGACCTTTTTATTCTCCACCACAAATTCTTCCTTGAACAGTGCCTTTCAGATACAGTTACCATGTTTCTGAACACCTCTGCCGAAGACCACAATTATTACAGGTTTATGGTACACCTTTTTTTTTTTTTTTTTAAGTTTTTTTAAAAGTGATTATTATAGGGATACAGCATTCCAGTGCTACAAGCAATTCTGATTTAAAAACTGGAATTTTGGCAGCTGGGCAATTGAGCCTAGGCTTCAGAGTTCCACTTGAGGGGAAAAAATGTTTATTTCTAGCATCAACACTCTTTAAATGAGCTGACCTCCTTTTGCCTGCTAACAAAAAAACCAGCATTTGGCTGCAAAAGATGAAAAAGTAACTGAAGAGTAGGAGTAATCTTATTAACTCCTGTCTCATCACAATAAATAAGCTGCAGTCTTATGTCTTTTATCAGAGTATCTGATATCATTTAAAAGCATTAGAGCCCTGCATCACCCATTTAAGTAAATGCAGACAGTCATTGCCAAAAAGATGCAGTGAATTTCATTCCCTTAAAAAGAAACCCACTTTGTGTTCCCAGTATTGTATTACTCACCTTCTATGAATATTACACCCTGTGAAACAAGTTAAACCATGCACTTCCACTGAACTGAGAGTACACCGTCTCAGGCATCTTCACCAAGAATTTCATTTGAAGAATTATGGCCAGCAAGGTGAAACTCATCATGTCATCTGTATATCCAATTAAAATGTTACATTTGGAACACTGAGTACTTGCAACTAAATGCTTATGAACAAGCCTTAGACCATTCATCAAAATTATTCAATGAGTAACCACAATCTTTTTTCATTTCCAGTTTCATGCTGCAATATACAGCAGATGATTTTTACAGTGGCTTTAGCAATTTATTTGTGGTATTCTTTCTTCTGAACCATTACTGAACAAATTTCCCAAGCATGGCAAAAAAGTAGTTGGAGAGGGCAGTTAACAGGAGAAACAACCTTTTGATCAGTACTTCTATTTTAACTATGCTCCTCCCAATAACACAGCATTTTTTTTGCCCTACAGTTCAGAACAAGTTTTAGAGAAACGTATTTTAGAGTCCACTGGCAGTTTCAGCTGCCTAGAAGTGACCCAAAGCTTCATGTGTGACTTAACCCCTCCTCCAGTCTCCCATGCAAAGACTCTGTTTTAAGCCATTTGCTCAGGTAGACCAAGATATCCAAAACAATCATTCCCATTGTTTGAATCTGTACCAAGGTAGGTCCTGATTCAGGACACAAGGTTTAGGTTTAGAATTTAGATTTTCATTTTCCCCCAGAGTTTTGAGATTTCCAGTACCTGCTTTAAGTCTCTGTTACTGAGTTGCCTTTACCAGAGGACAACCTGTAGCTATAAAGGAACACATGGCAGCAGGACTGAAGGCAAAACATAATAATTGTTGCTGCAAAACAGTTTCTATAAATCATTCCGCTAAGCAACATTTTCCCTGTGCTCATAAAATATGCTTGTTTGAGCTTTAATTTTTTGTAATTGGCATATGTCCAAAACTTATCCTTAGCACATGTAGTGTTTCAGTAAAATCCATTTTTACTGTTTGAAGCCCTGGGAACAGTAAAAAGACATGCAGATTTCTTCCACCTTCAACCTACCCTGAGAACATTCTGATCAAGTTTTCTCGATTAGTCACAATTTAGTGTCCTACAGTCTGGCAAAGGTCCTGATTTTAGGCAGCCAGTTCCCTCCTTCAGTGTCTGTAGTAAAAAAAAACGTCTGGCAATGGAGAGACTACCCTCAAATCACCTTTCCAGCAGTATAAGAACATCACAGATGAGAAGATGATTATTAGGGATGACTAGCCTGGAATTCTTCCCATATTCCTCAATATTCCACCGACTTGCAGGTGACCACTGAAAAGACACTAAGCTCCAAAGTCTTCTGTTTGGGGCGGGGGGGTTGTGTGTCAAAGCAAACCAATGGAAGAAGAGTCTCTGAGTCAGATGATCACAAAGGTGAGAACTCATCCCTCACTTTTCAGCTCATTTAAGAAAAACATATGTACTAATGTTAAATACAGGGAGTTTTTTGTCTCTCCCCAAAAAGGAAAGAAAATCAAATAGAAAAAACCCTATATCAAGTCACAAATCCCAAAGACTGTGAGAAGTAAAAACTTAAGTCAATTATTTACAGGCACATGTGTAATACTACACAATTCTCATCTTCCAGTTAAAATACACTATTTAACGTGTTACTACTGAGATTTCAAGTCATATGCAAAGATGTGTGATGTAGCAGAGCTCAGGTTTAGCAGTGAAACATTAACATCACCCTGACAGATTTGGTATGCTATATATGTGAATGTTTTACACAGAATAGAACTATATCATTGCACAATCATCATCATCATCTTTTCTTCTGCCTCTTTGCAGACATACACAATGTCAACCTAAGCTTTCGGCAACCTTAATAGAATTTCAGTGCCCACTGCCAAATGGCCATTTGATGTTCTGCTCTGTGTACACTGATGAAGCAATCTGTCACAGGCCTTAATGCAGGCAATGATGACTATCCAATCTAAAGCTTTCACAGGCTTACAGAAATTTCTCAAGACTTTTGGAGCCTATAATAATTTGTGCAATACCACAAAAGAATTTGGAATCCTGGTGCTCTGTATTTAATGAAATATGAATATACTCTTTTAAATGTTTCTAGAAGAAATCCTACTCAGGCCAAAAGCATATTTTACACCATCAATCACCAGAAAGCTGTGCTGGCAACTCTGAAATAGGAAACGCTATAGTGATTGCAAGTTATTGTAGTATGAGAATAACAGCCCTCCTGCCCCTGTCCAAACTTACTGCAAAGCCAAGCACAGATGCTCGTGCCCTGCACCAGATTTGTACAATAAACATAAAGAACTATAATTTATTTGCATATTTTTTTCATTTCCAAGACATGAGTAAAGATTCACCTGTAGAGAATGCAGAGGGAGTCTATCTACTTAATGCAATCCATGTAAGAGATACAATTGCTGCTGACCTTCTAGAAGTCATGAAATACACCTCCCTAGTGATGCAGAAAGATGCAGTTATTCCCCAAATCTAGCCTCTCCTCCCTTTCCCAGCAAAACCAGACCAACCCATCTGCTATTAAAAGTTGAAAGGAGAAGGGCAAGGAGGGCTATTTCCTTCTCTTCTTGTTGAAAGAAAAAAACATAACAGACAGTCCTTTGCAGGACCATTTGCATGCTAAGCTGTCAGACCATGCACTTTCCATTAAAGAGATACCATCCCTTTTCGTAAGTCCATTTGGGATCCATTTTAGTGTTATCTAAAAATCAAATCTACATGGTAATCCTTTTAATGTACTCTTGACTTTTAAAACCAGCTTTATGTTCCTTCAGGAAATGTTTTAAGCCATTACTCAGTAATTACTACTCACCCATGAAAACACTGATCTTTTACAATATATAATCAGTTTGCTGACTTAAAAAATAAAGCAGACTGGAATTTTGTCTCATGAAAGTAGCAAAGAACAAACAAGGTTAAGAGAGCATCCCGTCTCCCCCACCCAATATTTCAAAGTGGTATGTTTTTCCTGTCATATAAGAGAGGGAGCAAGGTGGTCACAGTTCCGAGTTTCTTTGTTAAGTCTCTGAGTGCAAGCAGATAGGAGACTCTTAATCTCAGTTTTGCATTGGTGATCACTGCGCAAGTAACCAATAACAATTACTGATTTAGGCCTAAGCAGAATTTGTATCATCTTGGATATAAACAATACCCTAACCTTTTGCAAGCCCTGAAGTTTTGAATGACACCATACAACCTCCTGAAAGGCTGGCAACATAGGAAAGCCATGGAATTTGTGGAGTTGCTTTCGTAAGCTTCGGCTGTACCTGAACAAGTCGCAGAAGAGGCGCCAAAAACAGTTCACATCTAGTGCAACTTTACTGGATTTATCTGCACTGCACCTGAAGTCAACACAGGAATGCCTAGCCAAACTTCAGGGGCCTGAAATTACCTTGAAAGTCCTACTACCAGCTTCTAAAGGTTTTGCCTTGCTCCCTTCCAAACTCCTCTGCCCACCTGGAGGTGGCTGGGAGGCAAAGGAGAGTCTAAGCAGGATGGTAAGCCAGCACTGGCTTGCCCTTTCTAGCAGAAGCCAGAAAGAGGACAAGAGTGCATTTTGCTCAGTTACAGCTCCTATCTGAGGATGACTAGATAAAAGCCCATGACTTCTGTAATGCAGATGCTCAGACTACAGGAGGTCCCTGGACATCCTGACCTTGCATGCAGTTTAACAAAGATCCTATATGTTTATACCCAGTACACCCACCAACAATTGGAAAGATTCTTCTCATCCCACTGCTGACCCCAGAGAGCACAGCGTCCTTCTCACTCAACTGCTCTGGCAAAGGCAGTTCAATATTTCAAGACTAGAAAAAGGGCAGGGTGAAGTTTGTCCGAAAGAACTTGCTGTACTTTGCAAATAATACCAACTAAAGTTGTTGTTCTCTTAATGCCATGAAGATAGGGAAGACAGAGAAAGCAGAGGCTAAGTACTTTCTTTGCTTCTGTTCTGTTCACTGAGGTCTAGCTTAAGCCTTATTTAGCCACAGTTTGCTTCCACAGACAGATTTTACTCTATCCCATTTCGCTACTACAGTTAGGACAGCGAAAGTCCTGCTCTTGGCCACTTTCCCTTTCATTCACAGGGAAAGGTATGCAGAACCCAGTGCAACACTGTTCATTAAACATTTGTTATAGCTGCAGTTGGCTAGCAACTATATGCCTCAAACTAATTTTTGTTATTCACAACTGATTAAGTCAGGGCTCACAAGCCACAGCTGGCCATTAATGCTACCCTTTTTTACAAGAAATTATGCTGATAAGAATTAAAAGTGGTTTCTTGGCATTAGCTGTTGTATACTCATTCTATAATGAATTCCTTTGAGGTGACGTATAGAGACAGGATTTGAGCGCTATTACCCTGGACAACAGGAAAGACCCAAGTAAAATTGCAAGACTTTTTTTTTTTTTCTTTTGTTTCTTTTTTGTGAAATGCTCCAGAAAGGCTTTGAAAACTCTGCTGCAGTTCACCATATATTCCAGAATAAAGTGAGCACTAAGGGTTTGAGGCAAGTTAGCGTGACACTTAGTTTGCATTAGAGCATCTTGGAAGTCATATGAAATATACTGTAACAGAACATATCCTACTCTATTAAGCATTCAGGAGCATCGCAGTATTCAGAATATGGATGAGAAGTTGGAATTGTACAAGACATTCCTCTTCTTACAGTTGACCACTGAGTTGAATTCAAGCTGATCCTAAGGGAGCCATTTTCATTAAGCTACAGTAGCTCTCTAATCCTATTCCTTGAATTTCAGACCACTACCACTACAAGAATTTATGACCTGCTGCCTGCACTTTGGATGGTACTCACACTTTACTCTTTTCCTCAATGCATCCTGCTCCTCTGGATCATTACCACTGGTTCATGCAGCAACAGATCCCCTTGAAGTCTGCTCTTCAATTCAGGTACTTATGCTCCATTTAATTCTCACCAACATACGTAAAGATACTGATGGTTAAAAGATAAAGATACCTACTTAAAGATACTTGGTTAAAAATAATGAAGAAAAAAAAAAATCATATGACCTAGACCAGTGCAAAGAACTGACAGCCTCCTGAAATGTACCTCCTGAAGTCTGGCCCAGGTATGTATCTACTAATGCTTTGCCTGAAACCTCAGACTAAGAAGAAATTCTAAACCACTAACCTTCAGCTCCAAAAATGCTGCGCTTCCAGGCCAAAAAACTTACTGAGCAGCTTTTCCTCCGCTCCATTTCCATGGGAGTCTCTACCGCTTGATTTACTCGTTTTTTGTCCACCTCATCATGAGATTCCTGCCTGCTGAAAAGAACTCCTTCACTGAACTAATGAAATAAGGAGTCTTAAGTGCCCTGCAATCCTTTTTAGAAAAGTCTGTATCTCCAGATGAGTCTCAATTTCACAGCATCAGGGAACTGTGTGCCAATGCGCTGAACCAGAACGCCAGGGCTAGCAGGAGTTGCAGACAACAATGCTAACATCAGGGTTATTTTAGATTAGAGTACTTCCAAATCAATTTTGGATTCAAACTTTTAAATGCACTCTCCAGAAGGAATCTGCACTGACTGAGTATTTTCAAGGCTAATTTTCTAAGCTTGAATGAAACTCATTCTTGTCTAAGAAAAAGACACAACTAACCTTTGCCACAAAGGCTGGGTTATAGCTAGAAAATTAGGCAGACAACAGTCCTAAAAAGGAATAAACTGCCTAAGAAAACATCTGTAAAACTGCAAACAAAACCCACTACAGATGCTGTTGGGAAGAGATTTTCACTGAGACCAGAAGTTACAACAACGTTTGGGATTCAAGGCACTTCTATAGCTGAGGTACCCCATCTTCCACAAGCAGTCCCATTCTCGCAGAGGTCAGGGCATGCTCCGGGCTACCCAGGGCAGCCGGGCTGCACTCCAGGAACGTGCATCATGCTGCAGTGGGATAAAGAAAGAACTGAACATCCACAGCCTGATGGCAGGGTTTTGCTGGACTAAAAATCCTGCAGAATTAAGACAGATCCTCAGCACTCTAAGAAAGCGGTTGTGATGAGAGAAGGGAATGTGTAAGACAGATGGGAGAGTTAAGGTTAAAGTTCAGACCAGAAGCAATTAAGACGGGTAAGAGTGCTCTGCAACTTGACACAGGTTTGCTTTGTATTCAGAACTTTTCACTAGCATTAAGCATCTTAACTTGTGTATAGAGAGCTTATAATTAAAACCTGACAAGCTTAAATTAGCCATTTATAAAAGGTTCTCCAGAAAGCTTTTAAAGTAGACTAAACATATCTATTAAAATAGAAGAAAGGGAAAAAAAAAAAGAATTGAAGCCATTTTCAGTTACAATAGTTTTCCCTACCTAGATATCTCAAGAGATTAGACAAATTTAAAATCAAAGTTCTGCAACTGTCCAAAGCCCCTTAAAAGGGGGGAGAGGGAGGAAGTGGGGAATTAGAAAAACCTTTAAAAACCCCTCTATTTAATAGCCCACAGTCCTTTGGATGAACATAAGCACTCCAGAAACCCCATTAAAAAAAGGAGATCCTAATTTCCCTTTAGGATTTTGAGCACTTCAGGGAGTGCTCTATTATGGTTCCCCCGGGATGGGGGAATTATGTCAAACTGCCACGAGGCTGGGCAGTTAGTGAGGGAGGCAGCCCGAGAGCTGGCTTTCACCGGGCCACGCCAATTAGAGTGGAGGGAGTGTTTTCACCTCCTCACACTGGCTATTCAGATTAATTCCTAGCATTTCAATGCTATACAATTTTCCTATGAGTTCAAGAAACTGAATCTAAAGAAAATTTGCTCTTTATCAAAGAAAGAAACATATCCACCAGTGTCAAATGACACCAGGTAATTTATTCCCCCTCAAAAGAAAAGAAAGAAAATAGCTACAAATATTTTGGTATTTCAAGAAAAAGTTCACAGACTATAAATATCTGGAAACCAGGTTTGAAAGAATAAGTCATTAAGGGCAGGGCTGCTGCAAAGTCTACCTCATTACTTCCAAATCGTATTAGATTCCTTCTTTCCCTGCCTCACCTTTTCCTAAAGCAAATGCAGTACTTGAGAAATATGGTTGGATATCTAGCTGGGACACAAGAAGCAAGCATTGGTTTCCCAGTGCACACCTCCAGCCCTGCCACGTCCTCCTCTTCTCTGCTGCGCAGGCCAAGGAACATCCCAGCTGGCTCTCAGTACACCTTTCAGCAAGAAAACGACTACAAACATTTGCTTATTAACCTAAAGAGCTCCTGAACAACCCTACATCATTCCTAGCTCTGATTGCTCCCAACACCACATCAGCCTCTCTTCAACCCTCATTTTTAAAGCTCTGGAACAGACACTTTTATATGCATGAAGTACACGATATGAGTTTTTTCGTAGGCCATAGGGTGCCCTTGTCATAACCAGCTGTAGCAGCCTATTGCCACTGCTGAAGACTCAAAAGTTAGATGATCGCAGCATCCTCCTTTTGGGTGAGAAAGGGAGGCAGATAGGAAGTGGAAGAACAGAAGCCAGCACAAACGCTGTATGAAATATGGCGCAGACACGAGTACAGTAGTTCTTCAAAGGAAGGAGAGAGCCAGCACCTGTCCCTGAGAAAAATAATCAAGCTGCAGCAGCAATGATCGCTCTAAACCCATGTCGTTTATCTACAGCCTACATTCATTGCTTCCACATGCAAAGTGTAATCCTTTTCTCAAATCTGCCTCAACTCTACTGCACTCCACGTGGTACCTCTTTTCAGAGGAGCGTCTAAATTATCTAAGCGCAGGAAAAAAGAATGTTACTTTAAAGCAAGCCATGATCTGCCACAGCAAAGCGTAAGATGAGTAATTTGTTACTTCAAGTGCTAGAAGGTCTTTTTTTCTTTTTGCGAGCCAACAGTATTTGAAGTGGTAACGTGCATATAGAAATCTTAATTTATTTTGCTTCATCTTTATATACCACCAGTGTACTTATTCCAAATTCACAGTGAACCAGAAATCTGATTAGGAAAAACAACGTCTGCCTTGGATCCAATACCTAATGGAAGCATGTGAATGAGTATTTGCAAAACCCAAGATCCATTTGAATCATTAACTGAACTGCTTACAAACAGGAATTGGGTGAAAAAGAAGAGATATCTGCATTTCAGGCACCCCGAAGTTCAAGTAAAAAAATCTATCCCATTTTTGGTTATCCACAGCAGCAATTTCACAGCAACTGCCAGGTGTGTGATTGCCACCCTGCTTTTGGAGAATTAAACAGCAGAATACTTCTGCAGAGATTTCTCACTTTTTATGCAGGTTCAGCCTTATTTTCACTTCATTCCCAAACCTACCACAGCTGAAATCTGGCCCCAGTCCCAAACAGGCCCACCAGGCAACACAAGAGGAGCGGCAGATCTGCACGGAAAGCCAGCGCAGCCCAGGAAGCTGATAGCCAGTTTCCCCTCCCAGCGCTACAGCGGGACCATGGCTGTATCATCCACCGCCCGTCCCACCGTGCCTCTGCCTGCCCCTGCCCACAGCTGCCTGGGGCAGGGGTTATCTTCCTGTGCAAGTGCCTGGCACGAATTCCTCTCCCAGGTGGGAACTTCTGCTCCCCTCTGAGAAGAGCTTGGCTCAGTTGTCTCTGAACCCCCCGGCAGTGACATCTCCCTGTTGCATTCTCCTCTCCAGGCTGGAAAACCCAATTCCCTCAGCCTGTCCCTGTACGTACTGCCACTAAGATGGTGCTGGGTTGGCATCAGACTTGCTAGGCTCTCTCCAGTCTGTTGATAGGACAGCCAGCCAACTTCAAGCGATGGCCACTGATCTTGTGTTCAAAGGCCTACAGCTGATTTCACAATGGACACGCTGACCTCTGGGAAGCAAAATCTTCTCACTTTTATATGATAGCACCAACAATATGAATTGGGTACCTCCAAAATATTTACTTTTTTTTTTTTCCTGAGCTACACGACAAACTATTCCTAGAGCCTGAGCAATCAGAAAATGTGATTTTTTAAAAATATGGTTCCAGTGCTGACACTGCATGTCTTCTGCCTAGAGACCCCCACGTTACAAGCACAGACAACTAGAGGGATGAAACATGGCTATCTCCAGAGAGGAGTGAAGCCAACAGACAGCACACAGACAGCACTGTTTAAATGGCTAAGAAAATCAGGGGAAACCCATCCTGTGTACTAGTGCTCTGAGACATCCTGTATCTATGCAGAACAGGCACCACTTCCATATTTAAGATTTGCCCATCCCTCTCTCCGAGAACAATAACAACAGTTCATCTCCTGCTATGAAGGTCAAGGGCTCCACCAGCCCTCCGGAGATTTGAGCTACTGGTTCCACAGAGTCTGCCAGTATCAAACCTGACACTTAGATTAGTAGTTACTCCCCAGACATATCTAGTTTCCCATTTCTTCAGTTTCTAGTGTCAAAATACACTTGCAGTACAATATGCAAACCTCCACAGACAATATCCTCTCTGCTCTTCGGTTGTGGTGGGAGGAACGCCTATTTTTGCAGGAAAAAGGTGTACTTTATGTTAATGTATTATAGTAATATACCCCTGAGCTTGTTTTTTTGTTATAGAGCACAGAAAATGGTAAAGTTGCATCCCACACTTAGCATCACATTATCAGCGCACAGAGAAATATTTTGGAAGTTAGCATTTAAGACAGATGCTCTGCATTATAAACACCAGAGATCGACCAGTCTTTGATATGCAGTCCATGGTTGGCTTCATCACACCTCCATTTGGTGGCTCTACTTGAACCAACACACTGCAACACTATATATCACCCTGTTAAGGTCTGAATCAGCACGGGTACCTGTGCATTACTCTCCTTTGAGGGCAACGAAGAGTTAAACCAAGGGACCACTTCTGCCCATTCCACATGATCAAATCAGAGCAATCCTGTGCACCCACCTCTTACACAGCCTTAATATATTAAAATCATTACTCACGTTTACTCATCATGAACAGAGTTTACCTCAGTTTCATCATAAACTGTGAAGCGGCACTTTCCCCTGGCACTTCTGCAGTCCAGAACCACTCTTGCACACCCAAGACAAGCTCCTGCCACATCACGCAAGAGCCACCGTCCCCCTGTTCCAGGATGCCAATATTTTAAAAGTCTTACAAGTAGAAGGGCCAAGCTGGGTAATTTCTTGCCGAGCTGCAAGGAATTTTTAACAAGGAAGGAGACAAAACGAAGCTTAAACAGGAGGTATTAAATCTTACCAAGCCACTATGCGCCAAGGTTATGAAAAAAGTCTGAAATTACAACAGAGCTCCACTTAAAAACTTACAGACTTGGTTCTCCAAGGCTACGTATTTAAGTAGCTTGCAGCTGCAGTCTGTATCATTCAAGATGCTTTAACACTTTTACGCAAGTCCAAAACTGCATGAGCAGACTGCACAGAAAAGTTGTTCTTACACCCGAAGTGGCAGCAGAGAACAACTTGTCCTCATCGGCTCCACTGGGGTAAACAGGCACCAACTTTGTTCCCACTAACTACATTTATCACATGGCTGCGTTGGTCCCTTTCACTCTCCCTCTGTTTGCCAAAGGACAAGACAGTTCTGAATTCTGGGACTTTCTGTAAAACTGCCACTGGCTATTTTTCAGTTCCATTAATTCACGGACACGTCTGCAGAGAAGGTCCAACGTTTGGATACGGCACACCTTGTAAAGTGTCGAGAGAAGAAAAATAAGCTGCAGCAATGCAGAGCTCAGGCCGCAGGAACAGCAAGAGGATATCAAATGCTGCTTTAAGTGCTGATATATTTGTGCTTTGAAGGAAAAATGCCTTCAGGAATCGCAGCAGGAGTCACCTCTATATAAAGACTTTGCATATAAAGGGACATTTATTATTCTCAATTAATGGCATTCTGAGAGACACGTTTACATTTCTAAGTGTCAGATTCAGCCGAATATGAAATGACTGAAGGCCTCTTATTTCACTCTGAAAATGGCCATAGAAGGATCTAAAGATGACAAAAAAAATCCACATTTTCTAGAAGACACAAGACGTCCTTTGATTCCTTACAGTTCTGAAGCCTGGTTAGTACAGCACAGCTTTCCAAATACAGATTTAAATGCCTGCAAATAGCAAAGCGAATTGCCACTATAGCTCCTTCACAGAATTCAGTGACGTCCACATTGAGAGGCAGTAATAGATCTTGATCACATCCTCCCATGGATTATTAGGGAAACCTAATGTGGCAGAACACTGTATAGTAGGTTTCTGGAAAAATGAATAGCTGGAAGTCTCAAAAAAATTCACACTTTGCAAGCAAAATATGTGTAATGTTACAGGATTTTAAACGAACACGTCAGAAATATTGTCTAAAAGGAGACAGAATAAACATCTTGATCTTGCAAGAGAGAACTATTTGGTTGGGAGGAAATCTAGAAATGGAAAGCCACTTCAGTGACATTTGTGTAATTGAAGCACCAATAAATTCTTCACACATACACACATATGCTCACAGGTTGCTGGTGGCACGGCGTGCATATGGCTGGGACTGATACACAAGCGTTTGTCACTTTTGAACCTCCCTGAGGCTAAAAAGAAAAAATAACATTAACTCAACCATGAGCAGCTAAGCATCATGTTAAAAAAAACAGTAAAAATAAAAGTGCAGATACTTAAGGCCCAAAGCTATTCCAGTGCCTAACTCCCCAAGGCAACAGAAGGTCTTTCTCATGTACACGCGCACACACATCAGCCATCAAATCCTTCAAACACTCTCAGCTGCGGAAACGCTGACGTGAATTGTTAAGCAGTCAATACACCTCCACCAAGTGCCAGAGACAGCTCACACGTGGACCGACTGAACATTTAAATGGGAAGGGTGGGAGCACCCACCCAGCCCAAGTAAGGTTTTGCAGGAGAAACAAGCTGAAATGCCAGAGGCAGTTCAGCACAATGGTTTGCAGCTTCCACAGCAAGTGATTTTGGAAAGCTCCCCCGTGAAGGCACAAGCAGTCCTTGCTTCTGGTTCCAGCTTAATCCTGTCTCCGCTCCTCTCCTGGTGCCACTGAGTTCTGCAGCTGCCTCTTATGGACTCCACATGCATTCTGCCAGCTCTCCTTTTTAAGTCACCTCTTCCAAATGATATACGTATTAAAAAGAACAATTTTACTCATATTGACTCTCCTTTCTGTGCTGGAAAGAGCTGCAGACTCTTTGCTTTACCAGAAATTGGAACACTGGTTACTTTTGTGGGTTGGTTGTTGGGGTTTTTTGTTTGGTGGTTTGGGGTTTTTTAGAATTAAGAATATCCCATAGAAAATGAAACCTCTCCATCAAGATACCCAGTAGTTCACCGTTTTGAGGACTTCAAATGAAAATGCCTAACAATCTATTCAACTACATAAATCTACATGTTGCAGGTACTCCTTCCTGGTGGCCTGATGCAAGACCTGTAAATAAATAATTCAGTACTCAAATAATAGCAGCTGAATTTAAAAAAGCACCCACAAAACCTACTAGCATTAACTGGAGGTTTTGATGGTCAGATTTGGTTTCTTGGGCAGGGTGGGAAATGCAATTTACTACCATGAGGAAAGTACGGGTGTTGAAAACTAATTCAGTAACACTTCCAAATATGAAAGCTGTTCCTCAGCCCCAGCCAGTGGGCTGCAAATCTTCATGGACTGCGGCTCCCTACGCCTTCACACGCCGCTCCGCGACCACCTCCAGACTCGCAGGACAAGCCCACCTTACAAACCCTTGGGTAGAGCTGGGATGCCAGCAGCTCCCCAGTTTGGATTAAGAACTGCACCACGAACCAGAAAATCTCAGGTTATAACTGCAGTTCTGCTACTGATTTTCCACATGAAAATCTGTGCATCAGTGTCTCCACTCGGGACCGGGAAACAGCAACACCTGTTATCCCCAAGGGATTTCAAGCGGTCTCCAGCACTCTGAAAGCACCAAGTTGCTTTATAAGTGTAAGTCTACTGCCAGATGCAAAAGATTTAATGTGACAGGCTACTCTTACCTTGTCCTAAGATCCTTTAGCAAAGGCCAGGTAGATTAAAGAGATTAAACTTTCCAGTGGATTTTTTTAAAACTTCCATAAAGTCCCCACACCTAGGTCCTCTGAAAACACGAGTTTACATTTTGTTTTCAGCAAAAAACCTTTGGAAGCTGTGAGACTCTCTGGCATATACGACATAGATATATATTACCAGCAAAAAGGCAGTTTTCCCTCCTTTTAAGTGATGGAAAGTCTATTTGCATCATAATTACAACCAAGGCTCTGTAACGTTATTTTTAGTTAAAACAGTAAACTACTATAATAAAAGTGTACCTGGGGAATATTTAGAGAATGCACTAATGATTTCTTCCCTAGTGGTTAATAAATTCACTTCCAGATCAATTTGTTCATGATAGAAACTTGAGAGCATAAACAGTTACACAAGCACATTAGAGTGTGTCTTTCTCGGTATAAATGATTTATTACAATGATTAGCAGCACATAAACAATTTAAAATACAACTCTAATTAGCTTTTTGGAAGAAAAGGAGAAAAACCTTCCTGACTCCCTCTCACATTATGTTTTACTTTTCTAAGTGTGTACTTTTTAATTAAATCCAAATGTCGCAATAAATTTAAAGTGTTTTATTACCACCCTGGCTAACTAAGCCATTCATGCAAACACCCCTTATATTAAACCAGATGCAGGACTGAAAGTGGTTGAGGAGAAAGGAAAAAGAAAGGGGGGAAAAGGCAATTATTTCTATATTTGACAAGAGATTTGTACAAATGTTTAAAGACAAGAAGATCTTTGGCAAGCTTTCTCTGTTTTAGTCAGAGAGACCGGCCAGCTAATTGCTCTTTAATACCTGTTTCCAAGTTTGAAAACGTCACACCCTGTTAAACTTTCCCCATCGAAAGCAAAAGGAGGAGGAGAGAAAGGTAAGAAAACCAGTCTGCGTACAATGTAGCACAGTTTACCATAAACAGCCAAAGCAAACCACCTCTCTACCTGTACACGCATATATCCTTTTTTATGTCTGGGGAGAGCAGAGGGATAAAAAAAAAAAAGTGTCCTTTCTAAAAACGTCGAGAGTTCTCCCACAAGACTGCTGACAATGAGCCGTTGCCGTTCTCCATGACGTCTGGCCATCTCTCTGCTGTGGGATGAAGTGCCACCTCCCCTCCAACCTCCTCAGCTCAGAGGAGGCAGCAGTCTGTAAGGCAGGGAGGTGCTCACCCTGCCGATGTTACCGGCCATCCCAAACAGCTCTCCCACAGCTCTCACGTGCTCGTGGTGCAATCAGCATAACGAGGGACCCTGGCCACTGCCAGCACCAACGGGCATTTGTCTCTTACTTACAGGGAAAAGTGGAGGGAAAGGCTTTCAAACAAGGTCGGCAAGGTGCGAGCACAGCTAAGCTGATGGTGGGATGGTGAAGATGCAGCCCAGGGTGGCCGCTGAGCCCTGCAGACCCATGGCCTGTCTCTGGGCGCTTTGCAGAGGGGCAGGTTAGGGGAGCCGTGGGGCTGGGTGTGCTGGGAGCTGTGCTGGGAGGGAGGGAAGCCTGGCCCCAGAACCTCCCCAACCCAGGCCTCAGGGCTGCTCCACAGCACTTTGTTTTACTGCTACATCAGCAGCCTGGTCTAAACAGGACAGATTTAGCATAGTTCAGACAAAAGCTACCCATTAAAGAAAGCAGCTATGATTATTAAAATAGGTTAAAGAAAACGGGCACTGCGCAGATAAAGCTTTTGACCTTAGCATGCAGCTCTCTCAAGAACACTTTAGCATAATTTATCTAAATTAAAAACCAAACACCAAATTCTAAAATGGCACAAAAAGATCATTTTAAAAATGCGATTAAAAAAGCAGGTCAAGGGTTGGAAATTAGTAATTACTACTACAATTAACCAAAATCAGACAGACACACATAAATTGTCCACATTACTGCAGTTCACGTCAGAAAGGCAAATGTGAGTGGAGCACAGAAGAAAAAGCCTGCAAGTTGCAGAACCACTCGTATAATTAACCTCTGCCACAGCAGAAGACCCGCTCTTGCAAGTTTGCGTCATTTGTTTCAGAGAGAAGTACCGCTAGTTACTATGCCCAGCTATTAGACCACGCTCTTCACCGGTTACTTAATTCTTTGGAAACCGATATTTTGATTTTCTTCCGGTCTAAGATCTTTGTGCATCTTCACCCTATTAGTAGTACATTTGCCCTTCACCTCCTCTTTTAATAGTTCTGAAAAAGATGAGAAAGGCCAACTTTTGAACATCCTGGTATTGAGAAGAGGTCATTTGCCAAAAATGCCACCTGCTAGAGGCCATATTGTCTGAGTGAAAAAGCCTATTGAGAACTGCAAAGGACAAAATATAAAGGTTTTCTAAAACAGACTGCTTAACACTGGATGGAGGCAGAAATACTCTGTATGCAACTAACATCCTTCAGATGATTTTCCTTAGGTTTTGGGGGGCAAAAGATAATTTAACAATTAGCACTTTGTTCCCACTTCAGTCTCACGGGGCTCTTTGTGAGCTTCCTTGGAACAACTCTAAAAGAGCACAGTGGGAAAGAACAGACTGACTACTGATTTGAACTATAACCAAAATGAACTATTCTCTAGGTCCTCCCTTGAAGCTATCATCTACTTTAGGTTAGATGAGGAAAATCTAGGTTCAAATCTTATTCAGGCTCCAGTTTAATTTTGAGAGCTCAGAAGGCTCCACAAATCATTTTAAGTTAAAGTAATGAAAATAGGTGAACTTGAGAAGGTGGACAGGCACGAATGATCTCTTCCAAAATAGGGAAGAATCCATCTGTTCCCTTTTAAAGTGCATAAAAGTCTTTGTAGCAGTAATGAAAATTCAGGGATGTAAGTCATGGACATCATAGCAGTCTATTAGAGAGAGGAGTGGGGCTGTATTACAGAATACTGTGAGCAGTGGTGATTATATAAAAGGGATGCTGCGAAGGCAAGTCAAATGATTCAAAGACTCAAGAATTGCAGTTCTTCAAAAATGGAGGGAGACATGAAGATTTCTATCTTTTGAAGAGGCAGGATGAGCACAGAACCACACGGATGTCTGAAAGAAGCTGGGAAGATGGAGGTATAAAGCAGGACATGCTCGTCAGATGCAGGATGCAGAAGGCAAATGGCTGCAGCTCCAGGTGAAGCACAGACGGTGGGTTTGCACTGCAGCTGGCACAGGGGCAAACAGCACTTGGGAAGGTCTCTGCTCTTCCTCTCTTCATTCCACACATCAACCCATGCCTTTCAGCCATGCACTCTCAAGCGGGAGCAAGGCATGGCCTCCAGGCCAAGAACTTCAAGTGAGGTAGAGCTGGTCAGGGTGTAAGACACCCTGGCTGGGGGCTGCCCAGCAGCTCACACGGTGGCTTCTTCAGCTGCCCATGGCTTGCAGCAGGGGCTCCTGTCTGCCAGCTCTGTGCCAGCATGCACCATCAGCTCCCTCCGCGGCATGTCCCACAGGACAGCCACCAAGGGCTGCAGGCGCTGTGTGCTTGCAAGCACCCTCTGCCCTGTGGCAGAGCTGGCCATGAAACCACCCTTTTGAGCCTTCTGCACAGGACTATGGCACAAAGAGGAGCAATGCTACACTCACCATCTCCCATTTCTCTCTTCAGACCTAGTTCCTGTGAGGCACCCTATGCAAAACCAGCCAAAACCACACAAGAGCCAGGACAAGACTAAGTACTAGTTGATCAGTCATCATGTAAACTAAAGACTAAATGTTGACAAACCCTTAACTAGTTAGGAATATTTTTCTGTGTACTTTTTATAAATGGCAGGTTCCACACAACTACTGTTTACCTCTGTATCAGTTCTTCTGACTTAGAGCCAGTAATACCCAAAACTCACAACCTCCCCCAGTACATCCTGCTTCCAACCCATGCATGCCCTCTTCCTCCTCTTCCCCTACTAGCTGACTACACTTATCTCTACCCACACACAAAGACCCAGCGTACTTTAACATTTCCAAAGATACTTACGTGCTTTATTGCGTATCTCCTTGCTAACATTTTTAAAACATCACTGCCAACCAATCTTCCAGTAGAGCATGTGTTTCATTTGGTTTGCACATTGTTCCCAAATTGTTTCTCTCTATTTTAGAGGAAAAACACTTTGCCATAATACCTATTATACAGTACAGTAAATCCAGCAAGGGGGAAGGTGAGGATGACTTATTAAATTGCATAAGCGATACAGAAAGCCTTAGCCAGATTAGCATTTGACACAGTATAACACAAAGTCTTACTCTCAAAGTAAACTGGAAACAGACTGACAGCCAACCCACATGCTGATCTGCCCTCAGGTATGGTACTGAAGCAAGAATCATATGAACTTACATGTTTTTTTGCAATTCAGCATATAGTGTTCAGGCCTGAGATCTGGAGACCAGAATTTCATCCCACCACAGATTACCAAAATGCTGCTATTTTGGGAAGGTTATTTTCATTGGCCTTCTCAACCTTTTTTTAGGTGCTTAATTCAAACGTTCTAACTTAGAGATTAGTTCTTGTTATTCTGTATGCATACACTGCCTTACATAGCATAGTACCAAACAAATATAAACACAACCAGGGTCAAGTCCTGTTGTTTTTTTTTTTTCCTACATGAAGTCTTAGTGATTTCTTCCAGGACATAAAAAGCATCTTCAGCATTTATTTCATGGAAATACTGTCATTCAGCATCCACAGGATATGTAAGACCTGCAAAACTCAAGGGTAAACACTTAAGTGGAAGGAGCGCTCTGAGAGCTTGCAGGGAAATGCTGAGTAAACACAGCCCTGCTATCAACACTGCTCCTTTAATGATGAACTCATTCAGATGTTAAAGTTGCCTCAAGCACTTGATCAGGACATGCAGCGTGAGGAAAGTTCAAAATCAACTCCTCCTCCTGCATTCTCGTACAACTTCAAACAGTACTATGCACTTACCTGGCTTGCTTTACAGATCTTTCTTTGATAAGCAAAATTTTAACTAGGTTAATACCATTTGAAGAGTATTCATTTAATTGAAACAAAATGAGACTTGTCATACTGTTCACAGCTAGTACTGTAGTAACAACTCACATGACTCTCTCTCGTAGCAGGAACCAGCATAATAATCTTCACAAGTGGCTTGCTCTGTAGATCTAATGGAAACTTAAGCCAAGACCAAGAAATATTTGCTTTCTTTGATCAAGCATCACCAAGGAATGTTCTTTGGAGAGTCAGTGCTGTGAGCTTACAAGCTAAATGGGAACAGCACACATTGAGAAACGCTAAGTACAGATCAGGATTTGGCAAGGGTTTTGTTGAGCTCGAATTTTTATCTAGTTCCTTGGGATGGGAGGGGGTGGGAAACAAGTCATCATTTGAGAGTTACAAACATGGAGCTTGCTCAGTGATGAGGAAGGAGCCAACCATCCCTAGCAGAAAGAAGACAGGACGACAAGAAGCAAAAACAAACACTGAGTATCCATCAAGTGTAGCACGGGGGCTACTGCGACATGTCCACAGCTCCTTAATTCAATGCACTGTTTCATTTGATAAAAAGTTTATAATGGCAAAAGATGGTCAAAATATTTGTCCCAAGAGGCAATCAGAGCTTTGTTTACTGTACAGAAAATGGATCCAGTTGTGTACAGTGAAACATGCCACAACTAAACTACAGTGACCACAAGGCAGCAGCTCCTGCAGCCTGGGAGGGGAGGTGGGGGGAGGAGGGACGAGACTGTCAGTCTCTGGTGTCATTTTTTAAGTCTTGCAGATAGAAAACTTCATGATTGGTCACCTACAGAAGACATCAAAATCATTCTCCTTTCCTCTACCTTGTCTGGTGCAGTTGCTATTGCCTTCAGCTCACTCAGGATCTGCCAGGGCACATTTTTATTCTGAGAGTGACCACTAGCAAATTGCCACTCTGGATGCAAGTGTGGCCACCATGCAGGAGCACTGCACAGTAACTGCCCACAGGGAACACAGAAATTGCGCTGGGCACAATTAAATCTGAGCAGTACATTACTGCAGCATGGTCTCTCCGGTTGCTCTGACTCAGAGCCTGTCAGTATTTCCAGCATCTCTTCCTCCTGGACTTATTACAACAGTTGCAAGACAAAAAAAGCAAGAAAAAGCAAAAAAAACCACACCAAGGCTTTAGGTTAGCCTAAGATCTCTGCCTACAGCTATGTC
This sequence comes from Nipponia nippon, assembly GCF_047370975.1. Classification (NCBI taxonomy): domain Eukaryota; kingdom Metazoa; phylum Chordata; class Aves; order Pelecaniformes; family Threskiornithidae; genus Nipponia; species Nipponia nippon. The sequence goes on along the minus strand of NW_028262291.1, from coordinate 13,795,394 downwards.
ACACTCACTCCAAGACAACACTAGGAAGAACCCCCAAGAAATTGGCCAGGGAAATCTGAACCCTTTAACACAGACACACCAAACCCTTGAGATCATTCACTCGTGGCCAGCACTGATGCATCTATGAAACCCCAAGAAGGGCCTAGGTGCTGTATCACCAGAAAGGCCTTTAGCTTACCAGACATTACAGAAGGCAAGAAATCAGGAATCCCCACCTTTGCTTTGAAGCACCAAGATGCTCACTGACTTACACCAGCTGGCCCCTGCATCCTGGCTGAAATTTTAATGCTGGTGGGGCCTCCCTGGTTACTCCATCAGCTAGAGGCAACCGCAGGCTTGGTGGAGAGGCTGGCAGGCAGAAGCAGGTCCTCAGGAGCGCACCTCAGCTCAGCCAATTTTCTTTCCGTAAGGTGCTCAGCAGAACTTCCACGTGACGGGCTCAGCTTTAGCAAGAGCAGCGGCACTGCCTGCTTTGGTGCACGCACTGACAGTGCTAGAATACACCAGTTTGCAGCCTGGCATTGCTTCCCACCGAACACATCATTATGTCAGGTGGTTGCATTCAGCAGGGCCTTTTTAAAAGCTACTCTAAGGCTAGCAACTGGAAGCGTGGCACCACAAACCCCACAGCTTTGTGAGTTGACACCAGCTGTTTCCCACATTAATGCACGATGCCTTTGAGCATTGATGCTCACATGAAACCAGGTTAAAAATCTTAGTGCTACTACCAATTCCTGAAAAAGGAGCAGCAAACTCATTTTATTGGGTCTGGGTTTTCTTCCCCATTCAAAAGAGCACTCTGCTGCTGCTTCCACTACAAGCAATCCAACCTCATTAAGGTCAAGCCTACAGGGTGGACCATGCATAGGGGAAGAGAAGAAAAAAAGATTATGTGAAACTTCAGAGCTGCACTTGGTGAAGAACAGCTGCAGCCGTCAGTATCCCAAGTATGTTACCACGAGAATTATGTTTCTCTCCCACTCTCCCCAAAGTATTTAATTCAGGGCAGAAGGGGTAGAACGTGTTCACCTTTGAGCTCCTGTGCCACAAGCAACCATATTCATTCAGCTTCTCTATTTAACTAAATGGAGTTCACACATGCTACAGTATAAAGTTACCTCTTGCCATCTGAAAGCAGCCCAATCAATGCTATACACAGAGAGTAGCATTTGAATCAGCCTTAAGTTAATTCTTAGTCGTCGAAACTGTGACAGCATGCTGACCCTTTCAAGTCAACTGGGAGCAGGCAATCTTTGCAGAAGATCCTCAGGCCTTTAATCAGATTCTCAGTGGGTTTTAAAGAGATACTACAGCATCAGTTTGTAAACATCTCTCTAGTGAAAATAAAGATTACTTCTGACCTAGCCAATTACTCAGTCCCAGAAGATATATCCTAGAGTTAAAATTGAATGAACCGTAGGGAAAGAAAATATATTTTAGGTAGGGGGTAGCAAACCCAAATCCCAACTTAGGATGCAGGCAGCACTGTATCCCGTGGAAAGATCAGATGCAGAGAGAAATGCTTATTAAAAAAAAAAAGTCTATTAAATCATCTAGTCCTGTCTCCTACCAGGGCAAGATTGCTCTCTTGAGCAGAGAGCGCTACTAAGATCAGTGCAAATTATCAGCCAAAGCTCCTTCTGAAAAGCAGGTGTGATGGAGAAAGACCAAAGCATTATTTTGAGGAGACCCGTAGTATCAGGTACTTGTTTGCCACATCACAGAGAATCTGGGGAGAGATGTCAGCTCCTGGTAGCATGGATATGCTGTAATTCGAGTGAGCAATGAGAAAGAAAACGCTAGAGAGAGAAAGCAGAGGACTTGCGCTCAGCACTGAGACTGTCAGAGACATTAAACAGTCTCTTGTTGCATTACTTTAAAACTGCATTTTAGCATGCGGAGCCATTGCGGAGAGATATAATTACTGACTTCTAAAAAAAAAAAAAAAAATCAAGTTATTTATTCTGGAGCTATTACAGACTAATGTGTAACAGACATCACCCGATGGGCCGTAAAGGCTCCAAGGGCCATTACAGCCTCACAGGTCAAGACCTATTTGAAGGTTTTAAAGTTTGTGGATCACTGCTCTCAAGCCAAACAGCACAGGCAACACCTGCACAGCAACACACACGCAGAAAAGCTAGGGAAGACTTCTGGGAACAGCACCTGCTTATGCATTTTCACACTCGGATCAAACCAAATCCGACCACTGAAAAGAAGTTCGGAACCTCCAGACATGGCTTTTACCATTCCCATCTAGGAGTTCACCCATAAGCTTGTAGCTTGTGGTTTGTTTGTTTTTTTTTTTTTAAAGGGAGCATTGAGGAAGAAAATGACACTATCCCTCCATGCTTCCCCATCAGGGCCCCCCTTCTATTTTACTTTCACAGAGAACTAAAAATCCCAGCCAAGTGATGGGTTTATAAAATTTTAATAGGAAAGAAAAAGGTATCCTCAGGCAGGATCTTATGTGCAGACTTTCACCATAAATGAATGTTCATGAAAATATGGGGTTTATATGGAAACACTGACAGAGCTTCATACACTGTGACATAAATGCCTCAGCATGGACTGACGACTGAGAAGGACTAGCGAATCCCACCTCCTGCAGCCAGAGGCTATCATACCATCTCTTTCTCCAACCCAAACAATTCAGCTTCATGCCTCCACTATTCTCTGGGGAAGGCTGATCTACAGACCAACTCTTCTGAAGCTCAGAAGCTTTCAAGTTGCTAGCCTAGAAATATTCGTAGCCATTTCCAACTGCTTGTTCTAATGACAATAAAATATTTTTGGGTAAAAAGCCTGTTTTCCTTCCTCCTCAGTGTTTCCCCTCCCAGTGTCCTCATACAGGGCAGACTGGTCAGCCTTCATTTTGCAAAGGCAGACAAGGTGAAGCATGGACCCCTCTGTCTTCACGAGCATCCTTCTGCCCCTATTTCCACATGGATTTACTGTCCCCGAGAATGAGTGATCCGTGGTTCACGCACAATAGGCAAGGTGTATCCGTCCCTCTCTCCAGGATTATTAACAGTGATCATTAGTAGCAGTTTCTTGTTCAATCCATTCCAGGATTGCATTTGCCTTTTTCCAGCTACCTCATAGCTCAGGCCTTTTGAGGTCAACCACCACATATTCATGCTACCCTTCCTCTCTTCTTCTGCCATTTCCAGCTGATGGTAGTTGCTGCTTGTAGCTGGTCCAGCGATCCCAGCAGAGATCAGCTGGGGCCCCTGGCCTCCTTTTCTTACTGTTGTGAGCTTCACACAGGAATGAAACCAAAGGGCAACAGAACAAGACTTCAGTCTCCCTCCCATCAGTTACTTGCACCACAAAACTTTTCAGTGGCATTTTCATGAGATCAGTAAATTTGTACTTAGTGCTCACAAAGTAGCTTTCCCACCCTCTATACTAAAAGGTAAGCTGAACAACTTCTGTTCGAAAGCAGGATTCATGGCTTTGGTTCCAGGATCTAAACTATTACTTCTGAACACAGTGATGCTTGAGGTTCATTTCCTCTCATCTCCCAGGTTCGGAATAGAAGCATTATTCCTCATTCACAAAAAAAGAAAGAGATGCCACAAGGAACAGTCGCATCCTGTTTAGGCTGTCATTTCTTAAAGCAGCAGCAATCTAAGAGCAGTGCTCCATAGCTAAGGTATAACAAACCTGTATAGAGCTAAAGCAGTTTGTTATTTTTTGTCAGCCATCGGTTATGTACACACATTTCCTCAAGTCAAATTTTTGCTTTCAGAAAACTTGAAGCTTCTTAACTGCATGAGGAAGATGGGTAACCAGGGAGGGTGCCTGTGCAATGGACAAAGCTAGTGGTTCTCTCAAGTGAGACGGAGACCTAAAGTGGCCAAGAGCCAGATCCACTCAAAAATTCCTCCTGATCTCTTCAGAATTTAATTGTCATTCTCTTTAGCATACACACACAAAGCAGATTAAAAAAAAGAAACGATGTGCAGGGTGGAAACACCATTACACAGTATTAAAATGTCAGAGGTTTAAGCTCTGTGTTGGTTTAGTCATAAGTTACCAACAACCACTGATGGCAGACATAAAGCTTCCCTTAAATTATTAGGCATAAAACAGCAGACTGTAATATTTTGCTAAACCAAAGTACAGACACAGACAAAGATGTCATTTCAATATTTGAAACCAGCAAGTTTAATTTAAAATAAGAGCAAACCAATAAGCTCAGAAAATAGCAATGTGTGAGAGGAAAATTACACTGCTAGAGAAAAAAGTGGAAGGACTTAAGAAATTTATAAAAGTAATCTCCAAGTGGAAATTAGAAATCAACCCCTAGAAACAGAATAACACAAAAGAAATATTACTGTCCACTTTCTAAATCAATATAACACTGCTACACGACAGAATTACCATGGTAACTCAAGTAAAAAGAATAAAGCAATTCTTATTATTTCAAAATAAAATCACAGCCTGAAGCCCAGCTTTTATTACAACTGCTGATAGATCGCTGGCTTGTATTTATCTGAAATATTGCTTTTCAATCAGCTATTTTATGAATGTACAAATTTCACTGAGCAGCCCACTTAGACTGAATGCTTAAAAACCCCCAAAAAGACTAGTCAATGAATCGATTATACATACGCATACTTTTTTTTTAAGGGAGCCTTATTACATTTTTTTTTTTTTTACTCCATCCAAATTAAAGAGAGATAAGGGAATGAGCGAGAGTACGTTAAAACCTTGTTTAGTCTGACCTCTCTAAATTCCAACTTAGATTCCCTGGAAAAAAAACCCCAATAATAAGAAAAAACAAAGAGGAATAACAGCCTACCCTAAATACTTCAGCCCCTGCACAAGGACAGGGAATGCGTGTGCATCGGGGGGTGTGCGCAAACACACACACAAGAAAAGACACATCTGTTCCCTCCCGATCAAAGGAGAAGAGAAAACACTGCCTAAATACAAAGTTGCTCAAGGACGTTTTGACTTGCCCTGCTGGGTACTTCAGATATTTAAAGCATTGTTTGTACAGCTTGGAAAGTGCATCAAGCACAGGATACTTGTCTGCGTTGAAGCCATGCTAAAGGCAGAGCTCAGTCAAGTTCCCCCACGCCTCCACTGCTGGTGCCACCTTTTAAACACATTAGTGCAAGGAGAAAACCAGCAGGTTACCTTCTGCTCCCTCCCCCTGGACATTCAAAAGAGCATCGATCAGGAACTGAAAGCAACAGTCCTCTTAAAAATAACAGCACGTCTCCTCTGCCCCTGCCTGTCCGGTCCCTCCTTCCTCTGGGCACAGCAAACACGCCCGGACCAGCTGAATACCGAGTCAGTCACTAGATATGAGGCAGAGCTCCATGGGACTTTGGAGCAATCGCACAGAGAACCAACACGCCAGCGGGCTAAGAAGTTAAGGCACCATCTACCAAAAAAAGGTTGCTAAGGAAGTGCCTGTAGACTGTCAGGATGTTTTACAGCACAGTCTTACCTCATTTTTCTGTTGTACACATGAAACAGCAGAGGGGAACGTGACCGACACTTAAAATCATGGCAGGAGTCGGAGGGGAACGTGACCGATGTTCATAATTACGGCAGGAAGATAGGCTGCCTATTGAGAGGGGATCAACACAACTGCCCCAACAACATTCAAGGAGAGCAACTGTTGCAATAGCGCTCCATCCTTGCCAGGAGATCCAGAAGTTATTTCTTCCTTCTTCTGCAGAGCTCTGATCTCAAAACCCAGCATGGGGAAGCAGGTGAGGTGGAAACCAAGCCCAGCGCTGCGCCACAACAAGAGACGGCGTTGCAGATCCCACCCTCCTCTTTCGCTGGGCAGGGCAGCAAGGGCTGTGCAGAGACAAAGCAGAGCTGAACAAATCTGGGACAACTTGCACAGAAGCCCACCCACACCTTGCGGGGGTCAGGCACATCCCCCCAGATACCCAGGCCTTAGTTCCAGGGAATGCCAGCTTGGGGTGCACAAATTCCTTAATACTGGCAAAATGCTTTGAGGATTAAAAGCAGCAACGATATGCCAAGCATCATAGCTGGAAGTAAAGACAAATGCTGCAACAAAAGCAATAAGCCACCTGCCAGCTGTCTTTTATATTAAAATATTTCAGTGTTCTTAGAGCTGCTTAATTTCCCATCTCGCTCCAAGTCCAGAGGAACTTTGTGGGTTGCTAGTTTCGCCATGCGGCAGTGACATTGCTCATTATTTTTAAAATAGATTTAGAAGCTGTGATCACACTCAGCTCAATCTAAAAGTATGCACTGTCTTTTGGTGTAATGCGGTCCTTTGCCATCTACTGCAAATGGGTTTTAAAAGCAATGGTGAAAACAATGTGTGCTTAATCTGAACGTGGACTGCAGAGAGGTCACACACTCAAATATCCTGTTTTATGTGGTATCTGGTTGTATTTTAAAACACTCTTTCTAGAGACTTCAAGCCAGCCGAGGTCACAAACAATCATATACAGATTAGAAAAGGGAAGGAGCTGGGGGGAACGAAGGGGAGCCTTGTCTGACACACTGAAATAGGACACTCTAAATTGCACTTAGTATTTCTTTAAAAGAAAAAATGGCTAAAGTAGTAAGCTTCGGCAAAACAGTAAATACAGGGGTGGTTAAAGAGTTTTTATTCAAATAAAGTCTTGCCCCAGGAGATGGAAGGAGATTCTTGAAATATGGAGATAGGATTTCACATGTGCTAAAAGCATCAGTGTGACACTTTTTGGAAAAAAAGAAAAGGGGGGGGGAAATACCTTCGTTGTTATACATGACAAAATAGCAACTAAATGTTTGCTTTGATCCCAGCGCATAAAGGGTGAAGCTTTTAGGCAAGGAGCGGCAGGTGATCTCAGCTCTTCTGCAAGTCCTAATGCTCCTAAAAGCCACTCTTCCAGTTTCTGTAATTGGGCATCAGTAGTTAATGTAGTATTGACTGCATTACATGCTCCTGTGCATCCTCTCACTAATGCCAATTGCATCACCTTGTACATTTACCATATTGCTTAGCCAATAGCTGTTAAAAGCAATCCAAATCATGAATCATATAGGAAACTTTTAGCAAGACACGACATCCAAAGGAGACAATTTACAGTTGAGTTAATCTGGGTACATTAGCGAGACATGGATTCAGGAAGACAGACCAATTTATGTTACTTTAGTTTTACCCTTTATTGCTTTGTATAGGCAAATGAATGGAAGGGCATGGAGTAAAAACAGATATAAAGGAGTCCTTTTCAAAACAGATCTCCATTCTGTGCAGACAGGTCAAAGGGTTTGAGACTGATGCTTGGTTTGGGCTTTCATAACCATAACAGGGTACTTACAGAAATCATTTTCCACAAAGAGTATAAAGATAAATATATAATGGATTCTGAATAATGTTCAATACCCACCCCCACTGCAAGTACATTAGGCAGAAACCAGGTTGCTCAACATTATCTAAGGCATGGCCTATCCACGAGTCACCTGCCATCAAGGGTGCCAGGAAGAGGCTTCACACAAGGTCCCAGGTAGGTCTGCTCATGAGCTCTTTCAGGTGGGAACCCAAGGCACGAGCATTCTGCAAAACACACCAAGGCTCACCAGCTCAGGCCGGTCCTCCACCCGTAGATCTCTACCATGTCGCTTGTCAATACACAGAAAGTACGACCTTCCCCTACCCACTCGACTTGAAGGGATTGCATCCTTTTGAAATGTATACCCATCTCTCTGGAACAGAAGGAAATGATACAAGCATTAAAGAGGTATTGGTTAACTCACATCAGCTGCAAGGCAGAGCCAACCAGGAAACAAATTAGTAGCAAGTTCTCTCTGAAAAAGTACATTTTACAGAACAATTTCACACTGGATGCTTGACCAAAAGATGCATAGCAAATTGACACAGCACCTTTCTGCTTTTCTGATCAAGCTCAGTAGCGCCGGGAAAATAGAGGATAGGGAAAAAAACCGGCAGCTAGGAAGTATGCTGTTGTCTCATCTCTTATGGGTAGCGAGTAATTTACAATACTGGGGGGGGGGAAGAAGAGTGGTAATGGAAATTTAGGGGAAGCAATGGCTCATCAGCCAAAAACTTTACAAAAGAAAAACTGAACTGCATCTTTAAATATTGGATTCCAAAACACTGGAAACTCTCGTGTTCTAAGCCTGGTTTTAAAAAAAGATCATGATTCCCCTTTGAAAAGCTTCCAGAAGTCCCTTCGAAAGAGTTGCACATGCAGGGAAAATGCCAAAACAAAACATTTTCACTAGCTGATCAATTTAAACAGCTGTGGTAAAGCTGCAGCCACTGGCACCATCATTAACAATTTAAAGCATGGCTGCTTTTGTCTTCCTTCCCAGTTACATTCTCATTATGCCTTTTTATTTATTAGAAACACAGTCCTCCGGAATACATTTCTATATCTCAGATCCGTAATAAACCGAGTAGGAACATCCCTGGCTTCCACTCAAATGGATGTTTACATTGGTGAGAGGGTTAATTGTTTAATTCTGGTCCAAGTTCTCTGCAGTTCAGTCATGAATATGCAACAATCATCCACTTTTTCTTTAAGAAAAACTAGAACTGTTGAAATCAATAGTTTAAAAAGAAGGCAAATATTACTTTCACTGCCCAAATCACCCTTTCAGAGTTTGATTAGCATGCAGGGAACTCTAAACACTGGCATAAAGAATTCAGAAGTGTTCAATGAAATTAAAAACCCCTTTAAATTTGGACAACAGCATCCATTATCTGCTTTGATGTGCAATGTATGAAGAAACTAGTTTGCAAGAACATTCACTGGAAAGGAAAGTTGAGCATCTGTTTGCACAGATAGCACCCAACATCGTGCTTGAAAACTTGGGCTTGGGAGTCATCCTGTTGGAGGACAGAGAAACACACACACACACACACACACACACACACTGAGAAGTAAAAAACAGTAGCTGCAGTGAATTGTTCTCAGACCATCCATAGGTTTAATTATGTTAATCTAATAGTGAACAACTTTCATTTTAAATCGCCCTTCCCTCCACCCCCCAAGTCTTCAGTGAATAGGAGCTACATTCACTGAATAAATCATTCCCTGGCAACAGTTACGCACATTATTGAAGTTGGGGCAGTGATTTCTATACAGTTTAAAACAATGTATGTCTATGTATTCTAAATGATGACAGTTCTGTCCAATTTTAAAAAGATATAGACCCATTAGAGTTTTATAGTTCAGCATTTAGCAGCATCTGCAGCGCCTTTTTTATTCTTACACCGCAACACTTAATGCTTGATACCATTATTCTGATTTTGAATTGATTTCAAGTAAAATACCTTATTTGCCATAAACTTTCATATTCTTTACCTAAGTAGGACTCCTCACAGATGCAATCAGTCATAATGCTAAAAGAACAGTTTGCCTTTAGCAGAAATGTAATAGTTCATGCTAATGACAGTGAAGCAAAACTTTGAGCAGCAAGCACATTTGCAAAGAGAGTAAAACCATCTCTACACACAAAGCCAGAAAACCTTAAGAAAGCTTCCAAATGAAATCAATTAATCCTCCAACCATGATAAATTTCTTAACCATTTAAGAAACGTATTTCAGACTCTGCTGTGACCCTTTATCACCAGACCTAATGGATTACTTTATTAATAATGCACTGCTCTTAAAAGGAATTTTTCCAAAGATTCTACCATAAGAGAGCATTTTCAGTATGGCTATGACAAACAGGCTGACATGTTCACATTGTATCTATTAAAGACAGTAAAATTTAACACTAACTCCAAAGATGACAAATCATGTTACACTGCCAGGGTATCAAGCATCCTTTCACCTGTATTAAACCAAAATTAGAGCAAACTAATTTCCAAGAATCAGCTTCTTCTTTTGCCCTATTACCCAAGCTGAAAAACGTTCCTACATTGTTTTAACGTTTGTTATGTCAACCAGACGACTATCACATCTCACCGGCATCTGGGAACGAAGAACGATGACACCCAGATCCTTCAGCTATCTAATCTGAGCAAACACTGAGAACTATGTGATTGCTTGGCAGGAATACACCTCTACAAAGTAGTTTGCTCATATTAGGCCCGCTAACTCCTTTCATCCCTCGTCCCATAGGATGAGTTTGCATTAAACAGAGATCTAGGTTATCAGTGCTCCAACCACAGTACCTTCCATTTCTTGAAAAGGTTTAGGCAATTACTTTACTGTCTCACGGTACTCTCATAGAATCATTTAGGTTGGAAAAGACCTTTAAGATCATCAAGTCCAACCGTAAACATAACACTGCCAAGTATTTGCCGTTTCCAGGAACGGGGGGCACCTCTAGGAAGACTACCTCTAGCTCCACACTTGGTCAGCTTTGGAGAAACATTCCAAATTTTTTCTTTTTTTTTTTTTTTCTCCTTTCTGGCCAAACCAAGTCTCATGGTTTATTCTGCTGCCAAGTGTGCTCTGGCCTTATTCAGATTCCTGCTTTTACAACCTTCTGCCTCCTCTTCATAAATATATTAATCCACTGCTGTACACTTGAATGACAAAAGGACACAGTGTCGTGAACTAAAGCCAGACCAAACTTCTGAAATTACACTGAGACCACATGTGTCAAGATCAAAAAAACAACAAGGTAACCCAGCTAAATAGGCAAATACAGGGTCTTTGGTGACCTGAATCAAACATTCTTTGAATAAGCTGATGTCTGGGAAAATGTGTAGTGTTTCTTTATAAATGGGAAGTTAGACAACGATGGACCACAGAGAAGGTCCAAGGTAGAGGGGCATAGAAGAAAGAAAAAAAAAAAAAAAAAGAGGCAGCTTCAGGAATATTAGGCAACAGAAAAATTTAATTCCATGTCATGCAAGGAGAAAGCCACCCTGCCATTTCCCCTCCTCTCTCTTTGCATGATTCTTCAATAGGTATATCTGAGAAAGGTATGTTAAAAAGATACCACCAGCACGTAGAACAGCTGTTCTTCCTATATGGCACTATTGCATATTAGGCTTGTGTACAACCTGGACGTGCCTTATTTTTGCGCGTATAATGATTTTTGTCAACAGAAGCAGACTGTCAGGACCTATCTTGCTGGAGGTAGATATCTATCCATATCCATCTACCTATCTATAGGTACCCCCGTATGGCAGCTGGCATACTCATTTGTGAAGTCAGCCCACAGCTCTGCTGTCCTGGCTAGGGTGCTGTGGCACCATTCCTGTAACTGCCATTATACAACCAATTTCACTGCTTTTCTAATTCCAAATGCTGCTTTTCTTTCCTTCTGTGCAGGGTAAGATGGGCTCTTACACAACAGGGAACCCAACTGCTGCTACTAATCCAGTTTCAAATTACCTAATATTCGTTGCCCTAAATACCTCCCATCAACCTAAGACCCATTCTTCAACCCCAATGCATGCAACCACTGAGTATCCGTATTTTTCTTTTCATTTTTAAAGAAATTATGGGTTTTTAAAAAAAAAAAAAAAACCGCAAGGTTTCTATACAGGTACATGTTTAACAGAGTCCTCCAATATATTATTTACTTGGCCTACTCTTGCGATCTATTTAGTCAGAGTTCTGCTTGAAAACACAAAGGATCCATGATTTGGGGTGCTACTGTCTATGCAAACATTGGGACGAACACACAGCTGATCAGTGTTTTTACAAGTGCACACACACTCAATAATTTGGTTGAAGGATACTATGTCTAGTTAACACAGTACAAGTTAGCTAAAAGGAAACTTTCACCCCCCACACACATAACAAAGAGCCGTGATTTCTATTAGTGCATTTCATACCATACATGCTGATTACCAGGCTGTGCTTCATTGTTAGCAGAGATTACAGCTGGGATAAGCTGCAGCTTTTTCCTAATTGCTATTATGATGACTGAATTTTTGTTTTGTGTCAAGCATTATTCACACATTATACTCCAAAATTTGATCCCTCCATGATGCATTATTGATTCCATGCAGGCAATCATACTGCCGCCAATGTGAAGAATTAATTTGGGCTATTCTACTTGATTTGCATTGCTCCATCATAGCAGTACATAGTTCTATAGGGAAACACAAATTGAAAAGGAAGATTTAACAAAATAAGGAAAATGCTGCTGTCCTTTAAAAGAAATGAGTCCTAAAGAGGGGAAAAAACAAAAAACCCCAAACCCAGCACAACACGTGTGGTCCAAAAAGAAATAAGGTCAATCAGCCAAATTCATCTTAGTCAGAGGAAGGTTACAAGAGTAGCCTTATGCCTCTAATAAAGTAAACTAGCTTGCTTCAACTTATATTGCCAAAGAAAACAACTGAACACCTGAGAGCGACACTGCTTCAAAGCCTTTGAAACCCTGTTAGCTTCATTTGTTTTCCCAGCATAAGCAATACTCAACCACTTAGCGTGTCTTTTATCCACAGTCCAGTCAACTGCAAAGCTGATCTAGAAGATGTATAACAGATGCTTCACATCTACTTTTTTTTTTTTTTTAAAGTTCTGCTGTGTTAACAAAGAAACTTATGAGATCTCAACAGAAATAAAGCCTGGGATTTATTTTATTTTTTTCCCCAAGTAAGATTATTTCACAGTTTTAAGATGTCAACTTAATTAGCACAGAATAAATTCAGAAGGGCAAGACGACTTATACACGGGCACTGACCCCACATTGGTCAACTCTTAGTCAAAATTTGATCAAATCTGAATACAAGAGGGCACCGATAATGACACATTTCTGCTTGGTCTCATATTTTAAAGGTGTAAAATCTGTGTGAAAAGTCCATTCACATTTTTTCACTGTCCCAAGTGCTTCACATCAGAATGAAACAAAACCTCACATCCCATCCCAGAAACTAGATTCAAATTCTACACACATGAATACACCAGATTGATAATTTTAGAAATCAAACTTATAATGAGATAAAGACCTCAAAATGCTAGATGTAAAATACTGGGTAGTATTCCCCCCCCACCCTTTTTGGGGAGGCAAGGAGCAGAGAGAGAGAGAAGAGAACCTTCAGTAGAATACCTTTGGTTAAAAGTGCATTATTTTCAATAGTCAAGCCTTCTTTCCTAATTATTCTTCAGTACAGTATTAAATCAGTTTTAAAATACCAGAAGACAGATGTGGGTCAGGGAACAAAAATCATATTGCTCCAACTTATTAGCATTGGGCAGCTTTCAGTACTAGTCACAATACATGATTAGCACCAATCTGACACAGGAAAGCAAGTGACTTTGAATTACAAGTTATTTTTCTCATAAATATTTTAAAAAGCAATACATACATTCAAGTAAAACCAATACTACTGCCAAAATGCTCAACTTCCAATTTCTCCAAGCTCTTTGGCTCCCTGTGAAAAGCTGTTTCCTGTCTACAGTCTTGCAAATATTCAGTAATTTCTTCTACTTCCAAATGACAACTGCCTATGCCTGTCTTTTTTTTTTTTTTTAACACTTAAAGAGATTTCTGAAAAAAATTTTAAAAGATCAGAGAATCCAGCAACACACCCATTACACGGCACACTTCATCCATTTATAAAGGTGAAATGAAACAATGAGATAATAGCTACAAATGTATGTTAAAAGTTAAGATGTAGTTCCCGCTTTCCATACACAAAGTGCCGCCACGGTGGAGGTCTTTGGCAAGAGGCAGCGCCATCGACGCAAGTCCATCTGGATGGCTACAGAAGCGTTCTGCTCTGCCTCAGTTTTAATCTTTGCTTTCAGTGTACAAGCTACGAGGGAAGACCTAAGCCACAAAGAAGCCTTAGAAAAACCTCATTAAAAAGTTGTGATTAGACTTACCACATTCGTCCTAGAAACTACTGGTGAGAGAGCAGTTAAGTTGCACATCCTGGTAGGCAACGTGCAAAAGAAGGCATCAGGTCATTCAAACTACTAAGGCTGCTTATTATTCTTTACATCAATTCATACCCCTTAGTCATCCTTGATAAGGACTAGTCAGCTTTAAAAAAAAAAGTATATGTGAAGTCCTAAAATAAGTCAAGCTCTCCTTCAGCTTCATTCATTAAATTATCTCCCAAATGAACCTCCACTTCTGCCATTTAGAGAAAGGAGTAAATTCTTAGAATAAGCCAATGTTTTTTTGCCAGAGCAGCTTATTAGCTTATTGTCATTATGTTTATAGCTATGAAGAAAAGCTGCGAGAAATAGATACTAAAGGCGCACATTAAAGAGACCCAAATGACATGCAATGGAAAGGAAAGAAAATCTCAAAATTAGATTTACAATAAAAGCCATTAAAATAAACAGGCTAAAACTGATACATTGGAGTAACTTGTAGAAAGAAAAATCTAAATAGGTATTAAACACCAAAATCAAGCTCTCTCTGCTATGTCCTTCAGCAAACAGAGCCTGGGGTAAACCCTTCTCGACTGGTTCGATCATGCCAGAGAAGAGGAAAAAAAAAAAAATAAAGAGCAAGCATGCTTTTACCAACACAGGAGGAAAATATCAGAAGCTGAAAGCAGAGCACTCTGATATGCACAGCGCGCATCTGTTTCGAAACTATATATTTCTATGTTAGCAGCACACAGAAGATACCAAGCACAGGCTTACACAATCTCAGCCCACCTACCGTCCTCCTTGTCCAGCACCATCATCTCCGCAATCAAGAAAAGTCCGGGGACAGATGCTTCTTCTCCAGCAGCCTCCGCTCAGGGGAGAAGAGAACAAGTCTCTGGGAACACAAATGAGCTACGGTACAGCTGATCGTCCTTTAGCAGCAAGTGAGCTCTAATTACCCAGTTGTCCAGCTTTTAACCTAGATTGCACTCAGTTAGAATTACACTCAGAAATAAAGCACTTTGCAGATACAAAAGCAGTCTCACCTACTTTTGTGCCTCAGAATCGCAAGGAACTAAAACTGCAATTTAGAAAGAAGGGGGATCAGAGCTGTTTCTTTGGTTCTCACCTTCTAAATGGCTCAATTTACGCAGTATAATCTATTTTAATGTAATTGCATTTGATAGCTCATAACCCTGGCTGTTGCAACTACGCAGCTTTCAACCTTACAAAGTATTTTCCCTTTGGATTTAAGCTGAATCTAAATCTAGAATTATATTCAGAGAGGACAGAATACCTAAGCCTGACTACTGCTGCCTCTGTCTCTCAGTTTGTGAGCTTTGCACACTTGCAATTGAATAAATGCACATATTTCCCAGGGACCCGGCTCATTCTGCTGTCAGGGCTGCCAGCCGAGCCGCAGCCTTCCCAGCTCAGCAGCACCACCTGCAGCCCAGCCCCGGCCCCTCCGCCGCCCAGGTGGTGCCGGCCCGGCGTCGCCTTCCCGGGGACCGAGCCCCGGGGCGGCGGGGAAAAGCCCAGCAACGGGGAAAAGCCCAGCAAGGGAGCTTCACGGGCTGCAGCTGAAACCAGCGCTACTCTCTGCCGGTTTAGAAATGCCTTGCTCCAAAGCAGGGGTGTTATTCCAGATTTGCTCCCCTAAGAGCGGGGATTTTGTTTGAAACCAGCCAGTAGCTTCTGGCAGGGCAGACTCGAAACTCTCCGCAGAGGATGCCGGCGACCCAGGCTGCGTTACGCCAGCCCTGCTACTCGCAGCTAGATTTCACGCATCTGTTGTGACCTAAAACTTGATACTAATTTTCTGTACAAACATTTTGGGTTTGTTTTCACATGTACGTATTAGTTTCAGGGAATACTCTGGAGAATATAGCTCCGTTTTCACTAGGTCGATATTAAAATGAATTTAACAAATCAAATGCGGTAAAAACCCTTACAGCTTTGCTCCACTCTTCAGAGATGCCATCAATGCCCAAATATAAAGTGACAAGTTTGGGGCCCACGTCTTTTATCCTTCCCCTCGCAACTCACAATCCTTATTCAGACAAGTCATCCGTTGTCTCCGATGGCGCTCGCAAGGATTGCGGGATCAGACGCTTCGCTACCAAGATCAACAGCACCATTTCACTCATCTCTGTCTTTTAATCCGAGAAAACATTCCATTCCTGCTTTAATGATACTTCTTCCTCCCCTTTACAACTGATACAACGGTACTCTAAAAAGCATGATAGCGGGCTCAAGTTATATATCCTTAATACCGTTTTTTAATTAGATTCCTTATCCCCAGCTGAAGTGGCTTTTCCTTCCCCCTTCATTCAGAATACTTAATCCTAACAGTCCTTGAGCATATTTGATGTTAAATGTATCATTTTACATTGAACCGTTTTCATCTAGTACTTCGAACAACTCCTGTTTCCTAGTGATACTAGTTTGCAAGTGTTGAATATGTATTTTAGCGTAAGAGTGCAACCACCATAAATAATCATTTTATTTTAAGAAGTATCACAAGCTAAAAAGGAGGAGGACTTTATCCTAAAGATTAAAGTCTAATAGTTAAAAGCATCAGTGCAAAAAGTAACAAAAACACAGGCTTTCTAAATTTGAGGTATTTTAATACTTCTAACATACTATTGGCCTCCATTAGAAAATGGTGAACTCCAAAAATGCTCCGTCTGATGGCATACTTTTCAACCCTATCACCTTCAAAAAGGACAAACTTACCCCAAAAGATATGGTGTATTTAAGCTTCCACTATCTAGTAATTACAAGAAAGGCAGATTTTTGATAAAAATGAAGTTAGCCGTTGTCTATCGGAGCTGCCTTCCATGGCCGAGCAAACTAGCAGATGTAACGCACTTGTAAAAAATGCGCAGTACCGGATCGATGTACTTTTTATTCCTTTACTGCTTCAGCATGTCACAGAGGCGGGATTACTCCCTTTGCAAATAGGTATTTATAAACGCTTTATCTGCTTACTCATTTCACACACCAACAATAAAAAAAGTTTTCTAACCCCCAACACATTTGTACAGCAATTAAAGTCAACTAGAATTAACACAATCTGTTGGAATTAATCACGATACCTGATGTCAGTTTACTTTTCAAGCAGAAATCTGGTCTTTGCAATCAAAACATTTATGTATTTGAGAAATATCTTAACTCTCATTATCTTGAAATTTATAAATGCGCTGCACAGTGTGTAGGTTGGCTTGCCCACAGCAAATTCAGCAGTGATATATGCAGTGGAGCTGACTAAAATGCAAGCCTTGAAGTTTTTCACTCTTAACCTTTCTCTTGCCCCCCCCGCCGTCTCTCTTCTCTCACTTCCTAACATTTGTTTTGGGAAGGTACTTGCCAAAGTTCCACTGTAAAACGGTATTTTCTAATATCAAGTCATGTTGCATCCGTCAAGTTATATTATGTCGCTTCAAACACACAAAACGATGTTACCTCCCTGACATAACTTGACGTGATGCCACAACATATCAAGTCAAAAACATTATTACTGTTGTTATTTTTTCAGTCTGCCCGTTCATCCTCAATGATACCTGTAAAGACCACAGAAAAGCATTATTACATCTCTAGTACTTCTCTCAGCACCACGGAGTGCATTTGCCAAGGAAGCTTTTCACTCGCAAAGCCGCATAGCGGCTATTAGACTTCACGGGTGATACTGGTGTCACACTAGGGCTAGCACACCCCGCTAAGGCACCGTTACAACCCCGACCCGGGGGCTGGAAGAGCGGGCGGCTGCCTCTGAGGCCATGGCCGTGGCCCAGCTTGCCAAGTAGCCTTCAGTGATGCAAAAGCAAGGAGCGCATTGCAACCTCTACCTACTAGGCAGCAAGCATCCTCCTTGCGAGGCACCGGGACTACTAGGGGGGGAAACGTTCCTGAAATCCTGCCTTCTCCACGCAGTAATAACTATGAATACCCCCACTGCTGGCAGAGACCTCAAAAGAAGAAAACCCCTCAAAAAAACCCTGCATGGCAAAGCCTCTTAAAATCAAGGGGAGAACTGGATACTAGCCAGAACGCCAAGATTTTTAGATGGTAGAAATCAGACCGGCCTCTGGAGAAAAAAAAAAAAAAAAAAAAAAAAAAGCGCCATTTACGGGAGTAAAACAGACCCATTTTTATTAACAAGCTCATTCAAGCTTGATTTCAAAAGGAATTGGTTTAGTTAGCAAAAGCTTCCATTTTAGTCCATTTGTAACCTATGCAGGTCCAGCATCCCCTTTTAACATTCACAGATGAGCGGGCAAGTGGAGCCCATTTGAACCAGGCAGAAAGAAATGTACAAAGGTAGAATAACCTCCTCATGAAAAGGGTTTCTTCTCTCAATCTCACCTCCTGTCCCCAATTTTTCCAGTGCACTTTTAAAAGTGAGTATAATTTCTCCTCGAGCATAACTACTCCATCAACAGCACAGGAGATTCCCAGGCATTAGTGCAGTTTGTTCCTCTGATCTCCACATCCCTCTCATCAGGGGTTTGTTTCCTACTTTGCTCCTTTTTAAGTGCACCCCGCACTAATTTCCTCTTTACCTCTACCATCGCCACCGTTATTCCCTTTTATACAGCCGCTCCTGAGATCTCCTGGAAGGAGGCTGTTGAGAACTGTCTGGATAATCAATGGTTCTAGTTTCATTTCCTTACACCACCATCACGCTGGCCCGAGCTCCTTGTGTTTAATGAGTACGTCTGCGACACTTGAAACAACCCAAATACCCCTATTAGGAAACCCTCTTCAGATCTCAGTTTTTCCTCCCAGCTCACCTGTGCCTCTCGCTTCCGCGACGGAGGCAGCATCCTGCTGTTAGCCCGTCAGTCAGATTGAAACGGATACAGGTTGGCAGGCACCCTCTGACAGAGAGTCACTGGGATTAAGACATCACCCAGTTATTGTTATTATTAAAGAGTATTAATGGAGCTGTTAAAAGCCTTTCCTCCCTTTTCCTCCAACAGTCGAGCAAAATTCAGGGGACTCTCGCAATGCACATCACCCCTGACAGTGAGGTCAGAGAGAAACACAAACCTTGTTCCACGTATGTACACCAATAAGAAATTAACCTTGCTTAATTCCTCTGCCGTTACTTAACCCTTTTACCTTTGTGCACAGGGGGTGAGGGATGGAGAAAGTCTTTCTACTGTTATCTCTCACTGACCAGTTAGGTAAGTTCATTCCCTCTTCTCCAACACACGCGCTTTCAACTGGAGCATTATAGACCCCATTAATAACACTACATCAGTTTACTTCAGAGGGCTTGAAGAAACCGGAGGAAGAAAAGACGCTGGGAGAGGGATTCTCAGCCCAGAGGCATGTGACGAGTTTGCAGCAAGCTCCCTCCCCACGCACCTCTCTGGGGCAGTGAGCATTTAACCTTCTAGTTGTCAGCGCTTCGGCCCCCTCCCACACAGCCAGATCGCACAAGCGAGCCCGTGATTTCTCTTCGTGCCCCATCTGACTCTGCAGTGTCGTGGCAGACGGACTCTTACCTTTCTGAAGCAGAAACTCCAGATCGAAAGAAAAAGGGGGGGGGGGGGGGGGGGGGGGAAAAGAGGTAGAGAAACAGGAAAAATAACAGCAAAGGAAAGCATCTTCCACTTGCCTCTTTAGCCTGGTATCCACTTTTCCGAGTTAAAGCCCCCCGCCAGCCCGACAGAGAGACATTTTATGGCAATTTACGCAATCACGTAAGGCAGCACCGACTGCAATGGGAGCGCGGGGTGGCTTTTCGGCACGCCACAGCCTCGGATGCCGCCCAAGTTGGCCGGGTGGTGACACACGCTAAGGCCACCGGGGCCGATGGCGGGCCCGGTGACAGGGCTGCAGGCGTCAGGCACTTCCCCGCTGCCCGCAGCCCTCACCGGGGCCGGGGCACGCCGCCGCCGCTGTCCCCAGCGCCGTCACCGCCGCACGGAGGGGGCCGGGCGCGGGCCGCCGGCTCGGCACGCCCGGGCGGAGAGACCCCGCACCCCCGGCCTCGGAACCGCGGCGGGGCGGCGGCAGCCCTCAGGGGAGCGGCCCCGGGGGTGGTGAGGGGGCACCGTCCCGGGCGCGCTCGCCGGGCCCCCGGACCCCTTTGCGAGGCGGCGAGCGGGGGGGCTCCGCTGCCCGCGGCACCGGCGGGGCGATGCGGGACAGGCCGGGCAGCAGCGCCCTGCCGCGGCGCGGCGAGCGGCGGCCCGGCGCGGGGCAGCTCCCTCCGTCCCTCGCTCCCTCCCTCCCGCCCTCCGCCTCCCGCGGCCGGGGCGCCCGGGCGGAGTTGGCGGCGGCGGAGCCCCGCGCCCCCGCTCCCACCTACCGTCCTCCTTGTCCAGCACCATTGTCCCGGGCGCCGAGGGCGGCCGCCGCCGCCGCTCCGGCTCCTTGGGGCGCTCCCCCTCCAGCCGCCGCCGCGCGGCTCCGGGGGAGGCGAGGCGCCGCGCCGGGCCGGGCCGGGGAGCGGGGCGCTGCCGAGGCGGGGGGCAGCGGCGCGGCCGCCCCGGCGCTGCCCCGGGACGCGAGTTTGGAGCGGGGCTGCGGCGGGCTACGGTCGCGCTGGGCGCCGGAGAGCTGGAGCCGGGCTGATGCACCAGCCTCCTCGCCCCCGGCCCCGCCGCTGCAGCCCGACGGCCAGTTTAGATATTAAAAAAGAAGAAGGGGGGGGGAGAGAAAAAAGGTAAGGGAGGAACAATATCGGGGGCTGGTTCCCCGGCTCCGTCCTCTCCCAACCTGCGCTGTCAAAAATTGTCTTAACGTAATCGCGTGCGATAGCTCACAACCTCTTCCCCCCTTTGCTGTTGCTACTGCAAGAGCTTTCCAGGCTTCTAAAGTGCTTTTCTCTTGATTTCACTCTAAATCTAAAATTATATTCAAAGGAAGGGGGGTGGGAGGGAGGAAAGATGTGAACCTATCACTGAAAGCATAAGCACTTGCCGCCTGCCTCTCTCGCTCGCTCGCTCGCTCTCTCAATTTATGTGCTTTGCACTCTCTCCTGCTGCTGAATAAATGCACACATTTCCCAGGGACCCTCAGATTCCCCTGTTAATTAAATCAATTCATTATGCTCAGATCTGATTAGCAGCCCCTTCCCCCCCTCTTTGAATCAATTATTCAATACACAAACATAATTGCCTGTGCCAGAGGTGTCTAAGTATTAGCTTATTTAACTCCAAGGACACTAATTACCCCTAGGGCAAGGGAACTTTTCTCATTAATTCTGACAAAACACAAAAGCACAGTTAAAGTGTGTGTGTATATATGTGTGTGAGAGAGAAAATGGGGGAGCGTATAGCCGTATAACACTCTAACACACGTGTTACTGTATAAATAACCTCAATTTTCTTCCTACCTTTGCATTAGATTATTCCCCACATCTCCCCTTCGCTAAACTTGCCCCGTCCACCCCTCTTTTTTTAAAGCAAGGAACAGATCAGGATTGCAATGGTGGCAGTTCTGGAGTGAAAGTGCTTGCAACCAAATCCAAAAAGAATAAAGTATATAGGACTGATGGGGAGCAAAGCAGAATTTTCAAATAGTTTCTTTTACCGAGGCAGAAAACTCTGTGGCAGACAATCTTCTGTACTTTAAAAACCTGTGAAAGAAGTGGCCCTTGGAAGCAGCAGGTAAGATGATACATAATCTAGTGTGTACTGGGAACAGTTTGAATTGTTTACCATTTGAATTAATGTCAGTGCCCACTATTAATGCACTTGCTTCCTACATTTACCATAATGGGCTTGATTTCCATTAGCTGAAGCTGGAACGCTAAAAAGAGCCTAGGCAAGACTGATGCAAACCGAGATCGACCATCATTGTAGTATCTGAGATGCATGACTTCTGACTTGTGCGTTACCCAAATTTTACCTCTGTGTGAACCTCCTTTAAATAAGTGTAAGAAAAAAGAAGTAGTAATTGATTCCCCCAAATTAGGTTTTTACTTTCTAAAGACCTTTATTGTTCATGTCCTCAATGTGCACAGAAGTATTGAAGATTTTCTTTTTGTTTCCTTAGGCAATGCATGAGCTGATCCATTAATCCATTTGGCTTTATATATCAGGAAACTAATATTAGCTCAGCTCATCTATTAGCTTTTGTTTAGGTCCCCCCATGTTGCCTTTTTTTTGACTTTTATTCAGGCTGGTTCCCCTTGAGGGGAGACAGACAATTTTTGCTAGATTTCAGGGGAGAAAATGCTGCACATCATCTCATGGGAACTATCCCCTCCCTAATTCCCCTTCCTCACATTCCCCCATGTCAAGACAGCCATGATTAACCTTGCTTGTTTGGCAACTCTACCCACTCTGAAGCACACCTTGTACACATCACTCAAAGCCAAGGGGGGCAAAACCACCACAAACACCTCCTCTTCTCCCCCACCAAAAAAATAAACAACCAAAAACCCTAGCTAAGCTTGCTTGGCAACAAACTTACTGAGCTACGTTCATTCTTTGCAAGCATAAATATCACTGGGAACACAGAGTTGTGTTCCGTTAGTGCAGTATGTTTTCCTGTGAGTACACACATATAAGGATAAAAATGCCTTCAGCTTTGTAACAAAACAAACCCTGTTAATTCTCTGGTCTTTAATTTCTGCTCTATGGCACATACTGCACCCACAGGAACTTGGTCCATCTAGCTCGATGAATTTTTTGGGTTTTTTTTCCTGAAAGAACACAGCAGCACTTGAAGAACACCAACCCTGGAGAACACCATGTGTCGACTCATTTCTGAGTGTACTTTTGGTCCTTGAGCCTATTACTTTCCTCACTGTGGCCAAGGAGACTTTTGGGTGCAAAGCCAGAATCTCAGGATCTTAGTATGCAATGCTTGAGCCTTAATTCCGAGTTTGCTACAGGGGTGATGAAGCTTCACCTAAACACAGACTTACCGAGTAGCAGGCATTTGTCTGCATGCACTGAAGCTCAAGGTCACTGTTGGGATGCCAAGTGTAGAACAGGAAGAAACTGAGGAAACAGATGTTGACTTTGGTATCATTCTTAAGAAGTTGTGTTCGCACTTGAGCTGAGAGAGATGTGGTCACTGGAGATGAAAAAGAAAGAGGTGGAGTGAAAAAGCAAGAGAGAAATTTGCACATGTGCAGGCACATGAGGGAGCATCACACAAGAGGAGAAAAATAATGCAAGGAAGTACAAAACTCAAAACATTCCATTCCCAAACACACATCCTGCAGTTTGAACAGTCTGCTGTAATCCTACAGTCGCAGTTATGGGGATTTTTAGGTTTACAGCTTTAATAAGATGAAGGGATGAACCCCAGTGTAAAGGTCCCCACTTTAAGTAAATGACTTTTTTACAGTGTGGTGAAGCATTGTTCTGCATGGTTTTCAATTATATCTGTTCAGCGAGTCATTTCAGAGAAGTGAGCAAGTTTCAGTAATTTTTGAGCCTCCTTTGCCCAGTAGATTGGAAAAATCTCATACAAAGAATTTTACCACACTTATTTTTTAGTATCTTGACACTGGAGAGGAACAGCTAGATCAGTCCTTCAAAAAGCACTTACGTACGCAACGGACGGCGCAACCAGTGACTGGGAAAACTTGACACAGATCAGTGGGACAACTGGGAATAAGCCTCAGTTCCCCGACCCTCCGTTCTCTGGAACAAAGCGCTAAAGCAGCTCGCTGCCAGAGGAGACCAGACAACACCGTCACTGAGGTGCCAGTTTATCATTAAGGTGCACTGTTATTCATTCAATTATGGTACCTTGCACATGCCCTATCTAGGCAGTACTGAGAAGTCATCGTGCTCAATACTGCAGAAACTACAGATAAAAGAGAACAGCTGTGCTCTGCCTAGGAAAGTTTCTGGTCTAATACTAATTCCTGGTGTGGGAGGGAAGAGGCAGACAGGAATAAAAACACCTATGTGCTGCAGTAAGGCCTAGGGCTCAGACCTCTGGGTCTAACTTGAGGTCCTTGCTCACTAGCTGCTCTTACTTTTCTTTTGCTAGTCTTGAGCACAAGCAAGAGAAAATGAAGTTTCTTAAGAACAACATGCCATTCTTATTAAATTGCAAAGGAAGTCTGCAATATACTTAAGTCAAGCCTTTAGCAGACCCGTGAGGTTTCATATTATCCTATGCTTGAATGAGGCAGATGACTGGAGCAAAAACCAGCTAATGACATAAAAGCATTCTTCTAGTTTCAGTCTCTCTTAATTAAGGAGTTGGTTAATGTTTCAGTGTTGGGAATTATAAAGCTTCATCAGGGAGGTTAATATGTTTTTTTATTTTATCTTTCAGCTGACAGGAGGAAAAAAAATCAAAACAAAAAAGAAAAGAGAAGGTGATTAAGTCATGTGCCAGTCAGAATCCCACAGTGAAGACAGTATCAGGCCATACCAAAGACCACTGCTGCACATGGTGAATTTAGCAGCTATTTCCAAAGTCAGATTTCTGAGCAGATGAGACTTTTGTCTGCCAGTTTAGACACATGGGTTTTATTTCTTGAATTCACACAAATAACCAAGACAATTTGCACAGCTCTATACCAGATTAGCTACAAAAGATCTCTATGTTATTACCCACTTCAGAATCACTTGCACCTACCTTGCTAGTGTCAGAAGAGAGTGACCATGGGCCTGACCTTATACCGCAATTCAGCAGTCCTGTGAAGGAGGAAAATCACAAGTACTCTAAAAAGTTACGCTCACACAGAACATGGGCTGTAGTTCAAAACACCACTTAAATACATACCTGAGATCTACAGACCTCAATTATTTCTAAACTCCTGCTTGATCTACTTAACTTCTCTGCCTATACATTATAAAAATAAATCACTGGATTCTGTTACTATGTTTTGCGTGAAATGAATGTTAAATATTTTCATAAACATAGGCTATTTTTTAAAAAAGAAAATACTGTGTTAAAAATACAGCATTTCCTTTGATAGAAGAAAAATGGCAAAGCTTCAAAAACACTACCTCTAGAGAATGAGTTCTTTACCACTGTGATATAAGGCTGGCACTTTAAGCCATTAGGCTTTACAATCTGTAATGACCTTTTAGGGAAATTTACAGCGGATAAACTAGTTATTCAGAAGTTTTGCTGCTGCTCTCCATAGCACAAAGTTAAAAAGAAAAATATTTTTTCAAAAATAAAAGTAGCAAGACTTAAATTTTTGGTCTGCTTCTGGTTTCATAAGAAGTTTAATGGGCAGATTCTGTGCCCCGCCCCGGCTCCGAACAGCTCAGCTGCCATGAACTCCATAGAGTTTCTTTCTACAGGCGAAACTGGCATCAGAATCATTTTGTGAGTGGCTATAAACTACTGGAGGATCAGGCTGGGTTTAATGCACTGCAGATCCATCAGCATCTCCCCAGTACCAATACAGCTGGGGAGAAGGGCAGGTCTAAGGCAAAGGAATCTATGACACAAGTGAATGGCTTTAGAGGAGGCCCAGACTAGGAGCTGGGACAGGCTGGCTTCCCCTGGGCTCCAGGGAAGCTGTACTTAGAGGAGACACATCTTTTCCACGAGAAGCCTCCTTTCTACTTCTTGAAACTTTCCCAGGCTCAAGCGATATGTGTTCTTCCACTTGTATGGTCAATCAGTTCTCAACAGTGATGTAAAATTTCAATTCATACTGAAGTCAAGCAAAAGTTCAGGAATGCACCTTTAGCCCAACCTCTCTGAGCAAGTCAGCACATGGACTCTGACTCTGCCACCTCTTCGTACAGTAGTATCTGTGCAGAGTTTCCAGAGTCCTTTAAAGTAAGTGGGGAAAAAATCTTTAAAAAAAACAGAAAAACAAAAAACCCGAAAAGCCCCAAACAACAAAACGCCCTCCAAACCTTATGAGTAAAATCTGGTGACAGTGTTTCTATGTTTTCTACTTTCGTCCGGACCAATAACTGACTTTTCTGTATATCCTCTACTTCAAAGTTCATTGCTACTGCAATGTTTTCCTGCTGATAGTCCTGCCTTTTATCCCTTACCTTGGTGGGTGCGGTAGGTAGACCTGAAAGACAAATCTGACATCCACATATCTGCCTCAGTTGTTTTATGGAGGAATCCAGTGAGATAGTGTCTGGTTCTAGAGCGACACATGGAGCTCTCGGGCTTGTTGCCACATCCACTGTTCTGATCAGAGCTTATTGCTCCCAGCTTAATGTCAAGCAGAGACTAATCAAATGTGAGATGGGTGAACAGAGGCAGAGCCATGGAGCTGGCTCTTCATAATCTGTTACTATCAGTTCTTTGTACTGCAGCAGCACGCAGGGATCCCAGTAATGGAGCCAGACCATAACATATTGTCCAAAAATCTTAGTGCCTTTCTTCAATAAGATACTTGCTTTCCTTACTGTCTTGCTGCTGAAGAGACTAGGCAGAATTGACACAGAATAGTCAGAGATGGAAATACATGAATTGAAAAGATAAAATGCAATGTCAGGCTCACATTGCTTTGCGATGACAATATCGTAAGATTCTGCCAGTGTCCCCTGTATTTTGTGTCTGCCTCTGACTCTACTTGGCATGGGTGACATTTGCCAGGTCTTCATAACATCGTTCTAACAACATATCATCTAAAAATGTTGATTCTGTAGGAAAATGGCTGCTGGCACAGTACCAGTAGGTGCACACAAAGGATATGGCATGGCTGCTGAAGACGCAAGGGAGGAATTCCAGCTATTCCCATGTCACACAGCCAGTAAGGGTCTGTTGGACTGGACTATGTTTTGCACATGATTTCATCAGCATCCAGTTCAGTTTGAATCTAATGGTCATAATCTTGATCCGTTAATGTGTGAAAAGAGAAAACATATCTGCAAACCAAAGAATATTTTACTTTTTTTTTTTTTAAATAAACCCATCCTGTGAAATTACAAGATTTCTTTCCCAATCCAAAGACAGAAAAAAGTTCAATGAAGATAAAAGTTACTGAAGAACTTCGGATAAAAGCAGGCAGGTGGAGGCTCTTATGAAGGCATACACTATAGTGCACATCTTGCCAACGTTTCTTAATGAATAATATGTGCACTCAGATGAGAATAATATTGATTGAGGTCTGCAGGGAAAGTTCTCTAGGAAAAAAATTTATTCTAGGAGCAGAGTCCTTTTCGGAAGATTTTGATCTTTTTCTGTTGCAACCTTTCTCCTCCCCTCTCTTTGTGCTACCCAAAGCAACTGACAGCCAAAAAATGAAAAGCCTGTCCTGCATCTAATGTATCTATCAGATCCAGAAAGAAATTTATATACCGGTACTAAGAATGACTGCACCATTCTCCTTAGCTGGTAGAGGGCACAGCAGTGTGTAATTAGGACTGGATTACTTCACTCAGAACTGGAGCAGAGAGCAGATGTCATGCATTAATATTGGCATTTGATTCCACACACTTTCTCTGCCATGTTTGCAAAAACAATTTGCCTTCCTATCTTGGATCTTGCCTTGTGTTTACCCTCAGGTTGCTGTAATGCAAACAAAAAGCCACCAGTGGCAGTATGAAAGTACATGTAGAAGGACAGGCCCATACAGAGTGGATAGAGTTTATGGTTTAATTCCTAACATAAAAGATCAAGTTATTTTCTGATTATGTTGATTAGATTAATATTACCAGTATGTTCTACTAAACGCCAGATCAGACACAAGAGGTCATGACATTATAATGCATTTGTTAACACAAAGATACACCTTATTCCAAATTAATGTTATCAGACACTATCTGTAGTACATATGAGAGATGCATCTCCCTTCTCAAACACAGCCAACCTTTTCTTCACCTGTTTTTCCACACAGGGGACTTCAGTTTTGATTTTGCTCCAGTTCAACGTTTCATATACAGAATCCTTCCAGAGGGCCTACAACAAAATTTCATGCTGTTAAAAATATTGGCCCCAATTCTGAACTGCAGCCAGCTTGCATTTGATAGCAGCTTTATGGCTGCAGCTGCGTTCTGGAGGTTTCTTAGGAGTAAAAGATGATCAGCCTTAATTTAGGAGCATCCAGAGGCTGATTACAATGATCTATACTACAGCAGCATAGAATAACCATAATATACCAGGCAGCATGCAACCTAGCAGAGTGATGCTGACAAACTCTAATTTCATATATATGGATGCAACCCAAAGAGAATAACCACTGAAACTCTGCTGCAGTGGGATGTTTGGCTTCAGGAGACGCTGTTTCCTTTACTTATTGATGGAGGATGCACATCAGGCCCAGACCTGTAACACCAGCAGCACACCTGTAACACACCTGCAACACACATTTGCAGGTGGTAACACCTGTTTATATCATGCAAGGCGCTACCTACACAGACACTTTGGGAAGAGCGCCAAAATCCTCTATCCACACCTATGTAACCCCACCTCTACTGCCTCTGTTCTCTTGTGATGCCAGCCACTGGGGAAGGCAGTGTGTGTGATTGCAGTAACAGGGTCACAGCTGAGAGACTGAAAGATTTTGTGCTTGTAGACCATCAGGTCCATTCCCCATGAAAAACTGTCCCTTTTTTTGCCTACTCCCTGTATGCAATGGTGACAACTCCCCTAGTCCTAAATAAGGGCTATGTGTTGGATATCTTAACAAAATGACAAATTACCTTACCAAATTAGGAGAAGACTACTGAAATCAGATGGGCAAGTTCACATTCTTCTGGTCCATCAGCAAATGACAGAAGTGCAAGAACTGCTATCCTAAAACAAGAAAATAACTGGAGTGAAATGGCAGCGGTCGCCACAGTTCTCTTTAAGCAGGTGAGAAACTTCAGTCTGGAAGCTGTAAAGATAACTACAGAAATGATATCATTCTCTCAGTGAGAGCTAGAAAAGCTTCTCTGCTCACAGGGAGGTCAAGAAGTGAGAGCCCAGTGGATCATTTGTTGCGTTTTTAATGCTTCATGGCTCAGGGTCAGTCAGAAATCCCTGTCCTAAGGTCATGGTTAGGGCAGCCTGGAAAACAATCTTATTTCTTTTCTGTTACTGGTAAGGCCTTGCTCAGGCTCTGCTATTTCTCTCTCTCATAGCAGATAATTACAGCCCACTGCTCCTGCTCATCAGGCTATGGTTAAATTCACCCTAGGCACTGACATTCAGCTCCTCCAGGATCACAGTGGCCCAAAGGACCTTCCCTGTAGCAGTCCATAGCGTTGCAATGTGATGCAACAAATATCCAACCAAAGCTAATCCTAGGCAGCATTCAAGGGAGTAAAATTCCTTACCGTGCCTATTGATAAGCAAGCACTAATATTTATTTTTAGCTTCATTTTTAAATAGCATCGATGAGACAGAATGAGGAACATGGATGGTAGCAAACTTGTCTGTTAACTAAGTAACAAGTCCTATTTCCATTGCACTAGCCCCTTGCCTCTGCAGCAGTGTGGCTACACTTGACACGTGGGGAAGCAGTGATAATCATCTATCTCCTAACCTGTTTAGGAGACGATTTGACTTAGAAGAAGCTGGGAAGCACAGTTTAGAGGGCCTGCTAATGACTACATCTGTTTTAGATAGACATATTTTTGCTATAACTTCCATACCAAACAGCCATTGGAGTCAAGTGATCACTTAAAAAGGCTGAGATACAACTCTGCAGTATTTTACAATGGATTTAATAGCTAAGCCTTAAAAGAAAAAATACCGCCATCCAAATACACAGCTGAAGCACAGGCATTTAATGAACACCACTCACTGCTTAAATGTGAATTCACACTACAACACCCTTGCAAATGATCTATAATACCTTGCATTGCTAGTATATCAAATTTGCATAAGTATACCTCAAATATTTATAAATCAATAGATACAAGCATGCATTTAAAAGTGAATATCAAAAGTGCATTACACAAGGAGTTCCTACACACTCTCTAATTAATTCAAATAATCATATTTTGCCTTATTAAATTAAACATTATATGGATAAAATATAGCTTGCCATAAATTCTAAGCACTAAAATACTGTAAGAAAGGAATACTACTGCCAAAAAAACCCGAGACACAGAATGTGCCCATGGAAGAACACTTAACTGAAATGTAGCTGTAAGATCTAATGCCATGGAATGACTAACAATAATGTATATATTACTTTTAAACAAGTGACCAATTTTGGATAACTTTCCACTTCTTTGTCCAGTACTCCAGTTTTAGCCTAGTGAGCTGTAACTGTGGAGGATAAGCAGAAAACAGCAAAAAAGCATGCTAACCCTCTTGCACATTTAAAAAAGGTCTCCTCAGAAGCAAAGATAATTCCTTATTTCCTCCAGCTGCTTATTTACCAGTGCTTCCCTGCCCTCATTTAATTAGAGCTAAAAAACCAACAGCAACAACTGTCCCTGATAGTTTTTAAAAACTCTTTCCAACTAAGAATCCTTTTACTTATCAAGAGGTACAAAGAAGCACTGAGGACAGCTGTGTAGTTTGGAACAAATTTCTGAGTCAGTCCCACTTTAAAGCTTTTATATACCTAAGAAGTCTAGCCCTGCCTGAAAGACAGTGATTAAAGATTTTAAAGAGTACAGAGATTTTTACACAGAGTAGTAAGATGCTCAGGACCAATTAAATGTCATCTTAAGTACTTAACTGAAGCGTTTTTTATACACTAGGAATCAGTTAAGAGGAAGGTGCCAAATTAAACTTACATTTTAATTTTGCCATTGACTTAATCTCAAGAGATT